>NW_027325368.1:32167654-32627654 GCF_036924035.1 Leuresthes tenuis | reverse complement strand
CCCTGAGGAACGTGGTTAGTATAGTCCTGGTGAGAGACAAAAAGAAGTGCAACATTATTAATGCATCAGTAGCAGAACTCTGCAACCATCAAATGGAGTTCATGCATTTGTTACTTCAAGATTGGACTACTGTAATTCCTTATTATTGGGCTGTCCCAAGATGTCATTGTAAGATATTTTCCTAACAGAGCACTTTGCTCCCAAACTGCAGGTTTACTTGTTGTTCCCAGAGTTTCTAAAAGTAGAATGGGAGGCAGAGCCTTCAGTTATCAGGCCCCTCTCTGTGGAATAAGCTGCCAGTAAATGTCCGGGAAGCAGACACCCTTTCCACTTTTAAGATTAGGCTTAAAACTTTCCTTTTTGATAAAGCTTATAGTTAGGGATGGCTCAGGTAATCCTGAAACATCCCATAATTAAGCTGCTATAGGCTTAGACTGCTGGGGGACCTCATCTGTCACACCTTTCCTCACTTTGCTCTTTTTTCCCCCTGTTTAATTTCTCAAATGATATTATGTACATGTGACATTATTGTGGTTATTAACTTGTGTTTCCCTGTTCCAACAGATGTCCTTTGAATGGTGTTATGGTGTTTTTCCCCCTCTTTTCCCTCTTTTCTGTCTTCTCAAACCCCAGCTGGTCGAGGCGGATGGCCACCCTTCCTGAGTCTGGTTCTGCCAGAGGTTTCTTCCTGTTAAAAGGGAGTCGTTCCTTTCCACAGTCCCTCAGGCTCAGGGCGGGATATTGGACTGAAGACAAGTTTCAGTGCAATCTGTTGGTTTCCTTAGCTAGGATATTATTTTTTTTAATTGGCTCTATATGAATTAATTAGCTAAAGACTGTATGTGCAGCAACCACTTTTCAGAGAAACATGATCTCTCCTGTTAGTTCTCATCAGAACTCTGGCTGCAGCATTTTGGATCAGCTGGAGGCTTTTCAGAGAATATGTGGGACAACCCAATAATAAAGAATTACAGTAGTCCAATCTTGAAGTAACAAATGCATGAACTAGTTTCTCTGCATCACCTTGAGACAGGATGTTCCTGATTTTAGCAATATTACGAAGGTGAAAGAAGGCAGTCCTAGAAACCAGTTTTATATGTGCGTCAAATGATAAATTCTGGTCAAAAATAACTCCAAGGTTCCTCACTGTAGAACTAGAAGCCAAGGAAATACCATCTAGAGTAACTATATAACTAAACAATTTCTCCCTGAAGCGCTCAGGTCCAAAGAGAACAACTTCAGTTTTGTCTGAATTTAGAAGCAGACAGTTCTGAGTCATCCAGGTCTTTATGTCTTTAAGACAGGCTTGTAGTCTGACCAACCTGTAGGTTTCATCTGGTTTCATAGATAAATACAACTGAGTATCATCAGCATAACAATGGAAATTTATGCCATGCTGTCTGATAATGTTACCAAATGGAAGCATGTATAAAGTAAAAAGAATTGGTCCAAGCACAGAACCCTGAGGAACTCCACGACTTACTCCAATGTGTGAGGAAGATTCTTCATTTACAAGAACAAACTGAAATCTATCAGATAAATATGACTTAAACCAGCCTAATGCAGTTCCTTTAATCCCAATAACATGTTCAAGTCTCTGTAACAGAATGCTGTGATCGATCGTATCAAATGCAGCACTGAGATCCAACAGGACAAGCACAGAAACAAGTCCGCTGTCAGAGGCTAAGAGGAGATCATTGGTAACTTTCACCAGTGCTGTTTCTGTGCTATGATGCACTCTGAATCCTGACTGAAACTCTTCAAACAGATTATTTCTATGTAAATGATCACAAAGTTGAACTGCAACTATTTTTTCAAGAACTTTAGACAAAAAAGGGAGATTGGATATAGGTCGATAATTAGCCAACACGTCTGAATCAAGAGTAGGTTTTTTAAGTAAAGGTTTAATTACAGCAACCTTAAAAGTCTGAGGTACATATCCTATCAACAAAGACCGATTGATCAAATCCAATATGGAAGTGTCAATTAAGGGGAAAACCTCCTTGAACAGTCTGGTTGGGATTGGGTCTAACATACAAGTTGATGGTTTAGAAGAGACTATTGCTGTTGTTAGCTCAGAGAGATCAACTGGACAGAAGCTGTCTAAATACAAATCAGGTTCTAAAGATACTTCTAAAGCTGCTCTACTTGATGATACATCAGTGATGACAGTGGCAAGGATTCCATTAATCTTCTCTCTGATAGAAACAATTTTATTGATAAAGAATCTCCTGGGTGGAGAACTGCTGACCTGAACTGATTATGTTATCAAGTGGTGGAAGGAACACTTTGAGGATCTCTTCAATCCGGCCAGCATGTCCTCTATTGAGCAGGCAGACTGAGGATTTGGGGGAAGACTCATCCATCGCACTGGCAATAGTCAATAGGGCCCAGAGAGTGTGCTCCAACTACAGCAGGATCACACTACTCGGCCTCTCCGGGAAATTTACTCTAGGGTGCAGGAGAGGAGGCTCCGAGTGATTGTTGAACCTTAGATTCAGCAGTAGCAGTGTGGTTTTGCTCAAGTCGTGGAACATGGGACCAGATCTTTACCCTCTCAGCGTTACTGAGGGGGTTATGAGAGTTTGACAATCCAGGTTATCTGTATTTTGCGGACTTTGAGAAGCCTTACGACCATGTCTCCTAAGGGATGCTGTGGGAGTATGAGGTCACTTTTGCTAGCTATTCGGTCTCTGTGTAACCAAAACAAGACCTGTGTCCAAGTCGAAGGTCAAAGTCATTTACAGTGCATGTTGAACTTTGGGGCTATCCCTCGTCACCGATTCCGTTTGTGATTTTCATAGATAGGATCTTAAGGCATAGTTTGGGAGAGGAGGACGTGTGGTTTGGGAACCTAAGGGTTGCATCTCTGCTCTTTGCAGATTTTTTGTTGCGCACTGGAGCAGTTCGCAGCTGAGAATGAAGTGGCTGGGATGAAAGTCAGTTCTTCCAAGTCTGAGGCCGTAGATCTCAACCAGAAAAAGGTGGAGTGTTCACTCTGGGTCAGGGATGAGTCTCTGCTTCAGGCGGAGGAGTTTAAGTATCTCGGGATCTTTGGTAACAAGTGACTGAAAGTTGTAAACAGAGATGGAGAGACAGATACGGTCCTCGTCAATAGTGATGAGGGCACTAAGCCGCTCCATTGTGGTGAAGAGGGAGCTGAGATTGAGGGCAAAGCTTTGAATTTACTGGTTAATTTTTGTTCCAAATCTCACTTATGGTCACAAGATGTGAGTAGCGATTGAAAGAATGAGGCTGTGAATACAAGTGCCTGAAATGTGCTTCCTCTGTTGAGTGGTTGGACTCAGCCTTAGAAATTGGGTGAGGAGTTGAGCCATATGGAGGGAGCTGCTGCTCCTCCGCAACAAAAGATGTCAGCTGAGGTAGTTTGGGCAACTAGCAAGGATGCATCCTGGCTGCCTCCCTTTGGAGGTTTTTTTGGGCATGTCCAACTAGAAGGAGGACCCGGGCAGGCCCAGAAGGCGCTACAAGGATTATATATCCCTTCTGGCCTGAGACATCAAAAAGATCACTCAGTATATTTACAAATACACAAAATTTATCATCTCCATCCCTCCACCCCGATCTTTGTTCATAGTCGAATCACTTCTTGAATTGACTACTGAAATTTCCTACTTTTTGGTCTCATTGGTCTCAGCTTGTATGATCTCCAAAACCCCCTCCATTCACCACATCACCCCCACTGTGCAGCAGCTTCACTGGTTCCCATTAAAGTTACGCGTAAACTTCGAAAACCTTCTTTACGCATTCAAGCCATAACCTTGCTCCTCCTCAGCCTTCTGACCTTATCCACATTGCTACCCCTTCCTGCTCCCTCAAACCCTCCTCCTTTCTTCACCTCACTGTCCTTTCCGCCAGCCTTGCCACCATGGGGAGCAGCGTCTTAAGTTTCTCTGCTCCCCAACTCTGGAACTGCTTACCACCACAAATATGAACTCTCGCTTATTCTATTTTCAAGTCCAAACTAAAGACGATTCTGTTCAAAATTGCATTCTCCACTTTCATTCTACTGCACTGTCCCATTTCACATTGTTTTTAGTTTCTTGTAAACTGTTTTTATATTGCTTGTTTCTCATTTGATTGGTTGCCGACCCCTGGTCTAATGCATCTGCAGGAATTAAAGATGTGATCATAAAAGGCGTAAAGTGGAATGAGTAGGCATTCTTTGGGAGTGACTGGTAGGTATGTTATATACATACATAATCTTAGATTTTCAGAAAAGCGGAGACCAAGGATAAAGGTTTCTCCCTTAAGAAAAACCAGTTAGGGACAAAGACCCTAATTATTACTCTACTGCCTTGTAACAGTACACAGTACCACATTTCCTTTTTTCTTTTGCTTCAATAAACCTATTTTAAGTAACTGGAAAACTAATATTTATATGTATTCTATGTGTGGCCTGGAGTCAGGTTGTGATAACTCATCCAACTTCTCGCTAATTTCTAAACTGTTTCTATTTTACAGTATGTGTGTTTGACTACCTGGATACACTGCAGCCACCACCATACAGCATCCCGGCAGTTGTATCTGGCACAGCGACCCTCTCCAAGCAGATTGGGGATCAAACCATGGCGCAAAGTCCCCGCAAAAGCCAGAATGATGTTACTATGGATACCGTGACAGAGAAAAACTAATTTCAGATACTAATACTAATTTGATTAACACTGACACTTAGAATATCACGTTAGATAAAGTCCAGCGATTATACTGTCATACCGTGCATCACTGTATCTCCCTGTGATAAGCATCAGTCCTCTGAGCGCAATGAAAGTGTCTCTGCCCCAACATCGGAAAATCCCCGCAGAAAAATGAGGAAGACCTAAAGAAACCTCAGTCCATTAAAACAGTAAATAAGGGTAGCTCTAAATTCTCTTACATTGTCCATTTCTGATTATATCTATTTAGCAACATTTTCAAATCAGGACTAGGATAAGAAAAAAACAACTTAAATTTATACACAGATACAGCATTAGGTATTGATAACTAGGGTACCTGCAGCCAGTGACACACAACACTGCTCTTTCTCGCCAGTGATTGGACTAATGCGGTATGGGACAGCCTCAATTTTTGCTGAAATGGGAGGGAGCGCAGGGAAGCGTCCAACACCACACATCTGAACTGAGCCCAGAGCCAGATGATGAACAAAGGTAGAACCCTTCTGAATGAAACTGTTTTAAGGTAGACAGAAACACGCTTGGTCAAAATTTCGCGACAAACTCAATCAAAACTGAAATATAACTCAATTGTCAAATCCATAAAACTGAATTGTAAAAGTGCATAAAAATCCATTAATCCATCCATCCATATAATGTCAAAGATAAACGGATCTTACCTTGACATGAGTTTGAAAGTTGCATCCAGGGCTGTGGTGTAGGTTGACACCAAGATGGCATCAAAGTAACAAGGGATGAGGTAACGTGGGATGTGTTTCAGGTGGTCAAACATAGCTCCCAACCACTCACCCACCTGCAAGCGCAATTTTACAAAGGACGATCAACTGCAGAGATGTCAGTACCTATATGTAAAAGTTACCCTGATGCAAGAGAGAAGACATGTTGCTGTTGTAAAGTTTTGTAACTTTATTAACTTCCTCTACAAAGCTGGTAAATCCTCGCCTGTGCAAGCGGTCCCTCTCTGTGTATCAGCCTGTTGGAGATGAAGTCCATGAGCCAGTCTCCATCTCTGAGATTAGCACAGAGGGGATGGCCCAGGTCATTGTTGGGACGGATATCAGCCAACACCGACATCAAACCTGAAGACACAACAGAATCTTTTTTCAGGTGATTATGTGCACTTGATAAATTACAATTGGAAAATGAAAAGAAACTGCACAGTTGCTTAGTAATAACCTTGTAGTCCAGCATATTTCAGGCTCTCCCACCCTGGGACACTAAAACAGCCTCCACCATCCTCTTGTTCCTCTGATTCACAGCGAAACAACAAGGCATTCATATCTGCCAAAGTCAGCTTAGACATCAACCTGTGAACAATTTTAAACTAATAGGTCACTTCTGCAGAGTCTCCAAATCATAATGTACTGTATGTTTTACTGTGTTTTCTCACTGCCTGGTGGAATTATATTCTTTATATTGTAAGGTTTTCTGAATGCAAGCCCAGATTAAAAACTCCTCTCATGACTCCTTTACAGGTTTGCATATCACAAACAGCTTTAAAGAACTTGTATTTTAGTATTCCTCCTTTAAATGTTAACACTCATTACTGGTGGATGTAAAGAATAGAAAAAAGAACATCAGAATTGTTACACAAATTGTCTGTCATTTGCATGAACCAAAATCAAACTAATGTAATCAACTCATTCACACACTAAAACACTTTTTTTTAAAAGACATGCAGACTTTAGAACTATCTTACACTAACACGAGTGACAGCAGCAGAAAGAATTTAGCAGAATCTGTGCAGCTCCTTCTAAAGCTTAACTGCTGAATACAACTCTGTGCCAGTTCTTTCTTCTAACACCTTCTAAAAGGTGTTGCATCCTTACATGTTGCTAGTGTCCGTTGTAGAGTAAAAATACTTAACTGCAGTATACCTTGAAATTGAAAATACTTCTTTATAGTATGAGCAGAGTATGAACAGGTGTACGTACTGTGCCAGGGGTTTCTGCAGAGCTTCTGGTGGGTTTTCATCTGGAACACTGCCTCTGCGGTATTTAGGACTAAATTGGGACAGATAAAATCTCAACGCCCCCACCACCTTCTGAGCTTTGGGGTCTAAACTGACTCTGTCAAGTGGAGAGAAAGCACATACTGACTGTCAACTGTGGAAAAAAACACTGATGGGACACAACGCTGATGTATAGCAATTTAATGCTGCTGTGTGTATACACTTGTTTTCAGATGGGAACAAAACCTGACTGGATACCAAAGGCTGGGGACCGCAATTCTGTTTTTATTGGTAAAAAAGTGCGTGCGTGGCGTGGGGTGTTACCTGAAGGCAATGACACTGCCAGGTGTGAGCTTTTGGAACTGGATTTCCTGAACAAACTCTGATCGTCCTTTAGATGTTACTCCAGCATGTTTCACCACCGTACTCTCCTCCACCTGTTTTCATATCAGGGTTATTTTATTGATATGGTAACTTATGTTACCCATAGGTCAGTCACCCAGTCACAATAACTAGAGCAGTTACAGAAAGAATTGCAATAAACAGTAGACCAAATGTCTGCAGCAGCCTGCACCACAGTTGTGGAGTCCATCAGAGCTTGGTTAGCTTAGGTTCAAGTTGAGTGTTAGGGGCAGCTGACATGCACGGTCAGGCCAAGTTGGAGGAGTTTGGTGAGGTTATGGTAACAAGACTTGACACCTATCAGCAAGGCTGAGGTTGCTGAGGTGGCTAAACAACTAAGATTCTGATTTGGATGTGGAGGCTTCCAGCAAACACTGGGGCTGTTTCAAGCCAAATGGGAAGTTCCTAGGATGAGAAGATTGTGGCCATGGTCCTCAGTCAATAAGGGATGGATTGCCCTCTCCAGGTTGGGAGTGAGTTGCTGACTCAAGTGGTGGAGTTGAAGTTTCTCAGGGTCTTATTCGTGTGTAGGGGGAGAATGAGGCATGACTTTTATAGGCAGATTTCAGAAGCTGTACCAATCTGCTGTGGTGAAGAGAGCTAAAAGGCAAAGCTGTTGATTTCTCTTTACCTATGGTCATGAGCTGCGGGAAGTGACCAAAGATAGTGACCTAAAAGCTTGCAAATACAAGCGTTTCTTGGCACGCCCTAAGATACAGGGTGAGAAGCCTCGTCCTATGGAAGATGCTTAGAGTAGACTTACTACTAATCTGCATCAAAAAGAGCCAGTTGAGGTGGTCATGATGCCCTCAGGATGCCTCCCATAGGCGGGGTTTCAGACGTGTACTATAGGGAGGAGGCCTGGGGGCAGACCCAGGATTTGCCAGATTATATACCCTCAGTAGGAGGATGTGACTGGGGAGATGCAGGTAAGCAGCAGAGGGATCTTTGCTCCGACTGCTGTCCCAATGATGCAGTCATTGGGACAGCAGACCCCCGGCTAAACTCATGGGATCTCAACATGGTGTACCAGATGTTCATCCAGATGTTTTATTTTGTAAAAATTAGGCTTTGTAAAACGGACTTTGAGATGTTTTATGAAATCAACATTATTTCAGGCTTTTTCTTTCTTTTAAATAAAATAAAGGAAAAATATAGAATCATTCCATCATGAGGAAAAAATGATGGAATCATCAACCAAAAAAATAGAAAATCCACAGGTCCTCTACCAGAAATAAACTCCATATCATCAACGATTGAGGATTTTCTTTTCCTTTGTACGTTTTAATGAACCTGCACCAAAAACAATCATTAAAAATCGCTTTCATCCAATCATCCACAGTCCATAACTGCTTGTTTATAGCCCACTGGATCCTTGTTTAGCTGTTATTGCTGGTGTACATTTAGCTTTTCTAGTTATGAATCCCTTTTCACAAAAAAGTCATTCTGCCTATTTATTGAATATTTTTTCCTCTTCCAATTATGATTGTTCTATTTTCAAGCGTATAGTTTTGAAATGTCTGTTCTGATGCTTTGACATCTTCGTTGGTCTATCTGTATATTTCCTTTTTAAAAATCCTGCCATTTAGTTTGTACTTCCTTCAAATTCAGGTCCAAATGACTGGAATAACTATCATTATTTGCCATTGTCCCTGATGATTTACCATCTGAAGGGAAGTTGATAATCTAGTGCACTGTTTTAACTGATGGTTCTCTTGTTGGGGACATGTTTTCTGTCAATTAGCCAGGGGCAACAGCTTGTAAAGACTCATTTGCATATCTAATTGGTTCAGGTGTTTGTTTTATAAATACAAATTAAAAGGTGATTCTCTAACTTTTTAAGAATATTTTTTTATTCAATAATTTATTCATTTTCAGGTATGTTTTTAAAATCTGAATTCTGAGTTGTTAAATGAAAGAGTTTTCTGTTACATATGTGACTGGTTTATTCATTCACAAAATAAAACAGCTAAATGAACATCCTCTGATAGTTCAGAGACATTCTGGAAAACAGAAGGCAAGAATATTCTGTAAAAAAATTTGAAAAAGCAATTATTATGCCAGGCCTAGTCAACCAATACAAAAACTTACTGATATATGTTCTTTTATTTCCACAGTGTATTCTGGCATGCCGTTGATGTATTTATCATCCTTATTATAACTTCCATTTTGCCTCTCCACTGTTCTTGCTTCCAGTAGAATTTCCTCTATCTTACCTGCAGAGAGAAACAATGGCACAAAGGTTTTTCAGCACTGAGATATCTTCATTAGGAAACCTATTTAACTCTTAAAAATCATGAAGAAACTGAATATTCAAAAGAAAAGGCAACAAAAACATTTAGAAAAACAATATATTGCCAAAAGTATTTGCTCATCTGCCTTACACACATATGAACATCTCATTCTTAATCCATAGTAAGGCTGAACGATATGGACAAAATTTCATATGTCGATATTTATGCCAGATATCTCGATATCGATACGATATGACTACGGATTCGGTGAAAAACAAGCATTTTTCAGAAAAATAAAAACATAATACAAAAGAATGTGGAAAGTGCAGTTTTATTCCTAAGAACTCACTGCCAGTCATCAACATTAACACAGTACGAATAAATAAATCACAAATCAAACATTTAACTGCAGCGCTGCAATACACTCTCCGTGCAGCATGTGATGGGTGTTGTTTCAGGTGGTGAAACATGTTTGTTGTGCTACCTTGATTCATTGCTATTTTCGTCAAGCACGACCTGCACAACACCGCGCTCTGGTTTACATCATCCTTTTTAAATCCAAAGTACATCCAAATAATGGAGGATGATTTATGTTTTGGCACCAAATCAGCTTCTGCACCCCAACGGCTGCATCATCTTCCGCACTCATGTCACTTTACTTTCTTTCTTTTTAATTTCCCTGCTGTGTATGTAGTGTGTGCGTGCGTTGGTCTCCGTCTCCCTTACTCCCACCCTCATATGTTTGTCATTGGTTGGCTTCAGCTGTCAATCCACAGCAAGTATGAAATAAGGCTTGTGGTTGGCTGGCAATCGTAAAAATTGTGTTTGTTGTGACTGCAAGAGCTTTACATGCAGGGCGAGCGCCGGGGGGGGGGGATAACTATATTGTTTATATCGTTGCTTTTTCAATATTAATATTTAAATGTTCATATCTAGATATAGATATGATAACTACGTATCGGTCAGCCCTAATCCATAGGGTTTAATATGACATTAGTGAGGTCAGACAGTGATGTTGGACAGAAGGCCTGGCTCTCAGTCTCCGCTCTGATTCATCCCAAAGGTGTTCTATGGGGTTGAGGTCAGGACTCTGTGCAGGCCGGTCAAGTTCTTTCACACCAAACTGGCTCATCCATGTCTTCATGGACCTTCCTTTGTGCACTGGTGCGCAGTCATGTTGGAACTGAAAGGGGCCATCCCCAAACTGTTTCCACAAAGTTGGAGCATGAAATTGTCCAAAATATCTTGGTATACTGAAGCATTCAGAGTTCCTTGCTCTAGAGTCCAGTGCTTTACATCGCTGCTTCCTGACGCTTTGCGTTGCACTTGGTGATGTATGGCTTGGATGCAGCTGCCATGGAAACCCATTCCATGAAGCTCTCTATGCACTGTTCTTGAGCTAATCTGATTGTAGAAGCAGTCTGCAGCCGAGGTGCTTGAATTTATACACCTGTGGCCATGGAAGTGATTGGAATAGCTGGATTTAATCATTTGGTTGGGTGAGTTCTTTTCTTTTGGCAATATAGTGTACATCTTTGAAATCAAACATAAAGTGATAACATTGTTTCCATACCAGGTATGAACATGGGTAGGATGTTGCTGTTATACTGGTGGGTTTTGGGGTTCCAGAAGGCCGTCCTGCTCACTGTCACCACAGACTGGTGCGTACTGGGACAATGACGAGTAACTGCAACAATATCTGCATCAACCTGGTCCACATAGACCTGAAGCCAGGGACAACATATTAAAGTTGGACAAGCTGTGCTCTTTACCTTTCCTGAGCCTTTTTCACAGAGTGACAAGTGTCATTTTTCACCACAAAGGTCTTGAGAAACAAATTTTGCTTTATCAATAAGATGTAATAAGCAAAATATGGAAAAACTCATTTCAGACAGCTGGTGCCACGAGGCAGCAGATAACTCATGCTCAAACTCGATTGTCTCAAAACAAAGTTGAAGGTAAGCACTGAGAATAAAATAAACACATAAATGAGAAAAAGAATAAGGAAAAATAAAGTATAAACAGAAATGAATTACATGAAAAAATAAGGAAATCATTTTCTATCTAAAACGTTTAAAATTAGCTATTCAAACACAAGAAATAAAGATACTTATATTTAGATAAAAGCATGCATACCTAAAAAAGATAAAGAAAGGGAAAAGGCTTTATATTGTTCTTTTATGTTTGCCATTTGTCTTTATATTTCAACTATCTTTTTTTATGCATAGTTCCTTTCCAGATGTTTTGGTGGAACTCAGTCATTCGTGCTTTAGTGGCAGTGGTGCAGAAACAAAACCATTAGCATGTGACATCTACAGAGACATAGCAGTCTTTGGGTTTAGAAACAACAGCATAAACAAGTTGACATGAAACTGCCCCCAGTGTGCGACATTTTTTTGTTTCATGCATACACTTCACATTATGGTGTTGTACCTGTATGAATCCCTGGGCAGCCAGTTCCTGGTGAAGTTTATTAAGCGACAGCTTCCCAGCTATGATGCCACTCTTGAATCCAACCTCACCAGTGGAGGATGGGGCTGCTGAGGGATTCCACTTGGGGTAAAATCGCTCCTCCTTCACCACAGATATCTGCTCTCACACACACACACACACATAAATAGGCAACTGAGCACACTGCTGTTCTTCTGCATTGTTTATCTTGTGTTAGATTAATCGATGGATTTGTTACAAACTTTTTTTTAGTACGATCAGTACTGACTGTATCATGTGTTATACTTATTAGTACATTAGTCAGAATTCGGGTTAAAATATACATATTAGGGCTGGGACTTTATCGCGTAAATTAAGATTAATCAGTTACACAAAAATTAAGGCATTTTAATCGCACTTATTATTGCACTGCGGAACGTTTCTCACTGGATGAGTTTCAGGCATACCGATTGTACTGGAGCACCAAGTAACGTTCATGACTTCAGACAACAACAAACCACAGTGACCAATATTAAACATGAATGAAGGAGCTGATGAGACCGCTTTGGTTGGCACCGTGGATGGGAAATTTTGTTTTAAAAAGCAGGGGGATGGGAGGGTTGGTAGGGTAGTAAGTGGGTCGTGCAGGCACCCTGTGAGGCTGGAGTCCCCGGTTCGACTCCAGCATCGGACGGCCTTTTACTGCGTGTTATTCCCCCTCCCTCTGCTTTCTGTTTCTTTTTATGTCCTGTCCATTAAAAGACATACTTTTTTTTTTTTTTTAAACTGAACGGATGGATGGAAGCGTCGATAAGCGCACGGTTGGTTAAGTACCACCTTGAAAAAAACAAAACAACGTTTTGTTGCTTAAGCTTATGTATTCAGTCATTATTCAATGGTATACTAAAATCCATGTGAAAAAAATTGCTTCTCACTGTTTTCAGGTCAAATATTTATATGTGATTAAAATGTGATTCATTTCGGTTAATTAATTACAAAGCCTCTAATTAATTAGATTCTTTTTTTTTTATCGAGTCCCGGCCCTAATAAATATATGTGGTGAAACATATACTACAATATTTAGGTGGAATATAGTTATACATTATATAGTCTATACCTTATTGTGGGACCAAGTGATAATTTCTCTTGTTGCAAAGAAGGAAATGTTTATCTTTAATTTACTTTACAGTTTGAGCTCCAGAATCAGACTTTAAATAAAGTTTTTTTTAATCTACAGTTTTACAGATGAAGGAGCATATCAGTAAAAATGATCATGAAAATCTAGATGTAAACATAAATGTGAACCATAAAGCTTCTTTGGTAACAGAGTTGATTGGCAATATCAGCCAATTATCTATTGTGGCATCTCTAAGTCTAGCTTTTTAAATTACAGAGGTGACAAATCAGGACAAAAACATGCCAGTATTGGAGACTTTTATATATTTTTTTGTATATATGAAGAATATAAATATTGTATCTCTTTATTAACTATGGTGGTCTCCGCAGCTTGTAAGAAAGAGAGGTGGTCTGTGTATTGGAAAGTCGTAGTTCAGTGTTACAGGCCACAGTGCTCTTCCTCCTGAGCAACAGCTGCCCTCCAGCGGCTCCTTCACACTATAATGTGGCTTGTAGAGTAAAAGAGCTTTGAGGGGTCAACTAGACCAGAAAAGTGTAACTAAAACCATTTATTTATCATTTAGAAACTAAATAGAAACACTGTTAGACAAATGCATCTAAAATGGAAGACATCTTGATTTTGTGTTAGAAATAACCTGATGTGGTACTAATTCATCGTATCCTCTGGTGGATCCAGTAGCACAGCAAGCCATGGAAACCATAGCAGAACTGGGCAGAGAGTCCAATGCTGACCGGAGCTGGAAAAAATAGGAGTCCAACGAGTTGCAGTTAAAAAGTTAGACACAGTCAAAATACACATCACTCACATCCTCATTTGTGTTCTCATCTTAAAGTGAACACATAAACACAGACCTGAATGGGGCACTCGTTGTCATGGGTCACATCAAGGAACATGGCATGGGCAATGGAGGGCATCAGAGGGCGGAGACTGGATTGAACAAAGGCTCCGACTGGCTCACCTCCATAACGATAGACCAGTCGACCCTCCTCATGGCTGTCACCAGCTGACATGGCCTCTATGAATCAGGTGAAGGGGGTAAGACAAAGCTTGTGAAACAGGGAAAGAGTCGCAGTGTAAATGGCATTAAGGCAGGTGAGAAAATGTTTTAGATTTGTGCATTTCTGGCTCATTCCAAACAAGCAAAGCAGGTATTTTTCCTCTGCAAGCAGTTGGACAACACACATTCACCAAGAAGGAATACACCAACTTAAAAAAAATGTGACAGATTATTTCATAATGTGACCAATGATAATGGCATCCACACTGAAAAGGAAAGAAAACAAATATCCATGTATTTCAGAGCATCCTACTATGCTCATAGTAGCTTTTAGAAGCTGCTTGAATTCTACAGCTATGAGCAAATCCTGGTAATCTAAGTCTGCTGTGATTGGTGTTAATTTAGTGTCAGTGTCCATTTCATAGTAGCAAAGCCCCCCCACACTTGAATATTTCCCACTCCATGTATTGTGAAACATTTGCCCTCCTTTCACACACCCACTTATTACTGTCAATGATATTTAATTCCGATTTATTAGTAAATAGGGAGAACATGAATGGTATGTCTTAAATTTAGACCAATTAATTTTTTTTCTATTTCAGGGTTACGGGGGAGGAGCGAGAAGCGGGATACACCCCGGACAGGTCGCCAGTCCATCAGAGACAAACGAGACAAGCGACCATCCACACTCACTCCTGTGGTCAGTTCAGAGTCACCAGTTAACCCAACATGCATGTTTTTGGATGGTGGGAGGAAGCTGGAGAACCCGGAGAGAACCCCCGCATACATGGGGAGAACATGCAGACTCCACACAGAAAGGCCACTGCCGGGATTCCATCAGTGACAGTACTGACCACCCAGCAACAATAAAAATACAGTTCAATTCAACTGAATTCAATTCAGTCAGGTTTTATTAATGCAGTGCTATTTATCACAATTGTATTTACTTAATGTATCAACTGTGATGGACTGGCGACCTCTCCAGGGTGTAGTCACCCTCTTGCCCATGGGAGCTGGGATAAGCTTCAGGCCCTCTCAACCGTGAATTTGATTAAGTGAGTATAGAAAATGGATGAATGGAGGATGGATAATGTAACGCATAAAAAGCTAGCATTAAAAACACCAGGATGACTTTTGATCTAGTGCAGAAACTGAAAATTTTCTTAATTTTTTTGTTAAAAAGTCTCTTTTTAAATTATTCTATATCATCAAACTTCAACAAACAAATACAGATGTGCCTAAACATTTGACAAGTATTGTGTGTTCGAGAGTTTTGATGAGTGCTTGTTGTGCTGTCTTAATGAATACCTGCATGATTAGGAACATACTGCGTATGTAGATGCGTGTACTGAGAACATACCTCGTATAAGCGATGTAATCCCTAGCTTTGTAACAAAGATATTGTCCAGATCCTCACTGCCAGTAAACAGTTCAGCCACCACATACAGGTTAGGACATACTCTTCTGGCAACATCCAGCATGAACTGGTCAGCCACAGCACAACAAAGCATCGTAGGAAGTGAATGAGGGAAAGGAAAAAGGAGGGAAGGTAAAGGTAGGTAAGGGAAAGGAAAAGGAAAAGGAAAAGGAAAAGGAAGGGAAGGGAAGGGAAGGGAAGGGAAGGGAAGGGAAGGGAAGGGAAGGGAAGGGAAGGGAAGGGAAGGGAAGGGAAGGGAAGGGAAGGGAAGGGAAGGGAAGGGAAGGGAAGGGAAGGGAAGGGAAGGGAAGGGAAGGGAAGGGAAGGGAAGGGAAGGGAAGGGAAGGGAAGGGAAGGGAAGGGAAGGGAAGGGAAGGGAAGGGAAGGGAAGGGAAGGGAAGGGAAGGGAAGGGAAGGGAAGGGAAGGGAAGGGAAGGGAAGGGAAGGGAAGGGAAGGGAAGGGAAGGGAAGGGAAGGGAAGGGAAGGGAAGGGAAGGGAAGGGAAGGGAAGGGAAGGGAAGGGAAGGGAAGGGAAGGGAAGGGAAGGGAAGGGAAGGGAAGGGAAGGGAAGGGAAGGGAAGGGAAGGGAAGGGAAGGGAAGGGATACAAGGAGTTAGTAATATCAGGCCTCAAAGAAAGCACAACATGGAGTTAGAAGAGTTAAAGAACACAGGGAGTGAGGGGATGTTTGGGCATGGAAAGGGACAATTAAGAAAGATGCAGTGTAAAGAAAAGAAAGAGACAAACAAGAAACAAAAAAAGAGTTTAGAAATGCAAGTACCTCGTATCAGGCTGCTAATTCCCAGCCGGTTAACAAATACATTGTCTATGAGCTCGCTGCCAGTAAAGAGTTCAGCTATCACATACAGATTGGGTCTGACATCTCTGGCTGCGTCTAACATGGCCTTGAAAAGAAGATACAACAGCATCACAGACAGGAATAACACCAGGATGTTCACATCACCAGCCAGTGTGTTCTCTCAGTTTAATGTACGACTCATTTCAACCTTAAAATGCCTATTCTGAGACAATTAAAGGAAAAACTGACCAAGTGCATCCATCATTGCATCATGGAACTGAACAGGGCGGTGGAAGACTTTCCTTCCAGAACATATGTATCATCACATTTGGCTTTTTGAGGATGGTGGTAAAAGTGCCATCAAACCTGTCCAAAAGTCCCACATTGCATGGGAGTTCAGTGTTGGGCTCTGTGGCTGCAAAAGGCCACAGCATATAGTTTACATCATTTCCATGTGGCCATAACTTCATACACAGTTTCCTCTAAATTTGTCTGTATTTCATACTAAACTGTGTCCCACACAAAACAAAAGGAGGCAGTTTGGGCAAACACAACATGCAAGTTTTGGTGAATTCATATAAGATGATAAAAGATTAAAAGGTTTATTTGACATCAGGTGAAGCTGTGGATTATGAAGAGATGGGAAATTGGGCAGAGGTGGAGACCAGCTTTGACTTCACTGATAGGAATATTTCTAAGGCTGCAGCGACACACTGACGACTCGTGATTTTACAAAAACCTTGTGCACAAATAACTAAACCCTGGTTCAAAGAAAGCCTCAGACAGCTTAGAGGCTGAGAAAAAGTTCAGCTCCACATTAAGGTTTCACTTCTGGTTGTGTTGCACCTCCTCCTCTTTATCTGAGGACAGATAACGGACAGCAAAGAGATAGAAATGGATACAACAAGTTGAAGTAAGAACCAACTATGCATGGATCTAAGTGAGCCAAAGAGGCCGCTCTCATCAAATCCCCTTTCAACTAAATTAGAAATGTTGAAAAGAGATACCCGAATGTTTTGCTTGAACAAAAAAAAAAAAAACAGAATTTTCATTGTAAGTTGTGTTTACCAAGCTTGGCTGGAAAGTTCTGGCAAATTTTGAAATCACACACAAACCAACAGAGGATAAAGTAAATACATATTTATGACATAGGACAAAGTAATGCATTGCATTTTTTTCAACGAATATCATTTCTGACATTCCTGTATTTCTACCTGTTTGTTCAGTTAAATATTTATGTTTTAGAAGTATATAGAAAGAGGGTCCTACGTCTGCTTAAAGCCACCGTGTGTGGGTTACTACAGAGAGCATGTTGATAGGAATCATTTATCACACTCAGCATCGCTAGTCTGCTTTGGTCCGAGTTTGGTTTTACCTCATAGCAATGTCTTTGGTGACCAAGTTAAATCTCCCGACACTGCGAATGAGATTGGTTTGGAGTACAACAGAGTAATGTAATTGTTTTGCTTGGTTGCCGTTTTCCATCAGTCCGTGGCTCCTGGTAACTAATGGTAGATATTTTGTCAGTGAAAATTATTCACATCACGAGAGTGACAGTGTTTATGAGGCGATTAAGAATGTTAAAAAGGCTCGTGACTATTACTGGTCACCAGGTTAGTGGTCGTTAGATATTGTGCTTTTGAACATTTCACAGCTCTGTGATAATTGAACAGACAGTCCCTCAGAATCTGCAGAGACTTTAAGTCCATCTTTTTCCCACTTTCTCTCAGTGCACCTACACAACTGTGTGAATGTGCGGATGGGGTCATCCAGCCATGATTCATGCCCAAGTTTAGAGCGTCTGAACATAAATGGAGAAATAGAGTCCAAAATACCTGTGCATATATGATTAAAGAGTCCGCAAACTCCTCGGCACTGACAGAACAACAAACAATCAGGCGGAGAGGTGCAGTCAGTAACAGCAGCAGAAAACTGTCACACTGCTGGAGGCTTTAATGTGTGCCGGGTAACCCTAACCCTTTCTGTGAATGTTACCACTTCAGCCATAAGACAAGCCAAGATCTAACGTCTGTCCCTTTTCACAAGTACAACTAGTTATAGATTGGGAGATTAAAAGACTCAATAAAGGGTTTAAGAGTCACAAACATGAATACTAAAACCCCCAACAATTAAAAAACACCCAGCATTAAAAACAACTCCAGCCACAGTCCGAAAAGACTTGAATAAAATCCTGGTGGTGGACGGTAAATCAATGCACATAATACAGGGATGTTGAGCTGGAGAAAGAACAGTCAGCTGGAGAAAGAACAGTCAGCTGGAGAAAGAACAGTCAGCTGGAGGGAGAACAGTCAGCTGGAGAAAGAACAGTCAGCTGGAGAAAGAACAGTCAGCTGGAGAAAGAACAGTCAGCTGGAGAAAGAACAGTCAGCTGGAGAAAGAACAGTCAGCTGGAGGAAGAACAGTCAGCTGGAGAAAGAACAGTCAGCTGGAGAAAGAACAGTCAGCTGGAGAAAGAACAGTCAGCTGGAGAAAGAACAGTCAGCTGGAGAAAGAACAGTCAGCTGGAGAAAGAACAGTCAGCTGGAGAAAGAACAGTCAGCTGGAGGAAGAACAGTCAGCTGGAGAAAGAACAGTCAGCTGGAGAAAGAACAGTCAGCTGGAGGAAGAACAGTCAGCTGGAGAAAGAACAGTCAGCTGGAGAAAGAACAGTCAGCTGGAGAAAGAACAGTCAGCTGGAGAAAGAACAGTCAGCTGGAGAAAGAACAGTCAGCTGGAGAAAGAACAGTCAGCTGGAGGAAGAACAGTCAGCTGGAGAAAGAACAGTCAGCTGGAGAAAGAACAGTCAGCTGGAGAAAGAACAGTCAGCTGGAGAAAGAACAGTCAGCTGGAGAAAGAACAGTCAGCTGGAGGAAGAACAGTCAGCTGGAGAAAGAACAGTCAGCTGGAGAAAGAACAGTCAGCTGGAGAAAGAACAGTCAGCTGGAGGAAGAACAGTCAGCTGGAGAAAGAACAGTCAGCTGGAGGAAGAACAGTCAGCTGGAGGAAGAACAGTCAGCTGGAGGAAGAACAGTCAGCTGGAGAAAGAACAGTCAGCTGGAGAAAGAACAGTCAGCTGGAGGAAGAACAGTCAGCTGGAGAAAGAACAGTCAGCTGGAGAAAGAACAGTCAGCTGGAGAAAGAACAGTCAGCTGGAGAAAGAACAGTCAGCTGGAGAAAGAACAGTCAGCTGGAGAAAGAACAGTCAGCTGGAGAAAGAACAGTCAGCTGGAGAAAGAACAGTCAGCTGGAGAAAGAACAGTCAGCTGGAGAAAGAACAGTCAGCTGGAGAAAGAACAGTCAGCTGGAGAAAGAACAGTCAGCTGGAGAAAGAACAGTCAGCTGGAGAAAGAACAGTCAGCTGGAGGAAGTTGAGAAAAAGCCATCGTGAAGCATAGTCTCTGTGAGAAACATAAAATCCAACTCCCAGGACTCAAAGAAGTCTTTGAACAGCAAACTTTTGTTTGTCAGCAACCTGGCTTTGACAAGTTACTGATAGTCAGTCCTCCTTCGCTCCAATACCCCATCATCATTCATAACCAACCACTGAAATAGTGGACGGTTTAAATACCTGCGAATAACAATAGACAGCCCACTCACTTTGATCAGCACATCACAGACGTTCAGAAAAGCCACCAAAGACACTCAGCTATCCGTAAACCCAAAGGACTCATCATCTGCTACTACTACTCTACCAAACCATCATTCAACCTATTCGTTTGTACTGTTGCACTAGTTTTTTCAATATGCTTTCCATTACAAACAAGACAAAACTCACAAAGGTAAGGCAAAGGCAACACAGCTGCAAAAAAATAGGTCTTCCCACACCTCACTGAGCTCAGTAACTCCATAGAACGGGACTTCACTCAATAAACACCTCGTCCCACTGCCTCAGGGCACAGGTACAGAGCCATGAGGTGCAGGAGCGCCCGTTTTGGAAGAAGCCTCATCCCCTCAGTCATAAAATTCCTTAACAAGCTGAACAGGACCAAAAGATTGTTGGAACTGTTATTGTGTTGAAACTGTTTTGTGTATTTTTGTTGTTGCGCAGTGCTGTGAAAAACAAGTTCCCCTTGGGAAAGTCAAAGTCTAAAGTGCGTGGTAGAGAATGAGCTCCTTTCGCTCTAATAAATGCACACAATCCAGTTCACAAAGGTTGGAAAGATCCACTTCATGCTTGCAGACCCAGGGCTGGCGGGCAAAGAGGAGCCTCCATGGCAGTAGGCAGATGACTCACTGGCAAAGAATCAGGAACAACAGGCAGAGTCTAACACGGCCCAAGCTCATCTGGCTGAGGCAGATATCATTAAGAGTTCCTTAAAAACTGCCACGGCGGGCAAGCCCTGAGGCACCCCGCTTTCCCCTTTTCCTGGAGCGCTTTCTACAGGGAATGACGAAAAGTATGTGCTGCAGCTTTGCAAGTACAGCTGATAGGAATGGAGGAGAGGGGGAGGTGGGTTCCAAACTCCCAAATTATACTTGGAAAGCCACTCTCGAGGTACATTATGACAACAACAGACGAATAAGATGACCAATAGGCAAGGGAGAGAGTCCCACACTAATCAGGTCCTGTGGGCCACAGAAATCTCAGAACATCGAACATAATAATATTTGTAGGAGAGCCTTAATGATGTCAGCCATGAATGCAACTGGAAGCAACCTGAATTTTATTAAGACAGTTAGAAGATCTGGATCAGGACAGGAGCATTTGGTTGTTGATTTGTCATCTCTGATTACAGCGTGGTACGGCAAGTAGCACTTAATACTGCAGTCATAAACTCCGTCTGGCTGTTTGAACTCAGATGCCTTTTCACATATTCCTTGTTGGAGAGTCACAGCCTGGATCAATGCTCACCTCAGGTCAAAGAGGCAAGAATAGCTTACTGCAGAGGAAATAGCAGAAGCTGAAAGACAACAGATTTTAGGTGCGCAAGAGCAAACACAGAGAGATAATGGAAATGAAGGCAGGAAACTATGGCTTGATGAAAATTAGTTTCTTTGTGTAGGGGGAAGGCTGCCACATTCAAACATGAGTTTTAGTGAACAGCATCCACCAATTCTGCCTTCTAATCACAGATTGTCCGAGATACTCATTCAACACAGTCATGAACAAGTTATGCACTCAGGTCTAAGAGACATCCAACTGCAACTAAGAGCAAATGACAAAGAGTAACTGCTGCTTGCCCTATACGCAAGAGGTTCAAAGTAAAAGCCACGCAGCACTTAACAGCAC
Organism: Leuresthes tenuis; assembly: GCF_036924035.1. Taxonomy (NCBI): domain Eukaryota; kingdom Metazoa; phylum Chordata; class Actinopteri; order Atheriniformes; family Atherinopsidae; genus Leuresthes; species Leuresthes tenuis. The sequence goes on along the minus strand of NW_027325368.1, from coordinate 32,606,362 downwards.
CTGTGCCAGGAGACCAGATCACTGAAACACCCCCATTTGAAACGGTAGGGGTGGACTTTGTTGTTCCTCTTTCTGTAAAGAAAAAGAACACAGTGGAGAGGCCATATAGCATTGTTCATGTGCTGTGACTCTGGACTTGCTGGAAAAGGGAGTATTTAATGGAAATAGGATCTACCCGTACCATCAACATACCATACACCACAGCAAGAAAGGAGGACGATCTGGCTCTTTTTGTACATGACAAGATGCCATGTCAGATTTGTAAGATTGGGATGGTGGAAGAGACGGACGTGTTGGATCCTGTGCTGTGCGAGGGAACAATATTAAGAGGACCAGTTCAACTGCTACATCCTTCTTGAGGGGGAGGATGTTAATTAGTACCGCATGAATTTAGATGTTTTAGTGCAAGTAATCCAATTTATTAGAGCCATGTTGTGCTTTAGGTAATTTATTTGGTTGTTTTGTAGCTACTCCTGACTACTTGCAGCAGAAGGGTTTGAGTTAAGGATTAAGCTAAATTTCTCGTGTATCTCTGGAAGTCAATAAAGGCAATACGTTTGTTTCCTTAGCTATACAACTCATTCCCTATTGGTCTATGTTGGAATTTTATTAATCTGATTTGATTATGATTGTATTGCCATAAATTGGCTTGAATTGGACTGGATTGGACCTCAAGATGACAACTGTTGTGATTCGGCACTATATAAATAAAACTGGAGTGAACTGAAACTTCTCCAGGGTAAAGTCTGTGTTAAAATGGACAGAAAACTACCGGTACTCTCTCTTTTTCCATTTTCTTCTGATTTGACCAAGACTACCTCACTGAAATTCAGTGGAAAAGAAAGGCTTACACCCCCCATCAGGACAGTCCTTAAAGAAAAGGGAACTTGCTTCCAGACCCCGCCACCAGCTAAACTGTGTCTTCCTCAGTGACGGCACCGTAACCTTTAACAGTGCAACGGAGGCCATGGAGGATGTGAAGAAGATAAAGTTTTCTGAGCTTCACAGGAGAAGAGACCCCATGTACAGAATCAACACGGGAAAAGCTGAAAAACTTCTCCTGGAAGACAGCCGGGACTGCGACACTCCCGAGCTGTGACGCACATTAAGAGAGAGCAAGGCTGATGCTCCAGGGATGTGGTCATGAACCTGGAGACACAGCCTGATTGTGTTCTAGGCTGAACACCCTGGAAACTCAGTTTTTCTGTTCATTTGACTTTCCCTGGGTAAGGATTGATATTCAAGTTTAACACTAAACAATAAGATAAGTGACTATAAACGGAACCATTTAAGTTTCATTTTGTTTTACTTATACACTGGAAGCTAAAAATGTCTGTTTTATAGAACCAGAAACAAGCAGCCACAGCCCAGGGAGCTCTTATATTTTCTCTTATATTTTGACTACCGGTGCTGCTTATTTTATACTACTTTGCCCATGCATTCCTACTTTAGGAGACCTGCCTTTGCACAGGAGAGGCCCCTCAGAATCCGAGAGCTTTACTCTCCAAAAAGTTTTTGGGACATTTTGATTTTGAGTGGAAGCCATAGTTTCCTCATTATGGGTGCCCCATGCCAAAGGCAGGGCACACATATTACTATTGCTCATACTTATTATTCTCCCGCTTCCGTCACGTTTTTCGGCGCGCTACTCGTCCCACAGCGAAGGTCCGACTAAAATAAAAAACACATGGCTGCGTGCGCGCCGATCGGGAGAGGTGTGCTATTACTTTTCTCTCTCATTACTCGAGCGGAATAGCGGATAAATGAGAAAAAGCGGGCAAATTGTCAATGGGAAAATGAATGGAGAAGGCCTTAAAAATAATTCTAAAACTGCCATAATAAAGGAGCCACGGGGGTTAGAAGAATAAAAATTACACCGCTGGCTTCCCCCGTCCCTTCTGGCGCTCACGGTGAAAGAATTATTCGGATACGACTTCTACTTTTCGAACAGCGATCGTTTTTATCCAGATTTCTGCCTCAATATGAAAACCCCATGATTTTAAGGGGACAAAGTGAGGCGCAGATTTGTCAGTGGGCACGTGCAGCTGTTGCCCACAGCAACTAATGAGGAGGCCAGACTCAACGAGCCCCAAACTGTCCTATTTTAGAGGGCAGTAACTCAGCCATACGGTATCACAGAGACATCATTCAAACTTTAAAATGTTCACAAGACATTCAGCTATTATGTGATTATACAGCTTTTTCAAATATTAAGCCAATTGTGAAATATGACAGTTTAAAAAAACATGAACATTTTTGCTCCTTCTTGATTTTTATGAATGAGAAGATTAGAGTGGCAGACTGATAATTTTAACTTTTTCTGATATTCAAACAAATGCCTCTAACTTTCATACTGTTTAACTCAGACAAACAAATTATACCTTAAAATGTAGGTACACTTGTCGTCTTTCAGCTGATGTCCATTCAGCTACTTTTCTGCCTTCTTAAAGCTCCAGCTCCTTTCAAAAAGACATTTCAGGCCTTTTGAAACAACATGGCGGCCCTATTGTAAAAGCTTTATGCCAGCCTGTGTTCACTCATGTTTTCCATTATTCAGAACATATTAACAGGTTCATGCCAGCCCCTGATGAGACAAATGCGCGCGATAGCGCGCACTAACTCATGTTTTCCATTAATCTGAACAGATTAATAGGTTCATGCCAGCCCCTGATGACACAAATGCGCGCGATAGCGCGCACTAACTCATGTTTTCCATTAATCTGAACAGATTAATAGGTTCAGGCCAGACCCTGATGAGACAAATGTGTGCGATAGCGCGCACTAACTCATGTTTTCCATTAATCTGAACAGATTAATAGGTTCAGGCCAGACCCTGATGAGACAAATGCGTGCGATAGCGCGCACTAACTCATGTTTTTCATTAATCTGAACAGATTAATAGGTTCAGGCCAGACCCTGATGAGACAAATGCACGCGATAGCGCGCACTAACTCGTGTTTTCCATTAATCTGAACAGATTAATAGGTTCAGGCCAGACCCTGATGAGACAAATGCGCGCGATAGCGCGCACTAACTCATGTTTTTCATTAATCTGAACAGATTAATAGGTTCAGGCCAGACCCTGATGAGACAAATGCGCGCGATAGCACGCACTAACTCATGTTTTCCATTAATCTGAACAGATTAATAGGTTCAGGCCAGACCCTGATGAGACAAATGCGCGCGATAGCGCGCACTAACTCATGTTTTCCATTAATCTGAACAGATTAATAGGTTCAGGCCAGACCCTGATGAGACAAATGCGCGCGATAGCACGCACTAACTCATGTTTTTCATTAATATGAACAGATTAATAGGTTCAGGCCAGACCCTGATGAGACAAATGCGCGCGATAGCGCGCACTAACTCATGTTTTCCATTAATCTGAACAGATTAATAGGTTCAGGCCAGACCCTGATGAGACAAATGCGCGCGATAGCGCGCACTAACTCATGTTTTTCATTAATCTGAACAGATTAATAGGTTCAGGCCAGACCCTGATGAGACAAATGCGCGCGATAGCGCGCACTAACTCATGTTTTCCATTAATCTGAACAGATTAATAGGTTCAGGCCAGACCCTGATGAGACAAATGCGTGCGATAGCGCGCACTAACTCATGTTTTTCATTAATCTGAACAGATTAATAGGTTCAGGCCAGACCCTGATGAGACAAATGCGCGCGATAGCGCGCACTAACTCATGTTTTTCATTAATCTGAACAGATTAATAGGTTCATGCCAGCCCCTGATGAGACAAATGCGCGCGATAGCGCGCACTAACTCATGTTTTCCATTAATCTGAACAGATTAATAGGTTCAGGCCAGACCCTGATGAGACAAATGCGCGCGATAGCGCACACTAACTCATGTTTTTCATTAATCTGAACAGATTACCAGGTTCATGCCAGCTGCTGAGGAGACAAATGCGCGCGATAGCACGCACTAACTCAACACATCAGTTGTGATAATAGGTTCATGCCAGCCGCTGACTCTTATGTTTTCCATTATTCTGAACAGATCAACTGGGCCTTATGTGTCGAAAGCAGGCAGATTTCACCAGAACAACCCTGTCCTCCTCCGTCTCTCTCTGGCTCAGGCCTTTTGCGTGGTTAACCTCACTAATGCTGTATAAAGCAGGCAGGTTTCACCAGAACAAGCCAAAATCTCATTTTTCAGACTGGATTTGAAATATCTGGCAACTAGTAGCTCTCAGCTCTCATCTGTGTGTCTGTGTGGACGGGCAGAAGACGGGCAGCAGCTGGGCACCCATCAAAATTTCTTCAGAAATTTTCTAGTTTGTTTTGTTCCAGTTGAAGTTCACTTTGTGTTTGTGTTTTTTTGTCACCCAGGGCTTACAGTGTAAATGCTGTGATTTACACAAGACAAGTCCTTTCAACAGTATAGTTTAGTAGCACTTAATGTCAACAGCTTACAAAAGCCAGTTAAAAGAGGTAAAGTCACTATTAAAATGAAAAAGGAAAACTATCATATCAGTTTTTGGCAGGAGACCCACTTAACTAAAAAATTTAACTGAAAAATTTAAACACCTAGGATTCAAAAATGCATTTTATTCCCCAAATGCAAAAGGACCCAATAGGAGAGTTGCTATTTTAATTTCAAATAAAGTCTCATTCCAATTGTCCTCATAAACTGCAGGTAAGGAAGGACGATATATTGTGATAAAAGTAGTGACCATTATAAAGTAGTGACCCACCTGAACACTTACAGACCTCCTGGACAAGACAAACCATTAATAAGAACCATATTTTACTTAATTGCTACAGAGACATCAGGTGTTCTGATATGTGGTGGAGACTGAAATGTACAATTATACCCTACTTCGGACTCCTCAAACTCTGAATCCTGAATCTCTTTAAGTAAGAAAGATTCTTAATGAGGTTGGTTTGATTGATGTGTGGAGGGAACCATCCTTCTCTGAAAGCATATACATTCTTCTCCCATCCCCACGCTGTCTACTCAAGAATACTATTATATATTATCTAGGATGATAGAATGTAACATTGGACATAGAAATGTTTCTGATTACTCAACAGTATACTTAAAGATACATATGGATATTAAGCCTAAAAACACTGGAGGGAGACTAAACACAATGACCAGAAATGCGAAGGATTTATTAAAAAAAAAGAGGTTAAAGAATTTCTGGAGATTAATGATTATGGCAAAGTATCACTGAGTATCCTGTGGGAGAATTCAGAGGAAAACTAATAATGTGGTCAACCAGAAAGAAAAGGGAAGGAGAGAAACAACAGACTTTCCTGTGAGATAAGCTAAAAGAATTGGAACAAGCTCCTATGGAATCAAATGACAAATTTAAGAACAAATGAAACATACTAAGGAGGAGCTAAACAACATTCTGGATAGACAAACAGAAGTCGAGCTTAAAAACCTCAGACACAACTACTATGAAAATGGTCCCAAAGCTATAAAAATGTGAGCAAGGAAACGGTTACAAAAATGAAAAATCCACTTACCAAAACTTATTGTTACAAATCCCAAGATTAAGCTTTATACTAAACCCAAAATAATTGATTCAATAATAGTGAAAGGATTTCTAGAGTCTCTAGATTTGCCATCTATAGGGCAGGAACAAAACTAAATACTCATTCAATAGATTACTAAAGCAGAACTTGATAAAGCTGAAGGCAAACAAAGTGCCAGGAGGAGATGGATTTCCTGCATGCTTTAAGCCAGTGGTTCCCAAAGGGTGGGGCAGAGCAATTGCATGGGGGCGTGTGGGTGGAATGCATGAATCAATCAATCAATAAATGAGACTGCTGGCATAACATGGGCAAGTTTTTAATGGGGCTCCCATGTAAATGCAAAGCAGAGGATGAAACAATGCTAAATATGCCTCCAAAGCTATTTCCTTCCATGGCAATAAAAGAAGATATGATGCCTTTGGCTTCACCTGCACAACGGTGGGTAATGAGGAGAGACCGCAGTGTGTTGTCTGTCTTAAAGCGCTAGCTTGTGACAGCTTCAAGCCAAACAAGCTCAGAAGCCACTTGGAGACAAAACATCCAGAGCTCAAAGACAAGCCAGTTGATTTTTCCAGAAAAAACTGCTGTGCTCAACAGTCATTTTTTACTAAAACTGAATCTGTGCCGGCAAATGCTCAACTCGTCTCATATAAACTTGCCTACCGAGTGGCACATGATAGCAGAGGAATTAATACTTCCCTGTGCTATGGACATGGTTTCAACTACTTGATGACTCTGCAGCCAACTTTAAATAATTACACTGTAAAGGTGGTTTGATATTTATTCTCATTCTAAAACAAGCTGTAATGGCAGTTTACTTTATTTTTTTTAAAAAGAGTGAGGTTTTATTAATTACAATGTGTGAAATAAACTACAGTGGAGTCTGCCGTTTTCCGAACTGGAGGTCTGAAAACAAAATATGTGCATGCATGTCCTTGTAGGTGGGGGGGTGTCTTATGTACCAAAGAGGGGCCCAGCAGAGACAGTTTGGGAACCACTGGTTTGAGTTGTATCGGGACCTTTTGTCGCCGATGCTGTTAAAATGTTTTAATTAGATCTTGAAGGGAGGGGCGACACCAGTATCATGAAAACAAGCCATCACATCCGTGATTCAGAAGAAGGGAAAGGACAGATCAGAGTGCAGCTCATATAGACCTACTTCAGTTTTAAATATAGATTACAGAATATTTACCTCAATCATTGCAAAAAGACTAGAAAATATTATTCCTGATTTGATCGGCCACGACCAAACGGGTTTCATTAAAAATAGACAAACACAAGACGATGTAAGAGGCGCACTATACCTAATAAATATTAGGAGTCAAAATCTATTTAAATCAGTTGCTTTGAGTCTTTGATATGGTGCAGAGTCTTCCAACTGCCTGGATTAAGCTTAATGGAAATCTTTGTAGGACTATCACACTGGGGTGTGCCCTAAGCCGTACTTTGTTTGCAATCTTTATAGGGCCATTGGCTCAATCGATTAGAGAAGACAAGGAAATCGAGGGCATTCAAGTTGAAGGAGTTATATGCAGATGATATACTTTTGACTTTATCCAATCCGGACTAGCCATAACTGATGGCTCGTCTTGTACAATTTAGCCAATGCTCGGATTACAAATTCAATATACACAAAATCCAAAGTATAACTTACAATTATGTAGCAAAAGAAACCTTATCATTTTAAGTGGCATACTATGTTTATATGTATGCATTTAGCAGTCGCTTTTATCCAAAGCGACTACTAAAACTAACAAAATGACCATGCCAAGGGATTTGTCTGAAATTACAATGCTAATACACAAAATATAAAAGTTGATTTTGAAGATTGCCACTTTTGATTGCTCTGTATGGCAGAATAGAAATTGTGGAAATTAATATTTTACCCAGTCTGTTGTTTCATTTTTACTCTCTGCAAATTGAAATTTCCCCAAAACAATGTAATGTTTCATGAAACTTTGAATTTCATCTTATTCAGGTTTTCTGTAGTCATTCTGACTTTATTACACTGTTCATATATTCCTTTTGATTTGTTGATTTGGGGGTTTCTTAAATGACTGTATTCAATTTTGTACTTAAATTATTCTCTACAAAATAATGTTCTTCATTTTACTGTTAAATTCTTTTTTTTACCAACAGGTTGTTTATTTTTATTGACCGATTGTTCTACATCTTGCCTTTGCAAGTGATTCAAAGTCAGTTGAAAACGAGGGTCACCCTACAACGACGTGAGTATAAAAAAAAAAGGTTGTGTGTTCACTAGATTCATGTATGCTGAAAGACAAAAACAATTCAGGGCAGCAAATCTGTATCAAGGTACAAACTAAGGTATGTACTGTAAGAAAATAAACATTTAGTTGACTCTGACCCAGCATAAAATACTACCAAAGCTGAATAAATGCAGTAGTATTCAGTATTAGTCACTACTGCAGTATTAGAAAGCTGCTGTACTGGATTGCATTGCAACTTGGAGAGATTTAATTTTTTTGGAGTATTGCATCTCTTCTCAGCTTTATGGTCACATAATAGTGTGCGACAATACCTCTGCAACATGTAATGGGGTAGAATGGCAGTTGTCCAGTCTCACTCCATGGAAATATTTGGCTGTAATTTCAGTATATTTCTGCATGTGCTCCCACAGGTACGGACAGTCTTCAGGTCCGTTACCATAACGGAGTTTGACACTGTCACCCCAGCAGATCAGCTCCCGACGCAGGTACACATTAGAGCCTATCGGGAGAATAAAGCCACACTCCAACACTGGTACAACATATAAATCCTACATAAAACAAACTAAAAAAAACCTTATATTGCAGTAATAAATACTGCACTTATCCCTCTGTTTATGCTGTTTTTGTTCTACCTGGCTCAGCAAAGTTGCGCAGTGGATCATCACCCATCACCCATCCATTATGAGCCAAGAAGTGGCACATCTTCTCTGGTTGGTCCAGCAGCTGCATCTCCTGCTCCAAAGTAATCTCCTCATAAGGGAAGGTAAAATACCTGAAACAGAAGGCAGAAAACAAGGTGACGGAGCAACACCCAGCCTCCCTGGCATTGACATCATGCAGTGTGTGCACATAGCGTAGCTCCACCACTTTTATGTGCCATCTTTGCATCTCACAAAGAAGAAACCGTCAGTTAACACTAGATACATTACTTGTTCTTATGTTAATATTATTAACAATTGGAATGATTGGAATTCAGTTTGAAAAAATACAACATGTCATTTCCTCAGAACAATTCTGAACACAGAATTAGCCATTTTAACCACCATAAAACTACATTTCAACTGAACAAGATATGCACATTGGTGTGAAATAAGGAGAGAAAATCCAGTAAATTGCTTGGATTTGGTGCATGTGCTGTATCTACAGCCAATATATTTGACAGTTCAATGTCAATATAAAACATATATTTCCTTTCCACTCTTCTTCCGCTCCACCTTTCTCCTTTGTCTGCCAATAGATAGACGACAGATTGATCCTTGATTGTCATTGTAATTCAACAATGAAACTGAAATGCATCATCTTTAGTAAGTTTTTTTTTCTTTTTAAAAAGAGAGCTATATAAAATAAAAATCATAAAAAAAGAATAAACATCTACTCTATTCATGCCCCTTACCTTTTAATCTACCTCTTTAAAATGCATTACCTTGTGACAAGTGGATTCTTCCTGGTAACAAGGCCCAGTTTGGGACCATGGTTAGCCAAACGTTCATACACTACGTTTCCCACAATGCAATTGACTGCCTGGTGGAAAAAATAAGAACATGATCAGAAAGTATGTCCCGCAATGTTAGCTGTACGATATTAAGCCAAAGGTATTTTGACATGTCCAGCAATACCAGTATTCTCTTCCCTGCCAATAAGTAAAAACAGAAGAGACAAAAAAAAAACAAGAACCAGGTTCTGAGAGATGTGCCAAAAATAACAAACAAGGTAAGTAAACTCAGCTAGAACAACATGGTACATTGCTCCATCAACCTGTGCTTTTAAAAAATAGATCAAACAAAATGTGCTGTTACAATAACATTATGATCAATCAATGCAAAGAAAAAAGCTCGATATCATCATAGTATTAGTGCCTGCGTTGAGCCTGTTTTCCACTGCACAGCTTTAAAAAAAAGAAAAGGTGAAGTGCAACCTGTACAACCGCCGCCCCTAATGCAGGTATATGGGGCCTCCAGACTCGCCCTCCACCCATCATAGCTTGAGATCATTGGCAACTATCTCAGAATGACAGAGTGCTCTGCCTCGGAGGAAGCCTCGTACTGAGAATCAATTGTTAGCTTTTTATATAGCTTGTTATATCTTCATTTGTAAGTCGCTTTGGATAAAAGCATCTGCTAAATGCATAAACATAAGAGATTGGCTGGATTACCGGAGGCTTGCCGTGAACACACACTACTCCAGGTTAAAACTACCAAATGCTATGGTCCAGAGTGCGACAACCCCTCAAATACAGCCACTGTAGTAGGCAGTGGTTGTCTGTGACACACACAATTGGAAAACTGTTGCGTGTACAGTCACCTGTGGTGATCTCTGAGTGGAGTGCAGTTAAGAAGACTGCACATCTTTAAGTGCCAAAGTCTCTCCAGCTAAAGTGCTTCAAACAACTCTCCCGATACTCTTTGACTGCCAGCATATAGATGAGAATCTTCCATCCTCTCCCGTAAGCATATCTTTTCCCAAGTACTGAAACCTCAAAGTCACCTCCTCTGACTTCAGTCTTCTGATCAGTTTATTTGTACAGTGCAGAGTCTGAACAGTTGCATGCTTTGTACTGGACACCAGGATGGATATGTCGCACATTATGTCGGGTCTACTCTGCCTTGCCACCCACAATATTTGGCCAATCTTTGCCTTAAGCATATCATGTTCAGTGTCTGTTAGGGGGGCCTCTCGCTGTGCGGCTCTGGTGGGGTCCACAGGAATGGGTTGGAGATTTTTTATGTACATCCATGGTTGCACCTGTATTTGATCCTCCACAGAGAAAACCTCCATTCCAATGTAGCTGAAGCTGTTGTGTTCCTCACGTCCAATTTGAAAAGCAGCTTTCAAGTGAGGGATGAATGTCATGGAGAACGTTTCTGAACCTCCCAGGATAAAGTCATCCACATGACAAGCAAAGACTCCCATCACATTGCAGGAGTCATCCAACCAGTAGAACACTGCTGGCTGAACTTCTGACACAGTACCTCCCGACTGCTGCATAATGTCCTTCACCCTGTTATACCAGTACAGAGAAGCATCTGCCAGGCCATAAACACACTTCTTCAACTTCCACAGTTCCTTTGCTCTGAGCTTCTGAGGGAGGCCGAATATTGACATTTATGATTAACTCTATAACTTGCAAAAAGCTGCTTTAATGTCCATGGAGTTCAGCTGCCATTTCTTTTGACATATACCAGCCATGATCATTTTTAAAGAGACACACGTAGGTGAGTCTTTTTGAGAGCTCCTCAATGTTCATTTCCTCAAAGCCTCTTGCAACTAGTCTGGCTTTAGGTACAACACCATCTCTGATGTCTCCTTGAGTGTGCACACCCATCTTGTAGAGATGCATTACTGACCTTAATCTTTCACCTCCTTAAACACTTTGTTCTTTTTTCAGTTGCTGAGTTCAGCATGTTTGGCAGGCATAAAGGCGTCATCATTCACAATCAGTACGACCTCTTTATGGCAGTCTTTTCATAGAGTCCAGTTTCTGGTAATGTGGCATTTTCAGTTTCCATCAACTGATTACCTCTTTCCTTTAAGTTAAAGTTGAATTTTCATAGAGCCTCTGTTTTTGTAAAGAGTGTGCTTTTGTTTTATTCTGCCTCATTTCGAGAGCAAGTCTTTGCTTTGTTAAGTATTCATAGCATTTCTGTTTTCCTCCCAGTTTGGAGAGATTTTATGTTTGTTAACTTTCATAGCCGCGCTCCTTCTCCACCTTAGCTACGGAGGAGAGCGCTTAGGGTTTTCAGCTTTTCTTTTGCGCTGCCGGGAGATCGCCCTGCAGTGCCGTGACCTGTCTTGTGTTTGTTTATTTAAATAAAACCCTCTTGTGACCACACGACCCTGCATCTGCATCCTGAGTCCCCTGGTAACTGACAATGGGAAATATCAATTCTCCTATTTGTGAGGACTCAAGCCTCTTTAATAGAATAGAATGCCTTTATTGTCACTATACACAAGTACAATGAGATTAAAAGCAACTCCTCATTCAGTGTAAACATGTAGGTAAAAAATATAGAACTTATACAAGTAGTGCAAAGATATATGCAATTTTTCTTTTGATATGCAGTGTGAGGTATTGCACGGTATACAGATATTGCACAGTAAATGGATTCACAGTATGTTATCAATGTTATCAAATAATAAATATTAAATAATGAAATATTGCACAGTATGTGGGTAGAAGAAGTTCAGAGGTGAGGGGGTTAGGCTGAGAAATCAGTGCATGTGTGAGTTCAGAGTGGTTATGGCTTTTGGGAAGAAGCTGTTCTTGAGTCTGGTGGTCTTTGTTCTGATGCACCTGTAACGCCTCCCTGAGGGCAACAGATCAAAGCCAGGGTGGGAGCTGTCCTTTGTGATGGTTTTTGCTCTGCTGAGGCAGCGGGAGGTGTAAATGTCCATCAGGGAGGGCTGTCTTTACTACACTCTGAAGCCTCTCCCTGTCTGCCTTGGTGCAGCTGCCGTACCATACTGTGAAACAGTATGTTAGCAGGCTCTCGATGGATGAGCGGTAGAAGGTCAACAGCAGGTTTGAGTCCAGATTGTGCTTCCTGAGGACTCACAGGAAGTGTAACCGCTGCTGAACCTTCTTGATGACCGCTGTGATGTCGTCTGTCCAGGACATGTCAGTGGAGAAGAGAACGCAAAGAAACCGGGTAGGTGTGGATCCTCCCCACACACTCGCCATTGATGTAGAGGGGGGCAAGGTCAGTGCTGTACTTCCTGAAGTTGACGATGAGCTCCTTGGTTTTGTTGGTGTTCAGAGCCAGATTATTCTCTGAACACCAGGCTGCCAACTTCAGGACCTCCTCTCTCTAGGTTGCCTCGTTTCCCTTTGAGATGAGCCTGATGACTGTGGTGTCGTCAGCAAACTTGATGATTCGGTTGTTTTTGTGGGCCAGACTGCAGTTGTAGGTGTAGAAACAGTATAGGAGGAGCTCAGCTCAGAGTGGAGAAGAGGTTTGGTGATGAGAGCTGTAAACTGAGCTATAATCCACAAAGAGCATCCGGACGTAGCTCTGCTGCTGCTCCAGGTGGCTCAGCGCAGAGTGGAGAGCTATGGCGATGGTGTCCTCTGTGAATCTTTTGGTGCGGTATGCAAATTGGTGGGGGTTGAAGTCCGAGGGGAGAGGTCCTTGATGTGCTGAAGAACCAGTCTCTCAAAGCACTTCATGATTACCGGAATGAGGGCGACAGGACGGTAATCATTTAGGCTGGTGGTGGGAGTCTTCTTCGGCACTGGGATGGCTGTGGCTGATTTTAGGCAGGGCAGGATGAGTGCCTGGGCCAGGGAGAGGTTGAATATTCTGGTGAAGATGAGGGTGAGATGGTGGGCACACGCTCTGAGCACCTTACCAGGAACTCTGTCTGGGCCGGCAGTCTTCTTAGGGTTCACTACCAGGAGCACTCATCTGACATCATGCTCCTGTGCAGTGGAGTGGTGCAGGGACTGGGTGGAGACAGGATTGGTGTAGAGCAGGAGTCAGGGGGAGGTGGGGGCAGGGCTGGAGTAGGTAAGTGCTGCACTGAGGTTTCAAAGCGGGCAAAGAAGCAGTTAAGCCAGCAGCGCACTCAGGTCTCCTGTTGTTGCATCACAGTCTCTAAAGTTTGTGATGTCTCGTATGCCCTGACACACCTCCTGTGGGTTGTTGCTGACAGGTGGGACTCTATGCTCCTCTTATGGTCAGTCTTGGCTTTTTTAATTCCTCTTCTCAGGCCGGCTCGAGCAGCCCTGTACACCTCTGCTCTGTCACCTGACATGACCTGAAGGCAGAGTAGCGGGCTCTGAGGAGAGTGCGGACCTGGCTGGTCATCCAGGGTTTCTGGTTTGGGAAAACCTGAATGTTTTTGTCCACAGTCACATTTCCGATGCAGAATTTGATATGGTCCAGTACTGTTCATGTGAAAGTTTCCTGCTCTTCGTGTTCAATAAGTCCCAGTCTGTCTGATTGAAGCAGTCCTGTAGTTTGGAGAGTGCATCAGCAGCTCAGGTTGTAACAGTCTTTGTGACGGGCCTGGCACTGTGTCTGAGGGGGGTGCAGGCTGGGGAGAGCAGGAGGGAAAGGTGGTCTGACTGGCCAAGGTTGGGGAGAGGTATGGCTCTGTATGCGTGTTTAATGTTGGAGTACACATGATCCAGAGTGTTCTCTCCTCAAGTAGAACACTTTACATGCTGATAAAACTTCGAGAGTACAGTCTTCAAGTTGGCCTTATTAAAGTCACCTGCAATTATGTGAACATCATCGGGGTGGTACCACCGTTGTTCGTTTATGGTGTCCAGCAGGAGAGAGAGCACCGTGTTTATATTGGCGTCGGGTGGAATATACACAGCCGTGATGATTACTACTGTTAGCTCTCTCGGGAGAAAAAAAGGCCGGCTTATAGATATCTACTCCAGGTCTGGGGAACAGTGTTCGTCTATAATTGTACCGTTGTTACACCAGTTCTCATGCACATAAATACAGAGCCCCCCCCTGCTCTTACCGGAGCCCTCCATCTTGTCCTGGCAGAGCAGAGTGCGACCTGCTAGCTGCATACTAGCACTGGGTATCCCCGGGTGAAGCCAGGTTTCAGTGATAATCAGAGCACAGAAGTCACAAACATAGTTATTTCCAGCGAGTTATAGTTCCAAGTTGTCCGTTTTATGCACCAGGGATCTGGCGTTGGAGAGATACAGGCTTGGTGGAGGTGGCTTGTGTGGACGTTTTCTTAGCCTTAGCATAACACCGGACCTACAGCCCCGCTCCTGCTTCCTCTCACTCCTCCGTCTGCGCCGCTTTCTAGATCCAACAACAATCCAAGGAGAACCTGCAGTCTCACAATGTTGTCTGGGATTTTATGCATGTAATGAAAGTCACTCGAAAAAAAACGACAAAAATAAGCATGAAAAGGAGAGCCGTGAGCCGCTGCAACCATGTGTCACCATATTGTTGCAAAATTGTTATTTTAGGTTATTGATCCTATTGATTTCCTGCCGTCAGTAATGACAACGAATTTGCGAAAAAACATTGAAAACCTCACCATGGCTGGTTTGCAATGTCTCATGGCCTCTGTGATTTGTAGGACTTCATACTGTCATGTGCCTCCAGACATAACACAGAAACAGCTCTGTCCTCATCTCCTACCTCATTCATTGTAAATCCAAGAGCAAGATATATGTTGTCAAATTTTGTTGTCTTCAAATTTGGCTGGAGATCCACATTTGAATCCGAAAAGTTGTCTATGTTTTTTCATTTCCCGATTTGAGCCTACGTTAACGCACCCCACTTGCGAAACCAATCCACAGAATTACTGCCCTATTGCACCCCGCTGCCATCGCTTCCCCAGATTAACAAGAAGCAGACCCAGCTGTCCACATTAAAGCTCCACTAAAGGAACCTTTCCTGAAAGCCTGGAGTCTTTTATGGGGTCCTGTCCTTGTCCCCCTCTGTTTTGACCAAAGGGACCAGGAGCTTAAGAGTTCTGAGGTAGAAATTTCAACACCAAAAAAGGCCCTGGTAGGGAGGAAGTACTTCTGAGACTAACCTGAGCCTTTGGGACAGGCATTGCAGAGCTGAACATTTCTATTTGGTAGAGCATTTCCAGCATGTTCTTTTCACCTTTGTCATCTCAGGTTAAATAACCATAATAGCTCATAAAGTCAATTTCAAGTTACATTTGTAAACACAATATTTAAACTTACACAACTTACACATACATTTTTTGAGCTCCAGAATGAATGAGGAGACAGAGCTCAGATCGTTTAAATCAGAGCAGTGAAACAATAGTACACAACAGTTAGGCTGTGCATTCTGTTTGGCAAACTTTCAATTCAGTGTTTTCAATTAATATAGCGCCAAATGACAACAAATCATGTCATCTCAAGACACTTCAGTGATGTTATGTTATGTTATGTTTATGCATTTAGGTAGGCAGATAGGGTTAGGGGGTCTTGCCTAAGGACCCCTACTGGAGATAGTACCTTTCAGGCAGGGGATTTGAACCCAGAGCTCCCACACGAAAGGTGGCAATCATACCACTACACTATCCAGTGATAGTCCAATTCAAGTCAGTTGGAGTTCAATTCAAAATTCAGTCAATACAAAAACCTGAGCGTGCATGAGGCGGCTGTGGAGAGAAGCGACTCCCCTTCCCTCAAACTTTCTCTCTTCTAACAGATTTTAAGTGAATGCAGCTGACGTGTACTTCTTCATCTCTCTACTTCTGAGTGAGAGACGGCCAAAAAGACACGGGTGCAGTGCATCAAGTTTTCAGCAACTTGTCCCTGCCTCTTCTTCCTCATGCTCATCAATGAGCTTTGGGTGCTCATGACCAACTGTATCAGTAGGTTTAAATACAAATGTCCAATGTTATTCACTTCACCTGTCACTGATGCTATGTCACATTAAATCGTACCTGTTCCTGATGCTGGTCTACAATGTGGTGCTGTTCCTCATTCAGCTCGTTCAGTCTCTGTTTCAGCCAACTACAGCACTCTTCAACATGATGTGGGGAGGAGCTAGAGAAAAAGCAAAGTGAAGAAAGAAAAAACTACTGTAAATGCTGTTGAGGAAAAAAAATTGTTCGAAACATTAGGCACATTCCCACTGTAGGAACCTTTTGCAGTTCCTATAACCTTTTCAGGAACTGGGACGTTTTTTCGTGCATTCAGACATACAGGAACTAGGGACCACGGCCCTCAGCTCCTGTAACCATTTTAGCTCCTTCTCCGAGGCAGGATCTTTTCTGGGTTCCACAGGAACATGATGTAGGTGTTTGGTGGCTGTAGCTCCGCCCCTTGTCTGAAATGTTTCCTCATACGACACGGACCCAACCGGCGCCTGTTTAATAAGTTAAACTTCGTCTCCTTTGTCTGCGGCGCTCTGCTCTCCTTCTTTCCTCCATGAAAGGAAGAAGTATCGCCCGCTGCTGGATTCTCCGTCTCCTGACTCTCGCTGTGCGCTCTTCCAGCCTCCATCTTAGACGCCTGATGTGATCGTCCATGATTAATATCACCGCCATGCAGACCATGAACTCGGTGGCCTCCTCGCTCTCCATGTTAGCTTCTTGGTGGTGTTGTTTTATTTTTTTCTCTCCTTACTTTTCGTGGGTTTTGTTGTTGTGTGTGGAGCTAAAGTAACACGTCACTGTCGTAGACGGTTGTGTCACATCAGTCCCGACCAAGGTCCCCGACTTATGTGCGAATGCAAAATGAAACGGTTCCCCTGGGGAAGGGCAGTTCTTATGACGAAATTCGAGGTGGACAGTTCTTAGAACTGTGTTCTTAGAACGTCTCTGTCCGAATGCGCCTATTACAATTCTGATAAGTAATGAACTTTTAACCTCAACACTTACTGTGGAAAAAAAAAAGCATAAGCTTACATTAAGGTTGTATGGATTTTACATGGGATCACATTATTACATAAATTACAACAAGAAAAAACAAAAATCCCTTGATACATATCTGTGAGAGCCCTCTCAGACCTTTACATGAATGTATGTGCAGCCCAAATTCTGGGGAATATGCACTAAAAGTGCATTGACAGAGTTCACAGCAGGAAAACAACAGAAGTAGCTTCTGACGTATATCTGGCTCCATGAGTACATGACAGCTCTGTTTTAAAGGGACGCTTTGCAGGCAGATTCAATTATTCATCAATAAAAGAGTCATCTTACAAGCAATGCTTGATATTTGTTCTGCCAGTTGAGAGTTTCATTCTCACTGTTGCAAAGTCTTTCCTCACGTGCATTTGTAGAACATAATGCTGACTTCAGCAGATCAAAGGTGCACGAGCACATCCACTGTCTATGTGTCCAATGTCTGCATGTTTTCTTTATTCTGTCAAAGCACTCTACTGAGATTACACAGCTTAAGTACAAACATACTAAATATATTGGGCTATATGGCCAATTTATGTCAAACCCTAATACATGTGAAGATAAAGTGATGTATTAGTGTTCTTACCAGAATGCACATCTTCTGGTTTCTGGTTTTGTTTGTTGTTATTGTGTTTGTTTTTGTTGTGCACGGTAGCTCTGTGGGAGCACCCTCAAATTTCATTGTACCACCCCGTATAATGACAATAAAGACTATTCTATTCTCTTCACTCCCTTTTACAACTTTCACAAATTCGTGTCCAAAAGCTCTCTGTTGTCATGAAATGGTCCAACAGCTTGTGGGTTTTTTCTCCATTTATCGGTTAAAGACTCCCAGCAGAACAGGGATACAGAGTCTGAGATGAGAGGTTTATGAGCTGTGTTAAGTTCACTTTCAGATTGAGCTGTGTTTCCTTTGGTCTGAGCTGCTGATGTTCAAAGGATTTACTTAAAGCCGTTTCATATATATAATCAAAATGTTGAGTTTCACTGAATGACATTCATATGTGCAAGAAATGAAAACTTAGCAGCTGGACCACAAACAGTGAATGACACTAGTTGGTCTTGCTCTTCTTGTTTTCTTTTTGGCACAGTGGATGCCTTGTTTTTTCCTCCATAGATTGATGACCTAATAAAGTTCTGAAATTATGACAAAAATACTTTTACAGGATGCGGTTTTGGGCCCTACCTCTGAGGTGAAAATGTCTCCAAAGCAGAATCCATGTCCACCGTGTTGCCATAACGACGATACAGTGGGTCTTGTGTTATCTTCAGGCCCTTCTTCCCTCCAGTCTTATTATGGTCTGCCTTGGTGCCTGTGAGCACACCATAATAATAATTTGAAGTCTGTTAAATAGCTTATCCTTGCACTACAGCAGAGCCCGTCTCTACTGATAAAGGCAGCCACAGTAATAACTTTTAATTCCTTTCATGAAAAATAAACAAACACATTTTTCAATTACCTAAAGAAAGAAAGCAAGAGAGAGGGAGAGAGAAAGAGACAGAGAAGACAGAGATAGAGGGGGGAGACAGATGAAGAGAGAGAGAATTGAATTGTATGTCTAAGTATATGTTTCAGCTTTCGGCAACAATGGTTACCATTCATGCCAATAAAGCTAATTTGAATTTGAATTTGAGAGAGAGAGAAGGAGAGACAGACAAAGAGAGACAGAGAGAGTGACAGAGAGAGACAGACAAAGAAAGAATTTGAATTTTACAATAACATTTATTGGTGAACAGAGTCAAGGACCAGTACAAGACACTCAGGAAGACATCAAATAAAAAAAATTTAAAAATTAAAAAAAAAACCCAAAGAAACAAACAAAGAAATTAAAATCAAAAACTAAATCATTCCCAAACACTCAACAAATAGCATTCTCACAGCACCAAAGATCAGCAAAGATATCCAAAGAACCCATTGTCTTGTAGAAGCAAAATTCCAGTGAAACCCTCGACATAAGTAAAGTCCTAAGGATCGCCACAACCTCATAACCCGGTGTCTGGTTAACTTCATTTTTTTTACTTAAATAAATAGCAAGCTTTGCCTGCCCAACAATAAAGTTCATCAAACGACACTTTGCGTTCCGTTTTTTACTGTAAGGGAACCCAAGTATAAATCTTTGCCTTGAACACATCACCCCCAATGGGTTACGTAACCCATTCAAAAAAATAAACATAGGAAGAAGCCTGTCACACCCCATAAAACAATGAAACACCATTTCCCTCTCGTCACAAAATGGACATTTATCACTTGCTCCCGGATTCATCACAGCAGTAAGTGCATTAACAGCTATGGCCCCACCCAAAATCCTCCACTGAAGGTCTCCTGTCCTTTTTGTCAATGGTTTGTCTATAACCCTCCAAACTGGCTTAATCTTTTCATCAATCTGCAACTTCTCTCTCTACACTGTATCAGTTCTATCTTTTTGTTGTTTCTCATTCAGAATCTTTACCATAACTTTATACATTACTTTTCCATCAGCTGAATGCAGGTTGCCATGGAACCCTAGGTCCAGCAGTGGACTAGCGTAGCTGGACTCACAGAAACCAGGACTAAAAACAATGTCAGGAAAAGGATCTTCACCATTTGGCTGAAGGTTACCTGAACAGTA
This sequence comes from Leuresthes tenuis, assembly GCF_036924035.1. NCBI lineage: Eukaryota > Metazoa > Chordata > Actinopteri > Atheriniformes > Atherinopsidae > Leuresthes > Leuresthes tenuis. The sequence continues at coordinate 32,586,669 of NW_027325368.1, read as the reverse complement.
CCCCTCTAAGAGGGCCCTCTCCCCACCATTCAAAAGTGCAGCCATTTTTTCTGAAAGCCTATGAGCATACCTCACAGACCTCAGTCCCAAAGAAGAGGCAAAAGCCACTGCATCCTGTAAACCGTTCCCAGCTTTTTCAAAGACATGTCGCAATTGAAAGCAGTTACACTCACACAATACATTCATCATCCCCACACAAATCAAACCGAGCCCCTAAGATGACTGGTTCTTCAAGCAACCAATTGAGAGAAACCACTGGATTCAGCCAGCGGTGCTTGATGAGGCCCCAGACCTTGAAGCAACTCTGATAGAAGGGTGACAGTCCACTTAAAGCAAGTCTCTTATGATCAACGAGGAACAACGTGGAAGGTGGCCTTTCTGCTTATCAAGTTGACGAGGCCCTGCCCGCCCTCATCCTTGGGCAGGAAGAACACACTTTGGGGGACGCAATGGAGCTTATCCCAGAAAAAGTCAACCATGAGTCTTTGGATTTGGGCCAAGAGTCCAGCAGGCGGTTCATCACAGGCTAACCTGTGCCACAGCGAAGAAGCAACCAAGTTGTTAATTACTTGATCATCAATTAATTAATTAAGGTTCGCCCCCTATAGGACAAACGGGGCAGAATCCATTTCCACCTTTCCAGATGACCTTTGACCCGATCCACAGTGCCCTCCCAGTCTTTTTAAGAAAAGTGTCATGACCCAAAAAAAACCCAAGGTACTTAAAACCATCCCTTTTCCAGATCAACCCACCAGGCAAGCTGGGGGGCAGCCCGTTCCAGTTTCCCATCAATAACGCTTCACTCTTCCCCCAGTTAACTGTTGCAGATGAGAAGCTGTTAAAAACTTCCACAATACATTCAAGTTTACGGACATCATCATCACAGGTGACAAAAACTGTTACATCATCAGCATATGCAGACAAAGCCAAAGGCATCCAGTGTTTGTCAAAGATACACATGTTCGACCCTGTCAAAAGCTTTTTGTTGGTCTAATGAAACCAAGCCAGCTTTAATACCCTTTAAGTGAGAGAGATCCAGAAGATTGCGAACCAGAGCAATATTATCAAAAATTGACCTCTGTAGATACAGTAAGTCTGATCAATGTGTACGACTTGTCCAATTACCCCACGCATTCTTGTGGCCAAGGCCTTGGAAGCTATTTTAAAATCTACACACAGGAGAGAAACCGGACGCCAGTTCGCTATATTTCGTAAGACACCCTTCTTGGGTAGTAAGGTGATAGCAGCTCTTCTGCAACTTTGTGGTAGTAGGCCTTTTTTAAAACTATCAAGCACCCAACAAGTCCTGCCCAATCACTGGCCAAAAACATTTATAAAACTCTACTGATAAACCATCAATTCCTGGCGTTTACCATTGTCCATACTCATAAGTGCAGAGTGGAGTTCATGAAGGGACAGAGGTTCATCCAAAGCAGTAGTGGTGGCTTTTTTTATTTTGGGTAACCCATCGTAAAAATCACTGGCTATAACCTCCGCATTAGCAAGCTCACATTTATACAAACCAGCATAAAAGCCTAAAGCGTGCTTACGAATATCCGTAAGATCAGTGAGCTCATGCCCAGTGTCTGAGAGCAGGTAGCGGATAAGTCTACCCTGCCCATTCTTCCTCTCCAGATTAAAGAAAAACTTGGAGGGTGCCTCAATCTGGGTGCCGCATTGAAACCTAGAACGCACCAGGGCTCCCTGGGCTCTTGTACCTAACAAATCAGACAACATGTTCTGTTTATGCTTAAGTACTGTAGAATGTTCTTCATATTCAGTGGCAGCTACCAGCCCTTGCAGATCAAGGATTTCATTCTCCAGGGCTGTCATCGTTTGAGCCATTTCTTTTGTTACATTCAGTGTATACTGCTGGCAAAGCTGTTTAATTTGTACTTTTCCGCAGTCCCACCACTGCTGCAGGGAGGAATACGTTCCTCTTTCCTTCCTAAAAGTTTCCCAAAAAAAGGTAAAAATTTCCAAAAAATGCTTATCATCTAACTAAGACACGTTCAAATGCCAGCAGGCACTTTTAGGCTTAATTGGCTCCATAATTCCACTACAAATTACTACTTACTATGATCAGAGAAGCCAACAGGGGATATTTTGCACAATTTCATAGAACTTAAATGATGTTTAAAAACATAGTCTTGCAAGAGATACAAGGTTGTACTGTCTAGTGCTCTGGTGGAAACTTCTCCAAACATCACAAAGGTCATTTGCTTCAGTTAGTTGTATAAGAGCCCTTTGAGAAGCAGAGTGGGGCTCTGAGTGTTTTCTATCCAAGTTATCATTCTCAGTGCAGTTAAAATCACCACCCAAAAATAACAAGTCATCTGTACATGCATTCTTCAAAATATTATTAACTACATTCAAAAACAGAACTCTCTCTGGACCCAACGTAGGCATGTAAATATTCAGGAAAATCATGGTCGCATCATCAAATTTGGCCACAACCTTTAAACATCGTCCCTTAACAATCTCATCTATCTCATAGTGAAGCGGCATCGAGAAAAAAGCACAGCCACGCCCCCACTCACGGAGGACTTGTGACTTAGCACAGACAAACCCTCCCACTCCCTTATCCAGTCAATGTCATTGACCCCATCACTATGTGTTTCCTGCACAAAACATACATCGATTCGTCTCAATTTCAGAAACTCATGAGTCATCATTCTCTTTTTAATGTCCCTTGCACCATTTAAATGAATAGCTCCAAAAGTAAAGTTCCTCACATTGTTGAAAAAAGCCTAGTGGAGATGTTATAAACCACAGTCAACTGAGAAACTGAAATGTCACTTTGAAGCATCTTCATCGTGCAGTTGTTTTCGAATCCGGCTAACCTTTGCCCAAAGCCGATAAAATTCTGGCTTGGGAATGACACCCTCCCTCATCCATAAAGTCGCCTATCAGTCGACTATCGCAGGTCGAAGCACCATCCTGTTTGCCAGGGCAGCCCCCTCATGAATGATGCTGTCTTTGACAGACTCAGTTCCAGCAGACCCACCCGGTCCCTGCTCCGCAGATGTTGCTATAGTTACAACAGCCGAGGGGTCTCTCACAGAGAATACAAGATCACCATGAGAAAGATTTTCAGAGGAGTCAGTCTTAGAAGGACAGTGAGGTACGCAGCCTGCAGATTCTCAGCAGCCGCTCCACCCTGCTCCGTGTTCGGTTTAATATTACCGCGGCCGCTGCCTGCTCATTAGGGCAGTCGTGCACCAGCAAACGCTGGAGTGCACCTCTGCAAAAAAAGTCAAACAAACACCACAACTATCCACAAAAAAAAACAACAAACAAAGAAAATATTGTCACAAGGACAAAGCAAAAAAAAAAAAAGTTCAGAATCAGTCACTCGCGCGTCTCACTCACAGCACTCGGCCCAAGAGAGACACACGAAGAGAGAGAGACAGAAATGATCTGCATAATACACAGAATAATTTTGAACAAAGAAAGAAAGAAGTTTGTTGTCGAAAACGAGTTCTTAAACATTTTGGATATCAGTCTCCTTTCCATCATCATGCGAACAAATACATCAACATATAAATCAGTCCAGATGTTAACAGAGGAGCATATTTTCATGCTCAGCTGTAATGCTCTGTGTACACACTACAGCTGCTCTGCTGGATAGACGTTTTGACATTTAAATCAATACATTTATATTGTTGAGATGCAAACCTTTTATTATTACACACCATTTTGTAGTAGGATTCTGAACTGCTCCACAGTGTTTTCCACTTTGACCTGGAAGAACTCCCACAGTCTGATTTGAGGAAAAACATCCTCCCGAAGCACACTGCGGATGGCCTGACACACAAAAAGAGACAAATCTGCTGTTTTATGGTCTGCAAAAAGCTGGTGAAGAATTGCTTTTCCACATTCATTCTTTTAATCAGAGCACGTGTTACGGTGATGATGTAGAGTGGAATCCAGCATAAAGTCCTCTACTCACAATAAAAAGATGAACTGAGGTCATGGTCCATTTGCTTATCCTTTAAAGGCGGGATGTGGTCAACTCATGCTTTCTATGTGGTACTAATAATCAATGGTTCCATTCCTATGTTGGTCATGTTATGGCAGCAAACGGGGAATTCCGATGATCTCATACAAATCATTTGTCACAACTTCTGTTTTTGGGAATTGGGATCATATACAAGAAAGAGCAGTGCTTTGGTCTTTGGGCACATGACAATGTAAGCCATGATGTTAAAAATAAGGAATATTGTCTATGATCTCCAAATTCCACTGGATGTCAAATGAACTCATATCCCCTTATTTCACATACTGAGTAACATTACAATGTGTGGTGTTCAGCACTAACATTCAGGTGGCTCTCATTGGTGATCTCAGGAGGAAGTCCTTTGTCTTTGTATCGTCCATCTGCTACTCTGGTGGTTAAATGCCAGATAGCTCTATCTAAGACCCAGGCAGGACGCAGATGAGGAGAGTTCACCAAGTTATAACCACACTCGGGATGTTCTCTTATCCAGGCACTGTTTGCAGCTGTAAAGAAAAGCAAAGACAGAGTAACCAGTGATTCAGCTGTATGAGGGAGGTTTAATGCTGGAACACCAACTTTACAAACTTCATCAGAAGGCTTTTTGGACCTGCTGGGAGTCTCAACAGTAAATCACAGACAAAGTCTGTATTTAGTCTTTCTGCCTGGCTCATTTTACATCCTGACCTTTTCTAGGAGAGAGGGGGAAGAAGATTCCAGAAGGGAAGAGGGTTACATTCAAGAAGGGTAGAGGGTAGACAGTGTTAATACAGGGGACATACAACACTTACAAGAAGGGAGCTGCAGAACTTAACTTCACTTATGACTATAAAAACTGCCAAAAAGGATGATGATGATGGCAGCAACTAAAATATCAGGATAGTCTCTAAATCAATGATAGAAAAAGTGCTTACACTCCTTTCTTTGCCAAAAAGAATGTGCAAGAGTATATGTGAAAATATATGTGAAAAGACATAAAGGTCTTAGTCTGTTTTAGGGTGTGTTTGGATCACCAGTTCCTACATTCCTTCTGAGTCACACCACAGGCCCATGCCTGCTTCCCCTGAGTTCGTAGGTGAGATGGTGACTTTTTACAGTTTCAGCTCATGAGTGCATTTGTGTGTGTGTGTATATATATATATATATATAAAATACATCGTATAGCTTTTTATGCATTTTTTGATCAATTTATCGATTTCAGTTCATTTTAATGTTGTTCATGTTTTATTGCGATAAAAAAAAAAAACATTTTCTTATTTAATCAAAATAAAGTTATTAAGTAAATAAGTAAGTTCATTTTTTTCCATTCTTGCTTCCTGCTTGCTAGACTGATAGAATTATACATGTTGGAATGCAAAGAAAACTAACACTATGTTTGTGTTGTACATACTCACCAGTATGATTGTACACCACATCGGTAATACACAACATATTCCATTCAATCCTCAGTTTCTCCACCAGTGCCCCCACATCTTCCCAGGTGTAGCTCTGCCCCTCTGGGCTGAACTCGGGGCTGAAGGTTAGCTGGTCAGCTAAGGAGTAACAGGACCTGGACTCCCCTAAAGTCTGCAGGGGAGTGAAGTGGATCATGTTGTATCCTGAAAGAGAAACCCATATGTACATTATCAAATGTACAACATATCATCAAATGCATCCAACCAATATTTCATCTTAACAAAGTAAGGATAAAGATTATTCTGACTTTAATACAAGAACCAAAGAATACACAAGTGTCTGTGCAATCCAGTGGACTTCAGAAGTTCACTGAGTTCAATCCGTTCTCATTTATATTTAGATTTATATCTATATCTAAATATATATCTATCTGCCCTGACCAGTGTTATTCTGAAAGCAACAAATGAATAATTATCTAAAGTATAGAAGTAAACTAAATAGCTAAATTGAACTTTTAATAGCTAAAAGTAACAGTGGGATTTATACTAACAAATCAAACATACTTCAAAAGGTTCTCTCTGCGTTTAAAAGTTTATCTTCTTTTTATTTCTTACAGCAGGCAGGATTTGATTTTTGTTGGATTAGAAAGCAGCTCAGTAATTACAAGCCACTTCCAACAGAAGCTTAACATACCGGTCGATACAGCGAGGGCACCAGGTCCCCCTGGAACAAACGATCTCAGTAGGAGAAGAAACAAAAGGGGGGGGGGCTGCAAGCAGCTAAAGAGAAATCCACACAAACCAACCATCCCCAGCCTCTTTCTGGACAACACCAGATACATTACAAACAGATAACTTCGAACAGCTTTGTCTGTGATTGCTGTGTCACAGATCACAGAAACATCACAGAAACCTGGCTTCATCCCGCGATCACGGACATAGCTGTGCAGACTCGTGGAACACAGACTCCAGGAAGAGCTGAGGAGGAGAGTTGCTCATCTACATCAACGATAACTGGTGCTAACAAAGTCGAGTCATAAATCTCAAAGCCCTTACCGTATCATGCCGCCCATTGGCTCAACCACAGGAGCTAACAGTAGTAACTGTTCCTGCTGTTCACCTACCTCCAGATGCAAACACTAGGATAGCCCTCACTCATTTCCACAATGCTATAAATAAACTATAGAAGGCTCACACTGATGGCGCCCATAGAATCGTTGCCTAAAGACAGTTCTCAGTTCAAATTTCAGCAGTTTGTAAAATGTGCCACCAGGGCAAATAACACCTTGATCATGATTACTGTGATATCAAGCAGGCTTACAGAGCAGAGCCACAGCCTCGTGTGGGACAGTCAGACCACCTTTCACTGCACCTAACCCCAGCCTAAATCCCCCCCCAAAAAAGACCAACCTGGCCAGAACAGGCTGCCTCTCAGTTCCAGTTTTACGAACACAGAGAGAGAATGTTGAGGAATATGCACAAACTGTGCTGTCCTCCACCTCTGTTGCCGGGTTTTCCCAACCAGAAACCCTGGCTGACGAGCGACGTGCGGCTTCCTCTTAGAGCCTGTGACAGCGCATACAGGTCAAAGGACAAAGTGCAGTACGCCAGCGCCAAAGCAAACCTGAAGAGGGGCATCAGAACTGCCAAGGACATGTACGGGAAAAAAAAACCTCACAGACAATAACCCACGGCATGTGTGGCAGGGAATACAGAACATAAACTACCAACATCTCCACCACCTGTGCAGATGCCTCCCATGGGGTGAGGAACCTAACAGCTTCTTTGCTCGCTTTGAGGCACCTAGGCCACCAGCCCCCCTGCCAGCACACAGCAGCACCTCACTGACTCTCCAACAACACGAGGTGGAGCAAGTACTACACCAGGTGAATCTGAGAAAAGCTGCTGGACCAGACAGAGTATCTGGAAAAGTACTTGCTGCATGTGCTGCGCAGCTATCAGGGATCCTTACTGCCATTTTCAATCTCTCCCTGAAACAAGCCATTGTTCCAACCTGCATTAAATCAGCCACCATCAGCCCCATCCCCAAGATATCAGGCAACAGAGAACCCAGCCACTACAGGCCCATGAGGAAATGCTTCCAGAGGCTGGTCCAGCTGTACATCAAGGCCTGCCTCCCAGCAGCATTTGACCCCACGCAGAGCCCCCTGGAACACCCTGGTAACTATGGAAGACTCCTCTTCATAAATTATAGCTCAGCCTTCAACACCATCACATCAGACATCTTAGTACAGAAGCTACTGGACCTAAACCTCCCTTCAACCCGTGCCTGGATTAAAGACTTCACTTTTAACAGATCACAGCGTGTGAAGCTCGGCCCCCACCTCTCCTGCCCCCTCAGAGCTAAGTCCACTCCTATATGCCCTGTACACCTCATTAATTTAGCAGATGACACCACGGTTATAGGGCTTACATCTGAGGGCAATGAGACTTCCTACAGGGAGGAGATTCAGTTCCTCACAGGGTGGTGTCAGGCCAACAAATTACTTCTGAACACCACAAAGACTAAAGAGGCCATGTTGGCGTCAGGATGAATAGGAGGACTACACCCCCCTCCACATCAATGAAGACCGGTGGAGAGAATGACACCCTTCAGATTCCTGTTATCACAGCTGTGATAAAGAAGGCCCAGCAGCGACTTCACTTCCTGAGGATCCTGCAGAAAAATAGAGTGGAGCAGAAGCTCCATTCTATAAAATAACCATTGAGAGCGTACTCAGGAAGTTCGGCTGTGAACAATAAGGCTCTGCAGGAAGTGATCAGCATTGTTCAAAAGAATTTTTTTTTTAAATCATTGGCTGTCCCCTGCCCCACCTGGAGGAGATCGCCACCTCCCACTGCCTCAGAAAACTCAAAGCCACCTTGTCTGACCCCTCCCATACAACCAACCACCTGTTTGACCTGCTCGCCTCTGGCAGGCGATACAGGCCAATCAAAGCCCACACAGCCAGGATGACCATCGGAAACACGTATTAGCTGCCTTAAGACTGTTAATCCATCTGCAAATTCCATAACAACACAAGCAATATTCTGTCTCCAAAAGTGCGATACTCTTAAGCTGTGCATCTATGTTTGTTCGTATGCAAAATGGAACAGCACTTCAGGCCTTACATTGTTTATTTGTTATTTCCATGTACATATAAGCCCTTATATGAAGATGTACCATAATTTCATTGTACTACTGTGCAATGACAATAAAGCTTTCTATTCTATCTGTGCTTGGCCTTTGCAAACGCACATCTACATGTGCTGCCTATTGGGCACAGTATCAGAACTATGTAGTACAAAAGTTTCTTACTGGATGTGCAGACATCTAGGGGGCAAAAAGTGGTTGACAGTCATAGGATTATAATACATTTCTTTAAATAGACGCATTTTCATTTTTTGTTGACTCAATTAAATAACTGAAGGATAAAACCAATGTCCCTGCTCAGAGTTTTAATATACACTTGTGTAAAATGTAAGCTGGCAATACTTCTGAATCGACTTATCTGGATCTTAAACATTGGCTGCATATCAGCAGCATAGTGGTAATTTAGTTTGATGAGCTTAATATCTAACACCTCCGGTAAAAAACACCTCAAACCCCTGACTTTCAGGAGAAGTATCAGGATTTTAATTTCTTAGCATATCTAATTCAAGATTCCCTTATTGTCACTTCTAAGCTGTCCATGATGACAGATTTACATGGCACAGATCACCTGACAATGTAAACAGTTTCAGCTACAGTTTCTGATACAGATCATTTACAAATAAATACATAAAAATAAAGAAAACGATGAAACAAAAAGAATCTGCATGTAGTCAAATCCTTTTGCTTCTATTCATGGTCTCGATGCAGTTTAAAGAGATGAATGACGAAAGGCAAACTGAGTTTTACATTTTGAACATGAAGTAAGCACTGCAGAGACGTACTCTGGAGTGGATTCACAACCTTCTGCTGCTCTTGGCAAACGGTTGTGATCCCTTTGGAAGTTTTTAAGCATTTCCATCCATCTTTTTGGGAGATTGGTAAAGTTTACAGGCTTGTTATCTGATTTGGAGCTCGACTCTGCAAAACAAACCAGGTTGAGTGCTGGTTTCTGCCCTGTAGTTGCACATGCTGTGATAATGACCTGTTGATGCTGTTGATGGTGCTTTAGCTTTACACCACTTTTGAAAAGACAAAAGTTGATGCAGATAAATGTGTTTTGAAGTGTTAAAATAATAAAGACTGCCCAGACATTTGTCATTTCTGGTGTTATGAAATCTGTTGTTGTCAGGGCCTCCAGGCTTGAGTTATTTTTAAGCCAATAAGTATCCTGAGTGCTGTTAGCTTTTTGGAAGACTGCACATCTGTCCATTTAAAGTACATGTCAGAAAAGGCTGAGAGCAATGCAAAAATAAATGGCATAAATCAATATACTCACCTGACTCCAAGGCTACTCTCAGTCTATCTGGCCAGTCATCCAAGTGTCCCAAACATTTGGAGAGGTAGGTCTGGATAGTGATGCAGTCTAATGGGAGGACATGGTTGTCAGCTCCAACACGAAGGACTGGGTCAACGACAATGTAGCCTCCTCCTAACCGTTCTATGCCTCTGTAGGAAGAACATACATTTTAGCACATATACCCAGTACATATTGTTAACTTTTTTCCTAACCAAAAATAAACTTTGTTGTTTTTGTTTTTCTAAAGCATCAGTGCCTTTTTTAAATTGTTCCCAATTACTAGCAAACATATACAGCCTACTTAAAAAATAAACTAGGGCTGGACACATAGTTAACACATTGCGTTAACTAATGAATTCATTATCACCAACCATTATCTGTCTCCCATTAACGCAGTTTTTATTATTTTCATTGCAAATGTCTGTTGCAAATGTCTGGCTTTTATTTGGAAAAAGTCCATCATGGGCGAGCCTAGTATGTTGCTTACTGCTGCGGCGCTCACAGGAAACAGTCAGAAAAGAAAAGAGCAGCGGATGAAGCGGGCTAAACAAATATGGAGAAGGTTACGGAACTTTTACATGGCCATTTTCATTTCAAAGTTCTTCCAGACGGCGCAGTCGACAGAGCCAAAGTTATTTGTAAGCACCGGAGTACTTCGATCACATGACTGTACAGTTCCAATAAAAGTGCGTTATATGCTACTTTTGAATTCATTATTGGATTTTGCGTAGAACAATACAATTAATCGTGATTAATCACAGGATATGATGTGATTAAAGAATTTAATATTTGCCCAGCCCTAAAATAAACCTTCAATCAGCACACAGAGTCTTTCAACGTTTCAGAAAACGTCTGGTATCGTTTGGTATCACAGCTGCCTATTTTTCAGGAAAAAAATAAGAGCCCACGCTGTGGTGGAGGTGACCCCAACCATATCTGGTTAGTATACTCCATCTCACACATCCGTTCAGGCTCCTTCCCTACCAGTGAGGTGACATTCCATATCCCAAGAGCCAGTTTGTGACACCAGGGATCGGCGCGGCCAAAACCCCACATTTGCTTGCCACCCAGCTTGCACTGCACCTAGCCTCAATGTCTCTCCCTGCAGGTGGTGTGCCCAAGGGGAGGCCACCAGGCAGTTGCCCATGAGGCATAGGGGCTCCCCAGTTTCCCTATTCCATTAAGGAATCTTCCCCTGTCTGGCTTTGTTTCATAGAGGTCTGAGAACCGCCCTTTGTCTGAGACCAATTTGCCGTGGGAAACTGTACCAGGGGCTAATGCTCTAAACAACGCAGAAAACTTAGCAGAATCTTTTCCAAACATGACATTCCAGTGCACTTCACACCCAATAACATCCTCAGACAGAGGCTGGTTCACCCAGAGGACAAAGCACCCAAACAAAACTGAGTGGCATTATGTCTGCAGTGCAGCGAGGAGTGTGTGGACCTCTGTATAGGAGAGACCAAACAACAGCTGCAGAAGCACATGGCACAACATAGGAGAGCCACCTCTTCAGGTCCAGACTCAGCAGTGCACCTACATCTGAAGGAAAAGGGACACTGAGGACAGGAATGTCCACATTCTGGATAGAGAAGACAGATGGTTTGAGAGAGGAGTCAATGAAGCCATCTATGTTAAACTGGAATAAACATCTTTGAACAGAGGAGATGCCCAGCATTATCTCTCCTTCCCAGGCAGTTTCACAACCATTCACACCTTGGAACCTGTGACTAAAGCTCGCTCTTTCATACAGGTAGACAATTCATAGGTGTATGTGAGTGCTTTGCTGAACCACTGTATCATGGCTACATCTCTGTATCCACACCACCTGTCGTAGTGCTGCTGCTACAGTACAGCAACGGCCAGCAAACCGTTTATATGCACAGGACTGCCTCCGATAATGAGCAGAAATGTACATTTTGTGTATCCACGGTTTATAGGACTCAAAAAGAGAATTAATTAATTTGAGAATAGTCACATTCAGCTGCCGAAATGAACTGAAAATAATTATTCTGACCGATCATCGCCATAAAAAGCAAGCTGTATTTCAAATGTCTGTCACATGTTAACAACACACTGAAAGTACAGTGGCAGGTGTACTGTTATCAATATCATGAGCAATAAATCTATTTTACTGAGAACCATCACCAACCTCACGTGTAAATCACGCCCATACTCTGAGACGCCATGTGCATAGCCCAACCATGCTGAGAAATGCATCTCACACTGCAGATGTGGATGCTTTCATCTATTAACAGAAAATAATTACGCTCTGCACACCATGTTGTTGTGGATGTAAAACGTCCATCAAATAACTATAAGAAGGTGCTGGTTTGGAAACAAAGCTAAAGTCAAAGGCAGATAAAAATACTTACTTAAAAAAAAAAAAAAAAAACTTTCAGAATCCAGCATACATTTCCCTCTATCATTTAAAGCTGTCATAAATTCAATTTCAGCAGGTCTTTTCTTAATTCCTCAATTGTAGATGACCAATATAAAAGGCGGTCTTACGCATAACCAAAGTAGTACTGATAGGATCCAGCCATCTTGAGATCCAGAGAGCAGTATTTGTCAGAGTCATCCTCTCTTCCTGTTGGGTAGTTCCAAGCCAAAACACGAAAGTTCTTTCGATTGAACTTTTGTTCTTCCAGTGGGTAGTTGGTGTGCACAATGACCCTCCTCCCTTGAAGGCTCGGACCCAGGCGGAACTGCAGCTCAAAACCTAAGGATACAAAAATGATTTTACTATGACAAGTCCTTATTTTGTGCAATTTAATGTTTTAAGTGTTAAAATCTACTTTGTCTAAACATGTTTGCAGATGTTCTTTCACTCTGCAGATCTAAAATCTCTCCCTCTCAAACACAAACCTATTATAATGTTACTTCTGGAAAAAATAACTCTCGCAAACTACTAAACCAAGTGCACACACACACAGGGTGTCAGTAGCCAAAAAAACGTGGTCATTCAGAGTCAGAACTATGACAGGATTATCTATATATAGTCCAGTTTTGGAGGCAGCTCACGAGCCCTTATCATGTTCAGAGCACTGCAAATGTCAAGTGGCACACTTTTCTCCTGACCTTTTTCAGCCACCATATATATCACACTACATCATCACTATGTACTCCAGCTTTGAAGATGAGCACATTTCAGGTGGCATTTCAGTTCAGAACATATTGTGCCATTTAGAAGTTTTTCTGGAGGTCGCATCATATGACCAGAACAACATACCTACCACTTTGATGGTAGAAATATTATAATAATACAAAAATTATTTTAACCGATAGAAGTTTATTGAAAAAAATTGATTTTATTGTACGTTTTGGTTTCATAGTGTAGAATGTCACGTCCCAGTTACAAGTTTGTTATGAATCTCATGAGCGCACACAAACTGTAAAGACAATTGATGTTATCAAGAACAGTTGTGGGTACAGCCTAAATCAGTTCTGAGATACAGAGGAATTTTTGCAGCTTCAAGTCCCTAAGCTGAAATATAGTAAGCTGTGGCAGGTGATTGCCCTCTGAGCATCATTCTGATTATTGCTGAAGTGTATGCTCCTTTTTGTTAATAAAAAATTGTGCTTCAGTCTAACAAGTTAACAAGAAGTTAATCGGTAGTACCATATATAAACACCAACTCACCACTGACTCCTAGGGCTGTAGCGATATACTAATCTCACGATACGATACACGGCATTCAGCCAACGATTCAATACTATTTTATACGATTCGATACGATTTAATACACATTTTCTGAAAGATTTCAAAAGGGACAAAGTGTGATTTGACAGGATCGTCGCTGATTGGACTGGTGGTCCGTCCTTTGAACAAGAAGGACAACACCGCCAGACAAATGGAAAAAAAACCAAACGTGTCTTCAACGTACACAGACTCATGTTTATGTTGTGAATATTACATCATCACCCTGCTTGTTTTACCATATACACAAATCCAAATTCTTTAATCACAAACCATCTTTTTTCATTTTTGAGAAGGAGCTAAAACAATAAATTACAACAATCCTACATTCTAGAAACAGAAAAGCCATCAAAACCATTGAGCTATGCACTTTATACAACATTTTTATGAACTAATTTATCAATGTTTTGTATAATTTGACCCCCCTGGCATTGTTTTGTATTATGTTAATGTTGTGTGTTTTCACTAATTGTAATGTCTGACTTTTCAATAAAGTTTGCTAAAAAAAATAAATTAATTAAAAATCAATACTCGTGACTGAAAAGTCATTAATTTATCGGGAAACAAAATATCAATATATATCGCTTTATCGATAAAAACGCTTAGCCCTACTGACTCTCTTATAGGCAGTCAACCTCCTCTTTCAAGTTCAGGTGCTCTACCAGAGGCCTGCGAGCTTGAGGGTTCTACATGGTATCTTAGCTGTTCGTAGGACTGTTTTCTTTTGGACAGTAATCTCTGATGTTGTTCCTGAAAGTCAATCTAGAAGAACAACAGTTGCCTTCATTTAGGCATCTTTTCAACTTCCTCTTTCAGCCTTAGGTATTTGTCAAGCTTCTTGTGTTCCACCTTCTTGATGCTGCTGTCACTTGGTATTGCAACATGCGTTACATCTTTCCACCATTGCCTTATGCATGGTCAGGATGGGGAACTGAATTAAAGAGCAGTTTTCATGTGATCTGCTGGTTTCCTTATCACGCTACTTTGTTGGAAATGGCATTGTATGATGTGGACCTGTTGGATTATGACTGGCTTGAATTGGACTGTGTCTTTGAAGTGTTTGAGATGAAGTTTGTTGCGATTTCAAATGACAAAAGTCAAACAAAACACAATGATCAGCAAAATATGTTGTACGTCCACCAGCACAAAAGTTAACAGTACCACTTATATGCATCATCACATTAAATGCCATGAAAATGAAGAATGCCTAAAACTTCACATTAGCACAAAGATTTAATCAATTGCACCTTAATCAATAAACTGTACTGTACTATCATATTATGTATAGATTAAAGGATGAATTAAAGTTTATTGTCATATGCACAGTAAGGAAACATGTGTAATGGAATTCTTTCTTTCATTGCCGTCCACAATGAATGCCAAACAATATATTATCTACTTATAAAATAAAAAGCAATAAAACACAGTAAAGACTATTTTAAAAAGGCAGCATGAGAAAAATACTGGAGCTGCTTTTTGCAGATGATGTGGTTCTGTTAGCGTCGTCGGGCTGTGACCTTCAGCTCTCACTGGAGCGATTCACAGCCGAGTGTGGGATGGGATGAGAATCAGCACCTCCAAATCCCAGACTATGGTTCTCAGCCAGAAGAGGGTGGAATGCTCTCTCCGGGTCGGGAATGAGATCCTTCCCCAAGTGGAGGAGTTCAAGTATCTCGGGGTCGTGTTCACGAGTGAGGGACGAATGGAGCGTGAGATTGACGGGCGGATCGGTGCGGGGTCTGCAGTGTTGTGGGCTCTGCACCGACCCATTGTTGTGAAGAAGGAGCTGAGCCAGAAGGCGAAGCTCTCCATTTACTGGTCAGTCTACGTTCCCATCCTCACCTATAGTCATGAGCTGTGGGTAGAGACCGAAAGGACGAGATCGCGAATACAAGCGGCCGAAATGGGTTTCCTCCGCAGGGTTTCTGGGCTCTCCCTTAGAGAGAGGGTGAGAAGCTCAGTCATCCGGGAGGGGCTCGGAATAGAACTGCTGCTCCTCCGCATTGAGAGGAGTCAGATGAGGTGGCTCGGGCATCTGGTTAGGATGCCCCCTGGACGCCTCCCTGGTGAGGTGTTCTGGGCTCGTCCCACTGGGAGGAGACCCGGGGAAGACCCAGGACACGTTGGAGAGACTATGTCTCTCGGCTGGCCTGGGAACGCCTCGGGGTCCCCCCGGAGGAGCTGGAGGAAGTGGCTGAGGACAGGGACGTCTGGGTTTCTCTGTTAAAGCTGCTGCCCCCGCGACCCGACCCCCGGATAAGCGGTAGATGATGGATGGATGGATGAGAAAAATACAATAGAAATATAAATTATGCAGAAATATAACATATGATATGCCGATAAAAGGGAGTTGCAATAAACTAGGAATACTTGTGTGCAACATCTGCTGTATGTGAAAAGGTCAGCAGTGGACATGCAATTACATATGTGCAAACTAAAGGGTTAACTCTCCAGTATGGTTACATGAGGTGGCCCATAATTCTAACCTGTTTAGGTTTAGGAGGAGCTGTTTAGGTGACTGATAGCAGTAGGGAAGAAAGAGTTCTTTAGTGTTGATGTCCTGCATTTCACGCTTCTGTACCTCCGGTCTGGGGGTAGAACTGTGAACAGTCAATGGTGAGGGTGGGGTTCTTGAGGATGGAGGCAGCTCTCCAGTAGACTCTGCGGTTATAAATGCTTTGCAGTTGAGTCTTGGGGATCTTCACCACTCTCTGCAGACATTTGCGGTCTATAGCAGGAATGCTGCTGTACCACACGGTGATGCAGCTGGTCAAGATGCTCTCAATCTTAAGCAACCTTCTTCAGCCTCCTCAGAAAATACAGCCACTGTTGAGCCAACAGTCAACAAAGAGCACCCTGATGTAGGAGTCTGTGTTTTCCACGTGGCAGAGGAAATATTAGAGTGCAGCAGCGATAGCATTTGAGGTGGGCCTGCTTCCTGCAGGGGGTCCAGGAAGTCTGGTATGTTTCTTTGAATGTGGGCCAGCACCACTCTCTCAAAAACCTTCATGATTATTGGAGTGATGACTACTGTACTACCTCCAATCATTCAGGCAGGTGGGTTGGCTCTTCTTGGGAAGGGGGTGATGGCTATGGTCTTCAAGCAGGATGGAACGGTGCTCTGGCTGCAGAAATTGTTGAAAATGGAGGTGAGAATGTCAGCCAGTTCATTGATACATCCTCAGACCAGGATGTCAGGCCAGCAATGTTGTCTGGTCCTGCTGCCTTACAGGGGTTGATCTTCCTCAGTGCTTTATGTAGCTGGCCTGATGAGACCATTAGGGGAGGGTGGTCCAGATGTGTGTGTGTCTCCTCTCTGGACTGTAGTTGGAGGTCTTAAAGCGAGTGTAGATGGTGTGGTTCTGTTAGCGTCAGCAGGCAGTCTATAGAGCTAATGTTGCTGGAGATGGTCCTGTAGCCTGTGATGTGCAGCAGGCCTTGCCACATCTGCCCTGAGTCAGCAGTAGAATAGAAGCCATTCAGCTCCTCTCTATACTGCCTCTTGGCTGCTGTGATGGCTTTCATCAGTCCATACTTCACAGGTTTGTACTCCGTCACATTGTCTGATCTAAACGCAAGAGAGCGAGCGAGCATGTTGCGTACCTGGCTGTTTATTCATAGCTTCTGGTTGGGTAGCTTCCTGACTTGTATGCTGGGCATGATGACATACCAGAGATTTGGACTCAAGTCGAACTTAAGTCACACAAACAAAGACTCACTTAAGCTAAGTCTATGTGGATATAGCTAATTGCTGTTTTAAAATAGCCTACTTTTACAATTTCAGGAACACCTGATAAAATTCCATGTTGACACCGTCAAAAAACTGAAAAATGCACTGAAATTGCGCTGAAAATGTTATGCATGAGAAGTTCAGGCTACACAGCCAGTTATTAATATGTCTGTTAATGTATCCTGTGATGCAGAGCAAGGATATATTAACCTGTTTCCTAATACATTTATATACTTCAAACAAGCTTTCATGGCATTTCTTCACATTGGATTGAAATAGCCCTCTTAAGTGACCATGCTCTGATCTATTTTGATCCTGCAGTGTATAATGATATTACATATATTGATAATACAGTACATGCTTTCAGTCCATAACATACAGTAATGCAGTCTTATCTAGACCAAATGCATGTGTCTAATGATAGAACCTTCATTTCAGTCATTTGAGACTTGACTTGTTATTGGTCCTCAGAGACTGCTTTTCCAGACATTTTTTTGTGGTCTTTGTTTTATCAAACTTTTAACGCTAGTATCAAAACTTGTACTTTACACGCTCAGGCAAACGCCATACCGGTTTCAGGCATATTATTGGCTGAAGTCTCCGCAAATCAAACTTGGAAAACTGCCAGAAGAAATCAGAGTCAGAAAGAGAATAAGAATGAATAATAATATATATATATATATATATATAATAATAATAATAATAATAATAGAAAGAAATACGTTTTTCATTTGTCCGTCGTGATCTCGCTTTCATGTCTGTTTTTCATCGCACGTTTTAAGTTACCACAGTAATATTTTCCCTGCGAGAAAGCCAGCGTAAGCTTGTCAACTTTTTGTTAATATTCATGCAAACTGAAGTTCACCTCACCAGAGTTAGTTATGCAACCAAGCAAACAAACAGCTCCAACAACGCGCCTACAATTATGTTATTTTTGATGGTGAAGTCTCCATATCAAACCTTCGTCTCTTTGGCAACGAGAAGCCCCCAGTGGAGAAGAGAGATCTACCACAACTCGCCAGGCGACTTGAAAGTCCACAGAAACCCATCCACAACCAGCTGCCTACTGAGAAAAGCCCAGAGACAGCGGACCGGCTGGCTATCACCAGGGGCCTCATGTGCAAAGGGTGCATACGCACAAAAAAGTGGCGTACGCTCTTTTTCACGGCAAAGTTCAGATGTATCAAGAGTGAAATGACCGTGGTAATGTGCGGTGCCTCACGCCAACTTCATGGCTGGTGTACGCACTTTTCTAGAGCTGTTGATTCTTTGACGAAATGTCTTAATCAGCCTCACCTTTTCCCCTGCGCACTTCTGCAGTGGTTACTGTATGAACGACACGTTTGCTGTGAGTTACACAAAAACATCGGTATTTACCTTGGGGGTAATCAGAGTCACCCACATGTGCTCCCACCACCCCTGAGAGAGCAGTGTCACCAATAATTGTGCCGACTCTCTGTTCAAACAGGGTGGGCCCCTCTTCTCCTGTCCCCCCGCCTGTTTTGGCCACACTTAGGCGGTGGGCAGCCATTCTCCGCTTCACATCCACCTAAATATCAGCTCACTTCTTCTTCACCTCTGCTTGTGTGCGCTTCTCAGACCCCACAGCACTGACACAGCCTCACACACGCTCTCCCACCCACACCTCTTGCGTTTGTTGCTTATGCGAGAGGACAGCGCTCAATTCTACATAGATTGGAATGTACAAAGGAAATGTGCTTGGATACATACATCTGGATATTTTGTGCGTACAACGTTTTCTGGATTTGAGTGTACGCCATGTTTCAGTAGGAAATCCACTCAAAATTTGTACATGAGGCCCCTGGTGTATTCACAGCTAACTAGCTGGGCTAAGTGCCAACCGAAGTCAGGTCTACTATCTTCTTCTCCTGTTCAGAAGGTACGGTGGTGTCGAGAGAATTCACTGTCAAAAATGATAAAATGACTCCAAAGTTGTTAGCCTTTAAACCTTGAATAATGACTAAAATTAAGACCCAATTTTAGCAATTCTGGTACATTTCTCCATTCTCTTGACCCTTTCCCAAACCAGAGCGTTCCCTACACCGCCATACAGAGTCCACACATTTCTCCCGTTTAGTTACTTACTCCTGGTTACATCTTTCAACAATTGGTTGTTGAATGCTTCTTTATGTAATTTTGGTAAATTCAAATGAGAACTCATGAAGTAGCACTGTGAGACTGATTTAAGACTAATGGATTTGTTTGTGCTCGTTATCAATGTTTATTTAATTCAACAGTGAGAACGTTATACAGGTTTGAGTCAACAGGTGAAAATCCATGGAATGAGTGCAGAAGAGATAATCCAGGATTCAGTCTTATTCAAAAGCGATCTGACATTCACTAGGGCCATGCGGACAGAATGCACGACTGAGCTAGGAGATTCGTGGAAGGTGTGGGCAACGATTGGCTAGGCGTGCGGGCAGAAGTTGATGCCATGTAAGCTCTGAAATTAACTGGGATTCCTCCTCTCTTTCGGGATGCCTGACAGCAATTGCTGCGTGGCAATGGGCAACGTGGACACCAAGAAAAGGCAGCGGTTGATTCGATTGTGCACAACCACCATGCAGACACCATGCTCCCTCCACCTCCACCTCTTCAGCTGCTTTCTCTATACTGCTTCCACTGCCCAGGTGTACTTCCACCTCAATGGCAACTCGCATCACCAAGCCTCCTCCTCCGCCTAACTGCACCTCCACCCCGGCAGCAGCTCTCACCAACAGGCTTCTTCTGTCCAGCCGTACCTCTACGGCACCTTACACCACCAGGTCCCCAGAGCCAAGTTGCACCTCCACCTCTGCGGCAGCTTCCACCGCCGGGCCTCCAGAGCCAAGCTGCACCTCCACATCTGCAGCAACTCCCACCACTGGATGAGGGGAGGATGGGGAAATATGTTTCTGGAACACTGAAATGCAGTATTTTGGCTCCTTTGCTTTTCACCTTGTACACATTGGACTTCAGGTACAACTCAGAGTCCTACCACATACAGAAGTATTCTGATGATACGGCTGTTGTGGCATGTGTGTGCGGGGGACAGGAGAAGGAGTACAGGGACCTTGTGGAGTCCTTCAATGGCTGGACCAAAAATAACTGTCTGCTCCTGAACCAAGGAGCTGGTGGTGGACTTGAGGAGATCTAAATAATAAAGATAATAAACTGGAGTGGTCTGCCAACATAGAAGTAGTGTACAGGAGGGGCCAGAGCCGTCTCTTCTTCCTGAGACTACACAGGTCCTGCAATGTCTGCAGTGAAATGATGAGCATGTTTTATCACACTATCACTGAGAGTGCACTGTTCTATGCTGTTGTCTGCTGGGGGAGTTGCTCTACAGACAAAAACTGTAGATGTCTGGACAAACTGGTAAAAAAGGCCAGTTCGGTTGTAGGTAGAAGACTAAACCCTCTCAGTGCTGTGGTGGAGCAACGGATGAGGAGGAAATTATTTTCTGTTTTGGAGAACAATAAACATCCTCTCCACAGCATCCTGGCAGGTCAGAGGAGCAGCTGCAGTGAGAGGCTGCAGGACTGAGAGGTTCAGGAGGTCCTTTGTCCTTTGAACAGTGACTGCAGACATGTTCTTCTCAAATTCATTTATTTATGAATGTATTCATTTAGTATTATTGTTGTTGTTGTTCTAATGTACAATCATTGAAAATGTTTAAAAAAAATAATAATAATTGGAGCTACTTGACTAATTTTGAATTTCCGCCACTGGGGGATGACTAAAGTATTTCTATTCTATTTGGAGACGGGTCAGGCGATCAAACACTAGCAGTGGTGACAAGTAGTGTTAGGAGAATAAAACACAAAAACAGCAGCAGCAAACAGCACACCAGCTACAATGGTGCCATCTTGAATGTAAATAAAAAAATTAGAAAGCTAATTATTTGTATTAGCATAAATCTAAGTCCTGGTATCGGATCGGAACCCCAAAAAAGGTGGATTAGTGTATCTCTGTCATTCTAAAAGGTTAACCTCCAAGTACATGTCCACACCTATATTCCTTCAATTCTGTCCTATTCCCAAGGTTTCTGCTGATGAAAGAAAACATCTACAAAGTATGATGCTGCCATCACCATGATGCACAATTGGTGGTTAGAGTAAGAGAGTCTACATTTGCACAACAGCCTTTTCCTTGATAGCTAAAAAGTTTCATCTTAGACTCATCTCCTTACAACCTCTGCAACACAATGATGTCATCAGCAATGTCATCACTTGCAAATATGGTGATTAATTTTACTTCCTTCATAAACTTTGGGTCACACAATATTTTTCCCATTTACAGTATCCCTTAAACCACTTTAAAAGTGTCCACTTTTGCAGTCTTTTGAAATGTTTTGAAGAAGTTACTCTAATCTTCTGCAAGAATTTGTTCATGACCTGTTTGGAAATGATTTCCTTTCTTAGCTTTCACAAGAACAGAGAGATTATATAACACTCAAACAGAGCAACAGATCTTAACTGACAATGGGCTCAGTATATATGTGAATACTATTCAGTTTTAGATTCTCTTTACTTTTTTAATTATAATTTCACTTCACCAATTTAGAATGTTTTGTATAATTTATAACATAAAACCTAAAAATTACAGGCTGTAATGCAAACTGTGCATACATTTTATACTATCAAACTGTATACTGCTTTTAACCATTTAAGCCCCATTGTCGCAGAATTGTGACGAACCACACTGAATGAAATTGGTTGAAAATCCAAAGTAGCACAACAAGTCTTGTTTCTACTCACAACTACGAGATGACACACAAAACAAAGTATAATAACAGCCATTATGTCATGTGGAAGTGTTTATATATTGAAGATGTCTGGGTGAGATTTCGAGAAAATAAATGTAGAACAATTAACAAGAAAAGATGTTTTAAATCAAATATTTCCCAATGAAGACTCAGAGGGTAAGAATTTGCCTTTAGAGAGTGGCAGTTTGTTGTCAGACGAAGAGTGAGAAGATGGATCAGAGGACGACAAGGGAGCAGGTGTGTATGGAAGGGCTACGGGGGCGGGCTTCAGAGCCGGGCTACAGGGGCGGGCTTCAGAGCCGGGCTACAGGGGCGGGCTACAGGGGCGGGCTTCAGAGCCGGGCTACAGGGGCGGGCTACAGGGGCGGGCTTCAGAGCCGGGCTTCAGAGGCGGGCTACAGGGGCGGGCTTCAGAGCCGGGCTACAGGGGCGGGCTTCAGAGCCGGGCTACAGGGCCGGGCTACAGGGGCGGGCTTCAGAGGCGGGCTACAGGGGCGGGCTTCAGAGCCGGGCTACAGGGGCGGGCTTCAGAGCCGGGCTACAGGGCCGGGCTACAGGGGCGGGCTTCAGAGCCGGGCTACAGGGGCGGGCTACAGAGCCGGGCTACAGGGGCGGGCTTCAGAGCCGGGCTACAGGGGCGGGCTTCAGAGCCGGGCTACAGGGGCGGGCTTCAGAGCCGGGCTACAGGGGCGGGCTTCAGAGCCGGGCTACAGGGGCGGGCTTCAGAGCCGGGCTACAGGGGCGGGCTACAGAGCCGGGCTACTGGGGGGGGCTTCAGAGCCGGGCTACAGGGGCGGGCTTCAGAGCCGGGCTACAGGGGCGGGCTTCAGAGCCGGGCTACAGGGGCGGGCTACAGAGCCGGGCTACTGGGGGGGGCTACATGACCCTGGAAACAAGTTAGAAATTGATGAACTGTACCCGGGTGGAATAGGTACTTTGATGAGCCTACTGGCTATTCAGGAAAGAAAAATTTGACAAATAGTGAGCCCACTGAGTTTTTTTGTCCCTCATCCTAACTGATGATTTCTGGACACTGAACACAAATCAAACAAACGGATATGAACACAAGTTCTTGGCCAGTCAAACACTGAAGCCAAAATTAAGATCTTATCGAAAGACATTCGACTGATTCTTACTGACATTTTCCAGCTTTTTTTATATGGATAAAATGACCAAAAATAAGGAAGGATGTTTCATTCAGCATTCACTAAAGGTTGTATAATCCAAGACACTGACACAAACTGACGCAAATTTAAGTGATTACATTTATTATCTTCCTGAACATTGGGTCACATTCAGTCTTTCCTATTTGTAACCACATGAGCTGCAATCTTGCCATCAAAACATGTTTTTTTTTTAAATTTTCTAAAAAGCCCTGGAGCTGAAAGAGTTTAAACCCAGACAGTTCACAAGTTTGTTAGTTTTCTTTATTTTCTTAAATAAATACAATATGTTCAGTCATTTAGCAAAGTGGAAGACATTTGTCTGAAAGATGTCTTACCTTGTTCAAGTCTGAACAGGGTTTGATCTAAATTCTCCTTGTCGTTCAGCATAAGGACTCTGATCTGCTTCAGGTGCTGAGGTAACATCATGAGAAGATCTCCTCAAATTGAAGTGATCCCTAGTCTCCTGTTAACAGAAAAAAGACAAGATAATACATATATACTACATATAATCAAACCAACCAGAGTTTGTTCTGTTGTCAGTGAATTTCCCCCCTGAAGTGGAGCAAAGCATTGGCACTGCGTTTTCAATACAGTATGTATCTGCAGCACACCACCTCTGGTGGCTCAATACTTGCACAAGTCTCTTACAAACTACACAATGTCTTAATGACAGATGCCAGAGTTAGAAATTATGTATACTAAAAATAAGCAAGTTAAACTAACACTAAAGACGTTTGTGAACCTTCAATCAATGTGCTTCTGTTGTTACGCACATTCCCAGATTTCAAAGTGCCCTGGAGTGCCTGGGGGGTGAGATACCGCAATTCACACCATCACAAATACAGTTTAGGGGAGGGCTAATTAAGTTTAGAGGGGAAAAAAACTGATAGATTCAGCAAAGACACCATGAGAGAGCTCTGAGAAATAACAGGACAGCAGACGATGGTAGTTAGCTTTACTGTTACTATTGATAAGTTATAACCGATTAGCTCTTTTGCAGCAATCAACAACACAAGAGTTATCTTCTCGGTCGGTGGTTACCTCCTTAAGATACCATGAGCTATGTTTATTTCCACCATTTCCACCATGTGAGCTGCCTTGTACCTGTCTTTTTAAGATTTTTGTAGGTGTGAATGCAGTGAAAACTGCCTTTTGTCCAGCTAGTTGTTGCTTCAGTGATTAGACATGAGATAGGATGTATTTCAGCATGACAGGATAGATTTGTTCCTGAGCAAACCTGTTACAGGCGAACTAAAAATTTATTTTTTTTCCCTCAAAAATTCTAGAAGATTGTTGCATCTGTGATTTAGAACAAATAATTGACTTGTTGTAATTCCCTGCTTTAAACTTATATGAACACTGAATTAAACTAACAGAAAAAAAACAAGTTAAATGCAAAAGAAAGAAAAAAGAGAGACCAGAGGACTTTCCTGTATATACACATATGAAATGGTAACATTTGTCCTTCCACCCTTGACCAAACCAAAAAAAAGGTATGTATACAATGTCATCTGACATGTAACTATTACATGTAACTATCATTTAACTATGTAACTCCGTTACATCCCATTAACTGACAAAAAGCGGTTATCTCAATGGCCGCAGGATGTGTGACTGGCTTCATAAACACAGAAAGCATGTTTAAAATGGAGAAGAGCTGTTGTGCCATCGATTGTACCAACAGACTCAGAGAGAAGTCAAGTTCCCTTTTAAAAACTTACAAAAATTAAAGAGCATAGAATCAAAAGGTTTGCTGTATTTCATAGAAATGATGGGAATCCATTGTATCCAGTACGTTAGATCCGTAGTGACAGTCATTATTGTGTAGGCAAACAGAATTAGGCTATTTTGCGTCCCCTATTTAGAATGTGTGTGACTATCTGTTTTACGTTTGATGGAAATAAAATATCTGCACTCCCATTCCTTACAACTAGAGTTCCGTTGAGTTTGTCTATCATCATTCATTAGATCATATATAAATTGGAGATGCGCATTTGAAGTGATTTTTGAGGTCAACTAATCAAGGCAACTAAAGTTGATTTTTTGTGACGTCATCATTAGGCAAGGCAAGTTTATTTGTACAGCACAATTCAAAAACAAGGTGATTCAGTGCTTTACAGAGACATTAAAACGGTCAAAATAAAAAAACATGATTTCAAATTTAAACAGAAAAGAAAGAAATAAGAACAGATAAAATCAGAACAATAAAGATTGAATAAAAATGTAATAAAATAATATATATGAAAGATAAGACAAAATAAACTGTAATAAAAATGATAAAAATGTAAATGATGATAAAATCAGTAGTTAAAATATGATTCCGGTTTGACACTCAAGCTTATTGGAGCTTTATTCAAATGCATCTGAAAATAGATGTTTCTTCAACCTGGACTTAAATACTGAGTGTTTCAGCTGATCTGAGGCTTTCTGAGAGTTTTTTTTTTTTCCAGACATGTGGAGCATAGATACTGAATGCAGCTTCTCCATGTCTGGTTCTGACTCTGGGAACTGATAAAGAACCGGATCCTGAGGGGGTGGGCTACAGGGGCGGGCTACAGGGGTGGGGTCTGGAAGGTTCATAGTGGGTCAGGAGGTCACTGATGTATTTTGGTCCTTGACCATTCAGAGCTTTATAGACCAGCATCAGAACTTTAAAGTCTATCCTCTGATGGACAGGCAGCCAGTGTAAAGACCTCACAGCTGGACTGATGTGCTCCACTTTTTTGGTCTTAGTGAGTTCTGAATGAGCTGCAGTTGTCTAACTGACTTTTTAGGTAGACTTGTAAAGATGCTGTAACAATAATCAAGTCTACTGAAGATGAGTGCATGGACTAGTTTTTCCAGGTCCTGCTGAGACATCAGTGGCCGCATTCACAAAGGATTTTAGGCATAAAAGTAGCACCTTACTCTAGGAGAGCTCAAAAGTCCTCGAGAGTCAGAAAATGGCTGCAGCGAAACAGAATAACGTCCCCCACTAACAGAAATAACCCGATCACTCCGGAGACAAAATGTTTGGCAACACTACGATATTTAGCAACAGGAAAACTGCAACTTTGCAATGCCGACGATTTAGGAATACCATCAGCCGTGCCGTGAACCAAACCATCAACGCGCTCTCCAGACCAACAGTTTATCCGGTTTCCTTTGGACAATCAGCAACTACACAGGATCAAATTAAGCCAACTTTATGGCAAAAAAAATAATAGACGAGGAAGTGTTTGTCAATCGAAAGAAAGTCCACCGCATCAACACGCAGGTTGTTTTTTATGCAAATTCTTAATGTAGTTGCAGAGTGGCCTGGATCTACCCATGATTCACATATTTTAATGGAGAGCAGTCTGAGGCAGCTTTTTCAGAGGCACCATGTACCAGTTGGATGTCACTTACTGGGTGACAGTGGCTATCCCTGCAAGACGTGGCTCTTGACACCCCCTCTCAATCCACAACCCAAAAAAGTATAACATGCAAGTGATTACGCAGATTATGCTTAGCCCTAAGCGTAAAAACATCGTATTGGCTCGTTGTCACCTTTTGTTTTATTTGAATCCATATTTATTATTGTTTACCATTTACCTCCATGTTTTTTAGAGCACACAAAAATAGTGTTGTGCAGAGAGGAATTGGGCAGATGACACGTCGTTTTCATGTCCTGCACAGAGAAATACACCTCAGCCCAGACAGTCATCACTGTATGTGCACTTCTCCGCAACCGTTGCAAGCAGAGGAACATTCCACAGCCAGGTGATGATGAGGATGAAGATGACCACGATGATGATGGCAATGACCATAATGCTGAATTTGGCCGTGTGGAACAGAATGGACTGGCATTTAGGGATCACTTTGTTGAATACACACTTTAGGGAAACACCTTGGCACAAATCAGTCAACACACATTTGTTTAGTTGATAACATTCATTCTAGGTTTTCTTAAATTAAAAAAAAAAAAATCTTTAGATGTTAATATTCCATCTTCAGTTATATGAGCCTCTTTTGCTTTAAGGACCTTTTTTGCCTTTTTAAAATACGCATCTCCAACTAGAATTTCTGCTCACCTGGTGAACCCCTGGCACCAGCAGCAGGAGGGAGAGGAGAGGAGGAGAGAGGTCCTGGGACCAATTGGGCTTTGGTGTCTTCACCTGTTTCACTCATCACGAAGGAGGACTTGAACGACTAATACTTAAAGGGTTTAAATGCTGGAAATATGCTCATTGGATAATCGATCATTTGAAGGGTGCAAATGAATTACCTCGTTGATTTAATGCAGTTGACGTATTTGTATCGTTTGATTTCTCTCTCTCTCTTTGCCGTGCATAACATCATTATCATTGTCTCGCGACCTCACCCACCTGTGGGCACGTCTTGACTCCCAGGGCACTTGGCCAGGGGCGCTGGGGCAGGCGCTGACCCACTGTGTGGCTGTCTGGGGCGCTTGGCCCTCCTGGGTATTGGGTGGGGCCTCTGCGGGGGCGCTCGGGCTCCTGGGGCCCGGGTCCAGTGCACGGCCCATGTCTGGGCGGCTGGGGCCTGGCGGGGTCGGTGGGCTGTTGCCCCTGGCTCCCGGGGGGCCTCTGCCCTATGCTTATGGGGGCTCTGTCTGGGGGCTTCCACTGCAGTCTTCTGGGTGGATGCATGGTTGCCCCTGTGGTGGGCTTCCTGGGTTCTGTGCTCTGTGGGGGCTGCTGGTGGCCTGGGTCTTGTGGCCCTCTCTGCCTGCTTCTGATTGCTTGGGGGGGGGGGGGGGGGGCTGTGGATTGTGGCCCTGTACACTTATAACTAACCACGGTTATCATGTAGGTCCTGTGCCATGGGTGTTGCATGTTCTCACACACACACACACACACACACACACATTCATTAGCCCAGTAGCATGCTCGCTAAGCAGTTGATGTGTTATCATGTCGTCTCAGGTCATCTATATCCACAGCTGTGTTTTATGCGATTGCCGCTTCTTGTGCTTGTTTTTGTTTGTTTGTGGGTTTGTTTTTTCTCTGCTTGTCTGCTTTCAGGTGCTCCTGGTGGCGCTAAGGCTGGATTCCCCTCATAGGCCATGGATTGTTGTCTGTTTTGTTTTTTACAGGTGTAGCAGCTGGTTGTCTGGTTTTTGTTTCTATTTTTGTTCTGTTTCCTCTTCTTTCCTCTTCTTCTTTCCTTGTCCCCCGGTCCGGTTCAGCTCTATTACATGTCATATATTGTCAACAGAAATAAATAAATGGGCATCAAGGGGAGCTTTACATTTATAAAACTTCCCTTGGCAAAGCAAATCTGTTTGGCACCAAAGGTATTCAGACTACAATTCTGCTGCCACAATGCTGGACAAGACAAGGGGAAAAAAAAAAAAAAAAAAAAAAAGATAAAAGTATAACGGGTCACTACTATCGTTTGGGCATAGAAAGTGGTTATATTGGAACTAATGCTTGCTTGTCCACACACACAGTCCCCTCATTGCTCCTGGCTCTGATTCTGATACTAAATCACATTTTAAAAATTGTCATAATTCTCCCCTTTTTACAAAGCCTTCTGATCAATTCAGGTGAGTTTAATTAATGTAGTGCTGAATCATCTAGCATCTCTGGGCACTTTTTTTCCTTTACAGCATTCTCACAATAATATTCACTCAATGAGTAATCCTGTCCACTCTGGACTTGTGTGCTCATGGCTGGTGCTTGGTTCTGTATCTTCTGACTCTGAGGGGCTACAAGACAAAGTTTCCCAGTTATGTGGTGTTGCATCATACTATTATTTAAATTATATAACGTTACGTTATATACCACACAATTCATTGGCTTGATGATTAATTAACTTGAACAGTGGTTTGCAGGCAAACATACTGCCTTACCCGTTTCATCGTCCTCTCATTTGATGTTACAAGCCGCAAACTCGTTTTAGTGAAAAAGTTGTAAATATTTGCATATTTAGCTGGGTCTGTTTCCAGAGCTTTCCTCTTTTTAATTCCAGCCTTCTGTGCTTTCTACTTTCCATCTTTCAAACACCACTGACCGAGTGCACTGACGCTTTACGTCAGGTTGCGTCTGCAAAAAAAAACAAACACACAAAGGCGGCCCAGGGACAACAGTAGCAGCACGTAGTCAACCCACTGCCATGACCGAACACCGGCCCTTGCGGCCCCAACATCAGACCAGCCCACCCTGAATTTGTTCCAGTCCTCCCCATTAGCCACTCCAGGCCTGAGCCAGGCTAACTCCTGCTCCCACTTGGTGCTGTAGCTATACGTTTTAGCTTTCACTTTTGTCGTCGCATTTTTAGTCGGTGTTGGTGGGTCCCCGTTAACTTAATTTACGTTGTTGTCTGCGTCGTCTTCATTCATTTCATGTTAATCAACGCAAACAGGTTGAAAAAAATCTCTTCGTGTTTGTTGGCTCGTGGGAGTAACGTTAGCCACTGTGTACCTGTGTCAACCCAGCCGCATGAGGAATTGGTGTTCAATACACAAGACATAACGTTAATCACTGACCACAGTTGACTACAACTACCAGGAAGGTTAGTTGGTGTTATCATCGTAGAAATACAGAAGGATTTTTTTTTTTGTGGCTAAATCTGCCCATAGCCCCCATGCTACAGGGCAGATCAATTCTTAGCACAGGCATGTTTTGATGTCGCACTGTACAGCCCTGCTTAAGGTGATAGTAGGCTGACTTTGTTCATGCCTTAATGTGTTTTTCCAAATTTAGGTCTGAGTCCATGACTACACCCAGATTTCTAGCCTGGTTGGTAGTTTTTAGGTGTATAGATTGAAGCTCTGTGGTGACCTGTAATCATTTTTCTTTGGCTCCAAAGACAATTTCCTCAGTTTTGTTTTTGTTTACTGGAGAAAGTTGTGGCACATCCAGTCATTAAGTCTCCTGATGACATTGTAATATATTTGTGTGTCATCTGCATGACTATGGTAGTTTATTTATTTATTTTTTTTATAAATCTGTGCCAGTGGAAGCATGTAGATGTTAAACAGAAGAGGTCCCAGGATGGAACCTTGGGGAACTCCACATGTGATTCTTGTCTGCTCAGATGTAAAGTTACCTGTTGACACAAAGTACTTCCTGTTCTCTAAGTATGTTTTGAACCAGTTTAGTACAGTTCCGGAAAGACCCAATCAGTTCTCTAGTTGTTTGAGTAATATATTGTGGTCAACTGTATCAAAAGCAGCACTGAGATCCAGTAAAACTAAGACTGACATTTTTCCACCGTCTGTATTCAGACATATGTCATTAAACACTTTGGTCAGAGCAGTCTCAGTGCTGTGGTGCTGTCTAAAGCCTGACTGGAAGGTATCATAGCAGTTATTTTGTGTTAAAAAGTAATTAAGCTGTTGAAAAACTGCTTTTTCAATTATCTTACTTAAAAATTAGAGATTTGAGATGGGCCTGTAGCTGTTCATTTGTGTTTTGTCAAGATTGTCCTTTTTCAGCAGAGGTTTAATTACAGCTGTTTTTAGAGGCTCTGGAAACACACCTGACGTTAAGGACAAGTTCACAATCAGTAACAGGTCTGACTCCAAAGTCTTTGAGACCCCTTTGAAAAAACCTGTCCATAATATTTAATATTTTAGTATTAAAGCTACTGACGAGCTCACTGACTGAACCCCCGGACAGGGCACGTGTTAAAGAGAAGACCTGGTTAAAGATCTCACTACTGTTTTCAGCTATACACCGTTTTGAGATCACTGCTGTTGAGACATTTGTGTGCACTGAACTCATACTCTCAAAGAAAACACAGGAATGGTCAGACAGGCCCACATCAGGCACAGTAATCTTTGAAATGCTTAGACCCTTAGAGATCACTAAGTCTAGAGTGTGCCCCCTATTGTGCGTGGGCTCTGTTATATGCTGAGTCAGCCCAAAGTTGTCCAGAGTGTTACTCAGGTCTTTAGTCCCTCTGTCCTGAGGATTGTCCATACGGATGTTAAAATCACCAACAATAATTATACAGTCAAAATCAACACAGATCATAGACAGCAGTTCACTGAGGTCTTCAGAAAAATCTGCACAGTATTTAGGGGGCCTGTAAATATTCAGAAACAGGACTCTGGGTGAGGCCTTCAGCTGTATAGCCATATATTCAAAGGACTGAAAACTTCCAGGAGATAACTGCTTACATTGAAATGATTCATTGAATAAGACTGCGTTTAAATAAGACCTCCTCCCCTGCTCACTCTGGCCTCACTGGTAAAACTGTAACCAGGAGGGGTTACAGTATGGGTTACATTAAGCTAACATTAATCACCAAAGCAGTTATTTGTTCCTGTCGTCTGCTGCCAGCACATACGACAAGAGGCTGAGTGCAGGACTCCGGTTAACCTGCACTGTTGCATGCTGTGGGATCAGTCATTGCATCTTGTATGTATACAGGACAAAGGAGATTACTTTAGGAGAAGTAGGAATATGCCAAAAACTATTTCCATCCTGGAAGAAGAAGAGGAAAGTTCACCCAGACAACAAACTACACTGATAATGTCAGCGCAGACTCTACTTCAAGAGGATTATTAGGAACATTGCAGCAGGATGGTGCATATCTTCTGGAAGTATGTGGTGAAGAGCCATCTGTTGCAGGTAAAAGTGAAAGGAGAAGCTGCAGTATGACCTGAACAAGGCAGTGCTTCCATTTAATTTGAAAAACAAAAATGGAAAGAAATAAGTAAGTAAGTAGCTTTAAATGAGGCACCTAATAATGGTAGAGAAAACCACGATGATGCACATTTAATGATGTGATATGTCATATTACTCTAAACAGCGAGTCATGAGCCATCCATAAATATGACAGCATGCAGTTCAGCTTTCATGCCATGCTCAGTGGATATCTGGTCATCATAGACTGTTAGAGAAAAGTGTGTTTTCATCTTCATCAAACAGATGGACCAGTGAACGGCAAGCAGAGACCATGCACCGACATCAAAGAGCTGAAGGTGCCCTGTATGATGGGACATGCTAAAATTCCTCCCAGTGCAGCACTGGCTGACAGTTACCCAGACATGTATATCCCAGCAGTACACATACTTTTGGAAAGCATAGATATGTGGCAGCATGGAATTTTCTTAAATAAATAAATGACTACGTATTAAATTGTGTCTCATTTGATAATTAGGTTTTCTTAATCTACTGAGGTCTGATATGAAAATGAGATAATATTTTAAGAAATATTTGTGCAGAAATAATTCAACTTCCAAGCACCATTGCAGGCATTCAGCCAAGTTGTCACCTAGTAATTGCAAGGGCTACAGTCACATGATTGTCATACACATCACACCATTTAGTTTCCCCTCATGTCCTATGGATGGGAGCATGGTCATCCTGGAAGAGAACACTTCTGTCAGTAAAGAAATGTTTGGTGAGAAGAGAGGAGACAACTGCTCAAAACAACTCTGCTCTGATTTCCTGTGGCAGCGAGCGCCCCTCCACAGCATAGGACACCAACTGGATCCTGTCACTGTGGGTGTCAAGGGTTCAGCATTGTTGCTGATGTGTTCGAAGTCTGTCTATACATAAATAACAGACTGTAGGTGCTGGTACAAGTATGAAGATAAGAACGGTTCAAATAAAAAAGAAGTTTTAAGCAACAAAGTGATTGAGACATGCTTTGTATAACCTATTACAACATGAGGAAGTTAGTTCTAACAAAGTATGTTAGTACTCAGTAGGTTAGTTACTGCTCAGACTTTCCTCACCGATGTCACACTCTCGTACAATTTATTTTGCAATATTTGCAACTTTTGACATATCTTCAGTACACCTTTAACACCAGTGCCTGTGACAAGTGATTCCAATATTAAAATATAGCTGCAAGCAGCGATGGCGGGGTCTAGCAGAACAGCAGGTAAGCCTGCGGCTGCTCAGGAAGGCATCATGAGTCCACAGACCAAGTTTGGTGTTTGCGATGAACTCGTGGCTGCTACGGGCAAACAGAAGCGAATTAAAAAATTCCACATGATAGCTCTTGTGAGGCTCGGTCTGAAGATTCTATATGTCAAGTCCCGTGGAAATCAGACAATCTGGGTGACCTGTAATGCGTTTTGAAGGTTTTTGATATAATTCAAAATGGCGGAAAATCCAAGATGGGGGCGCCCCCTATAGGTTTAATGTCACCAAAATTCTTGGGCCTCTTAGATAACGAGTCTTGAGTCTCTGGTAGGAGTTTGATGTCAAAAGACCAACTGGTTGCTGAGATATGGCCTCACGTCTATTTTGGCGTTGTCGCCGCCAACTTTGATTGGTTATAATGGGTGAACAAAGTCGAAATTGAAAA
This sequence comes from Leuresthes tenuis, assembly GCF_036924035.1. Classification (NCBI taxonomy): domain Eukaryota; kingdom Metazoa; phylum Chordata; class Actinopteri; order Atheriniformes; family Atherinopsidae; genus Leuresthes; species Leuresthes tenuis. Next base: position 32,553,209 of record NW_027325368.1, on the reverse strand, counting down.
ATCCGCTTCCTAGTTTTTGTTGGACTCGTCATGATCCAAGGATTCCTACGATACCTTGTTTTTTTAAATTCAGACACACGAGTCAAAAGTTATTTAGGTGAATGTGCTTCAAACTTTGACATGTTGGTGGCGCTAGAGAGTTTAGAATTTGGGCACCAAAATTGTTGAGTTTGCTAATGGGATGGTCCTAAAAATATGGGCCAAATTTAACAACTTTTTACCATTGCGTTAATGGGGCTCCCATAGACTTCAATTGCAGCGGAAAGTAGGTAAAAGTAGCTAAAACAACTACAACCCCTGTTTAATAAAATGTTATACCACTGGGTGCTGCATCCCATGCGCACACACATGTATATATAGTGTATATATATATATACACACACACACACACACACTCATAGTTGAGTGGTACTGAGCAGGTTAACGCATGCCATGTCACTGAACCCATGAGCCCTTCCTCCGAGACTGCGCACTACCGTACACTGCCGTGATCAGGAAGGTCACGAATTTTAGCACTGATGTTGTGTAATCCGTTTATATAAATCCCATCACTGTTGAAGTCATTTTGCACATCATAGACACGGATTTACAATCACACCGAGATGAGCACTGCCATGTCTTTGACGTGACCCCGCAAAGCTAACGTCCACTTTGTGTTTGCCTGCCAAACTGCTCTCGATGGACGGTGTGGGAAATGTTGCCTTGTTCACAAAAACACTAACATTCCGCAGAACGAAATATAACCACAATCTCAGTTTACATTTAATTTACCAATTTGGCATTTTTTTCAATTACTCAAAAGCGAAACACTTTTAGGAGACAGGTGACCAGTGTCCCTACTAGCGGGTGGTGTCGTCAAGTTAGACTTTCTGTGGCAAAAAATATATATATAAACGATAGGTCCCATTCTTAAAGTGTCAATTTCACTCAAGTGCTTTGGTCGTCGGCAAAGTAACGCTATACGCTGACTTGAAACAAATGACAAGCCGTTTTCCCATCTAAGGTATTGGCCCAAATAACCAAGCGCACTGCAAAAGAAGTGTCACGTTACAGTTTAGACTATGACAGTTAGCTTAACTGCTGTCAGCAGCTAATGCAGTTTGTCACATATTCTCGAAACAAGCGACCACGAGCATGGAGCAAAAGTCAGCGTCATAATAACTGAGACTTCTGCAAGACAATGCAAAGACATATTTGCTTGTTCATTTTCAATTTTACCTGTCAGTGGTGTCCGCAGCAACAGGAGAACAGTCTGCAGTGTGGCGTCTCTGTCTCGGGTGAGCAGTTTCTGAACTGAGGGGGCGTGTCCTTCACCAAAGCGGTTACCGTAATACCAAAAGTAAAATGCTGAGCAATTCCTTTTCTGGACACGAAATATAGCCCATTTCCGCCAGTCGTAGATTCAAATTGTCCACACTGTATCTTATAATTAGGACTTTTTTGTCATAATTACAAAAAATGTCCTAATTATAAGATATCAAGTCATAATCATCAGACTTAAAGTTATAATTATGAGAAAAAAGTAATAATCATGAGATTTAAAGTCATAATCATGATACTTAAGGTCATAATTATGAGAAAAAAAGTCATAATTATGAGATTTAAAGTAATAATTATAAGATATAAAGTCATAATCATTAGATTTAAAGTCATAATTATGAGAAAAAAGTCATAATTATGAGATTTAAAGTGATAATTATAAGATATAAAGTCATAATCGTGAGATTTAAAGTCATAATTATGAGAAAAAAGTCATAATTATGAGATTTAAAGTAATAATTATAAGATATAAAGTCATAATCATGAGATTTAAAGTTATAATCATGATACTTAAGGTTATAATTATGAGAAAAAAGTCATAATTATGAGATTTAAAGTAATAATTATAAGATATAAAGTCATAATCATTAGATTTAAAGTCATAATTATGAGAAAAAAGTCATAATTATGAGGTTTAAAGTGATAATTATAAGATATAAAGTCATAATCGTGAGATTTAAAGTTATAATCATGACACTTAAAGTCATAATTAGGAGGTACCGTAACCTTAGACACAGGCTTCCTGTGAGGTCAGGTGTGCAGTACATGGGTCAGTGACAAGTAAGAGTTTGCATTATGAGCAATTCAAAAATGTTTCAATAAATTGTTTTAAAAGCCTGCATCGGGTTTGCAAAAAATGTATATTTTGTATTTCTGTTGGTTTCATGCAATTTCAAATCGCTTTTGAACTATTTTCTACAAAAGGAAAGACTGATTGCTTGAGAATGTCAAGTGGTGTAACCACAACAAAAGGAGAAATATTAAGTATTTATTTCCACCTGGAGTGTATGCAAGTGTACTTACAAAGACAGTTACTTGATTATAATATATCGCTTGAAAATAGATTTGATCAGGATTATTTTAGAATAAAATTGTATGCGTTTTTGCAATATAGAGCAGCACAAATGCTGAAAACCCTTGGCATTTTTTAAATAACATTTGACAAATTATGTATAAACTGTTAAAAACGTAACGTAACGTAACGCTGAAAAGTGCAAAACACACTTACAATTAAAAAAATACATTAACAAATTAAAAAACAAAATAACATTTTAAGAAAAAAACACATTAACAAATTTGAAAAAATTTACATTTTAAGAAACAAATTAAATTTTAGGAAACAAATGTATTTTGAAGTTTTAATTTTTAAAAACAAATTTACATTTTAAAAAGCAAATTTACATTTTAGGAAACAAATTCACCGAAAAGAAATTATATTATATTTTAAAAATTTAAAAATTATATTTTAGCAAAAAAAACCCAACAAATTTTTGGGAAACACATTTACATTTTTAAAAAAAAACACTCGTGCCGACACAAAACTACAAGTGGCAAAACACAGTTACAAAGCGAAAAACAAATTAACAGAAGACGGAAAGGGAATGTCCTAAAGTGACGTCACGGCAACCCAAACTTGTAGTACAAACAACTTAATCTGTAGTCCTGCTTCACATGGAAAGTCAGTCGTGATTTTTGATGGCAAGAACTGCGCTGAATGTGTTTTTCTTAAGTTTATGCTAACTGAACGATGTTTTGCCCTTTTTGTGGAGTACATTTCAGCCAGTTTATACCATTTTGTTCTTCGTGCGGACGGTTTCTGGAATTTTTACGGAACATGGACCAGTCGGAAAGACCAGGGGCCTCATGTACAAAGGGTGTGTACACACAAAAAAGTGGCGTACACACTTTTTCACGTCAACGATCAGATGTATCAAGAGCGAAATGACCGTGGAAATGTGCGGTGCCTCACGCAAACTTCAGGGCTGGCGTACACACTTTTCTACAGCGGTTGTTTCTTTGGCGACACTTACAGGTGATGTTGGGAAACTGTTATAATGAACAAATTTAAACACAATTTGTCCTCAGAATGAGCGATGTGCACATCTGAGACACATGAACAATTATCACTGATAAATAATTAACACACCCATGTGTCTGCAATTACAGTTAGAGTGGATATAAAAGTATGCGCAAAGTGGTGCAGTGCACACTATTAAAAACAAGGGCTACTTTAGCGGTGTTGGAAGACATAGCAAATGGTGCAATAAGGAGAGAGCGTGTATTTAGAGACAGACATGATTTGTTGGCACATGAGAACAAGTGGCTCATCAGCCGCTTTAGGTTCCCGAGGGCAATCCTCTTGGCGCTATGCGCAGAGCTGCGGCCGGCGTTGGAGCGCAACACAGCGAGGGGCCACGCGCTGCCTGTTCCCATACAGATGATGACCACGTTGGGGTTCCTGGCAACTGGGGCGTAGTATTTGGCGAAGGTCTTAGCTACTGTTTTTGGACTAGTTTCCACGCTTTTGGAATTACGTTGTTTCAGTTTAGGAATTATGTGACTTGCCTGTGCTTTTTGCAGTTGAAATGATAGCTACTGGCCTTATTTCCACATTTGTAATATTTTCTATCTATGAATCTGCTTTATATGTGAGCAGATCATTTAATTTGGTTCTGTTTTCTTTAAGTTTATCAAGTATTTCTTGTCTTCCATATTGCTTATGTTCCTTTTCTAATCTCTTAATTTCAGTTTCAATTTCCAGTTGCTTTTTAAGTTTGTCTTTCTTTTCTCTTGATCCAATAGATATTATTTTTCCCTTAATTGTTGCTTTTCCTGCATCCTATAGGACAGGAGGTGAAACCATTCCGTTATCGTTAAATTCAAAATACTCGAGTAGAGCCAGCCTTATCTCTTCTCTTGTCTTAACATCAGCTAACAATGAGGCGTTGAGTCTTGGATATAATTTTATTATTTTACTGGTATTCTTTTTCTTTTAAGTGTATATTTGTAACCGGTATTAGCCCTCCTGTTTGCAAAGAGAATCGAACAGAACAATGTCTCCTAACCCCGCATTATCAGTGAGCTGCACTGAGTGTGAGCGACTCTCTGTGAGGATAACACAGCTCGAGAAGAGGATTGAAACACTGCAAGACATCCGTGCGAGTGAGGACTTTATAGACTCTATTATAGCTCCTGTACAGGCTGTGGAGCCTTCATGTGCTAAAGGACTAACTCAGATCTTTCTACACGGGATAACAGCTGATGTGGAGCCTCACACTGCAGACCTGGCTGACACACTTCCCTAGATGTGTCCAAATGACACTGAAATATCTGGTGAAGCTCCCAAACCGACTGACATCTCTTACTGGAACAGTGTTGATGCCAAACCAAAGTCATCAACCCCAGCCAGGACCTGGTCTCATGCTGTCCGTGGCAGAGGTAAACCCAGCATGAAACCTAAACCTCCAGCACTCGCGCCACCACCTGAAGTCCCATTACATAATAGATACGATCCGTTGACTCCACATACAATTTGCAATGATGAATGTAATGCAAAAAAATAATAAAAACAAGAGAAATGGCCCCAAAACTCAGTTAAGGGCGAACCAGAATACCAGAAGAAGCCCAAATGCCACAACCAAGGTGAGGACTACAGAAGCAATCGACACCTCCACACAAAATGGAATAGATACCGTTCTAATTGGGGACTCTGTTACACAACCTGTCAGAATGGCAAAGACAAAAAATATAACTTTTTCTGTCTTGCCGACCATTCTGTCTACACAGCCAGATGGCATGAGGATCATTATCCACACAGGGTCTTTTGATATTCTGAGAAGGAAGACTGGCTCTGAGATCCTCAAGAAAGACTTTTCTCTGCTGTTGGAGAAACTGTGTCACTATGGGGCACACTGTGTCTCCATTTCAGGCCCCATTCCTACTGTGGGTAAAGGAATTGAACTTTTCAGCAGACTTCTTGGTCTGAACACATGGTTATCAAATGCATACATCTCCCATGGGATTAAATTCATTGATAACTTTGATATTTTTTGGAACTGTAAGGAGCGTTTCAGACCTGATGGCATGCATCCAAATCGAACTGGATGCAGATTAAATGGTAAATGGACTTGTATAGCGCTTTTCTAGTCTAGTCTAGTCAGTGTCTTGCCCAAGGACGCTTCGACATGTAGCCTGGGGAAGTTGAACCACCGACCTTCCGATTGGTGGGCGACTGCTCTTCCTCCTGAGCTACAGCCGCCATTTTACTAGGTGCACACTTACGTCATGCTGTTGGGACGGCAAACCCAAACATGACTGTACAGATTAGGGTGAAGGACACAGCAGCGAGGCAAACAACCCCCAGCCCTCCCCCCTCACCAGACCCATTGCTCCACATCACCTAAGGTCTCCAAAGGACGTCTCTATCCCAGCCAGGACTCCAGCGACCACCATCTACCAGGAAACGCAGGGCACCCCCTCCTCTTACATCACCTGTCCTGGCAGAGCAGGGCACAGGGGGATGTGCAGGATGTTCAAGGAGCAGCAGCAGAATTCTAAACAAAGATAACATGCCATGATGCGTTCAGGGTCCCTGCTATAGTAGTCTTACTACTAACAGCTGTTCTGAGAACAAGCTGGGACCCAGTAGGATTCCTGTGTTAGTTAGTAAAAGAAGGAATCTAAAACAGTCAACTTGCTGGGTGAATCATTCTAATCTGTTAACGGTGCCACGTACAACTCAGAATACAACAGAGACCAGTGTAAACCCCACAAAGCTCGCTTTGCTTAATATTAGATCTTTGTCCAATAAGTCACTGTTAGTTAATGACTTCATAATTTCACACAATTTAGATTTTCTTTACCTGATAGAAACACGGTTAACAGAAAGCACAAGTGCTACTGTTCTTAATGAAACAGCACCCACAAATTTTAGTTTTATGGATAAATGCTGAAATGGGAGGAACGGTGGGGGAGAAGCTGTCTTATTTAAAGATACATTCCAGTGTAAAGAGATCTCATTTGGTGATTTCACTTCTTTTGAATATCTTAGTTTTAAAGGGTGTTCTTAATCTTTTACAAATCTCCAGGATACTGTGCAAGATTTTCTGAATTGTCTGTTATCTCGACTGATTTTAACCATTTTATCTTGACCGGGGATTTTAACATTCACATAGATAATATAACGGATGGTAATGCCAAAGAATTTTCTTCTGTGCCGGACATGTTTGGTTTGTGGCAACATGTAACAGAACCAACCCACCTTCGAGGTCACACTCTGGATCTGATCATTTCTAAAGGTGATATTTCTTCTGTTGTGGTTATTGATTTGGCCTTATCTGACCATTTCTGTATTTTATTTCATTTATTGATCACTCAGAATGTTCAAACAACCAGCTTCTCAGTTAAGAAGAGGTACATTAATGAGAGAACAAGTGCTCAGTTCAGGGTGGCCATAGCTATGTCACTAACAATGAGCTGTACAAACAAAGCGTGCAAAGTTATAACAATGAGCTGTGCAAGGCCAGACAGGCATTTATATGAACTGATTAATAAGAATGTCAACAATTCTCCAACTCTGTTTGCTATGGTTGAAAAACTCACAAATCCTCCTAAACAGTTAAACCCAGACCTCCTCTCCACTGAGAAATGCAACAAATTTGCCAACTTTTTTTCGCCAAAAAATCTAAACAATTAGACAAAACATTCACGCCACACCAACAAGGAAACTAATCTGTGTCTAAAACCTAGAACTAACTCAGACGTTATGTCACAATTTAATATTATTGATTTAAAAATCCTGGAGGAAACAGTTCAGCATCTGAAATCAACAACTTGCACTCTGGACATAATACCATCTTTTTAAAAACTGTTTTTACCTCAGTAGAAAGTGATCTCCTACAAATAGTTAACAGCTCACTGGCATCAGGCATTTTTCCCAGGTCACTAAAGACAGCTGCCATTAAGCCACTCCTAAAGGACAGAACTCTAGATGCTTCTATGATGAACAACCACAGACCTGTCTCTAACCTCTATTTTATATCCAAGATTATTGAGAAAGTTGTATTTAACCAGCTCAACGACTTTCTGAATGAAAGTGGAAGTCTCGATAACTTTCACTCAGGCTTCCAACATCTTCACAGCACTGAAACAGCTCTGGTCAAAGTGTTAAACGATATCAGGTTGAATACTGATTCTGGTTATGTTTCAGTCCTGGTTCTGTTGGATCTCAGTGCTGCGTTTGATACTGTAGATCACAGAAGCCTGTAGATCACAGAATCCTGTTGCACAGGAAAACAGGGTTTGACTTTCTGGAGCGGTCCTTAACTGGTTCAGGTCCGATTTAGAAGGCCGGAGTTATTTTGTTACAATTGGCAGCTATGAATCTGAGCGAGTGGCCATGGAGTCCCCCATGGGTCAATTCTTGGACCTCTTCTGTTTAACTTGTATATGCTCCCTTTGGGTCAGATATTACAGAACTTTAACATCAATTATCACAGTTATGCAGACGATACACAACTTTATGTGTCTCTGGCACCAGACAACTGCAGCCCAGCAAACGTACTGTGTCAGTGTCTGAAGGAAATAAACACCTGGATGAGAGAGAATTTTCTACTATTAAATGAAGACAAAACTGAGATAATTCTGTTTGGTAGCAAAGAGAAGAGGGTCAGCACTGGTAAATATCTTGAGACTCGGGCGCTTACAATCACTGACCAAGTTTGTAACCTTGGAGTGTTGATAGACTCAGATCTGACATTCAGCAGCCACATCAAAGCTGTCAACGAGGCAGCTTTCTACCAACTCAGAAAAATCAACAGAATTAAAGGTTTTCTCTCCCAAAAAGATCAGGAGAAACTCATCCATGCATTCATCTCCAGTAGAGTCGATTATTGTAATGGTATTTTAACTGGACTTCCCAAAAAGAGCATTAAACATCTGCAGCTCATCCAGAACGCTGCTGCCAGAGTTTTAACCAGGACTAAGAGATCTGAACACATCACACCAGTTTTAAAGTCTTTACACTGGCTTCCAGTCAGTCACAGAATCGACTTTAAAAGCCTGCCGATGGTTTACAAATCCCAGAACGATTAAGGCCCAAAATACATCTGTGATATGTTCAGAGAATATAAACCCAGCAGAGCTCTTAGATCCAAGGACTCAGGTCAGCTGGTCCAGTCCAGAGTCCAGACTAAACATGGAGAAGCAGCATTTAGCTGTTATGCTGCAAACAAGTGGAACAAACTGCCAGAGGAGACATTTTTAAATCCAGGTTAAAAACATTTATTTTCTCATGTGTCTATGCATGTAATCTGCACGGTATCTTTTCACTTATCAAGACTTTTGCTTGTTTTTGTTAATTTTATTTCTTTCTATTTATATTCTTTTACATATTTTTAATGCTTTTTCTGCTCCCTTCTGCAAAGCTTTTATTTTATGTAAAGCACTTTGAATTGTTTTGTACATGAAATGTGCTATACGAATAAATTTGACTTTGACTTTTGTGTAATAAAAGCTGGTGAAAATACATGAAAAAGTACTTGTCCCTCTTTTGTTTTTTTTTGTTTTTTTTTATTTCATAATGATGATATTTGATGATTTTTCACCACTTTAATGAAAATGCCCCCGATTTTCTTTTCAGATATCTGGTCATCTTAGCCTTGACAAGAATGCGACGTGATTTGGAAAACATACTTAGCGAGGTGGCCTGTGGTAGCCCTGTGGCGGTTGCTGTCGCTGTGGAAAGATTTTGTATTGCCGCCAGAACGGCTCTGCTGATATTCTCCGCTAATGCTGATTCATTAATCGTCGTGTTTGCAGAACGACCATGGCTGACAGTAGAGTGTACCGGGTGGAGGCGGGCGGGTGTAGGATCTTGCTGACATTTATGCATGCGAACATGACAGATCAGTCAAAGTGATCCCCCCGGTGGCTGGCTATAGTGGTTACAGGTCATAAGTCTTGCATCCTTCATAAAAGTGACACTAAAAACTCAATGTACTCTTCAAATAAAGTTGCTCTAAACGTGATTGTTATTTTAGGTAGTTACTATCACATAATCCATGTCCAAGAGTCAATTTCCCCAGATAAGATGGGTTTTATTTGTTATTTGCCACTATAAACACACTCTGACCTCCTTGAGCTTTTATTTTGTTACTTCCTGTTACCGACATTTGAATTTGCATATTAGTTAAATATTTAGTTTCACATTTAGATTCAACATTTAGATTTAGATTAAAATTTAACATTTAGATTTAGCATTTAAGTGTAGCATTTATCATTTGGATTTAAATATCTAAAATATCTCTAAGTTGACAATAATGTTGTAAATGTGCAAAAAAGTGACTCAAAAATTCACACCAGTTTTTTATACATGGTTTGAAGCTAAATGTGACAAAATGTTGCTGTTATTTCCAGCGTGAGCCGCTTTACAAATGGCACCCCAAAGCAACAGTGCTGAAAAGAAACCTGGGATTATTCTTATTCTCTTCTATCAATGATGAATAATAAGCTGTTCTAGCTTTATGAAGGGCTTTCTTATATGTTATTAAACTATCTTTCCAGACTAATTGAGACTCTTCTAACGCCACTGTCTCTCCAGCTTTCTTGCAGTCTGCTTTAACGCACGCAGCTGTGAATTATACCAAGGAGCCAACCTCTTCTGACTGATTACCTTCCTTTTCAGAGGGGCAACATTGTCCAGTGTTGTACGCATTGAAACTATAGTGCTGTCAACAAGAGAGTCAAGTTCTACTGGAGTAAAATTTAGGTAGCCGTCCTCTGTCATATCAGCACATGGCAGTGAAGAAAAGGATGATGAAATCAACTCTTTAAATCTGGTTACAGCATTCTCTCATAGACACCTTCTATGTGTACATTTCTTCTCAGAAGCTGTATTGTCAAGTAATGTAAACTCGAAAGTTATTAAAAAAATGGTCAGACAAGACAGGGTTATGAGGGAACACTGTTAACTGTTCACTCTCAATGCCATAAGTCAGCACAAGGTCAAGGGTGTGATTAAGGCAGTGAGTAGGTCTGTGAACACTTGAGAAAATCCAATAGAGTCTAATATAGAATTAAAGTTAATATTTAGGCTGTCATTTTCAACATCTACATGAATAGATAAAAAAACACCATAACGCCATTCAAAGGATATCTGTTGGAACAGGGAAACACAATAACAACAATAATGTCACATGTACATAAAATCAATTTAAAAATTAAACAGGGGGAAAAGAGAGAAAGTGAGGAAAGGTGTGACAGATGAGGTCCCCCAGCAGTCTAAGCCTATAGCAGCTTAACTATGGGATGTTGACTGTCAGGAAAAGTAGTCATAGTCCTAAAGTCAAGCCCGTGGTTCACCATCAACCTGTCCACGTTTCAAATAGATTTTCCCCACTCAGCGACACACCCGCTGAGGACAAAACCCTGGTAATTGGCAGCTCTATAGTCAGAAACGTGGCATTAGAGACACCAGCGACCATAGTCAAATGCATTCCAGGGGCCAGAGCGGGCGACATAGAATCCTATTTAAAACTGCTGGCTAAGGATAAGCGTAAATACGGTAAAATAGTTATTCACGTCGGCGGTAATGACACCCGGTTACGCCAATCGGAGGTCACTAAAATTAATGTTGCATCGGTGTGTAATTTTGCCAAAACAATGTCGGACTCCGTAGTTTTCTCTGGTCCCCTGCCAAATCTGACCAGTGATGACATGTTTAGCCGCATGTCCTCATTCAATCGCTGGTTGTCTAGATGGTGTCCAGCAAACAACGTGGGCTACATAGATAATTGGCAATCTTTCTGGAGAAAACCTGGTCTGATGAGGAGAGACGGCATCCATCCCACTTTGGAAGGAGCGGCTCTCATTTCTAGAAATATGGACGAATTTATTAGTCATCCAAAAACATGACATCCCAGGGCTGAGACCAGGATGCAGAGTTGTAGTCTTACACACTTCTCTGCGGCTTCCCACCTGATGCTGCCCCCCCCTCAATCAAAAAACACAAAAGGAGCAAATCCTCTTGTGCAAAAAAAAAATAAAACAAAAACTTTAACTGAACAAAAACATCAAACTATTAAATGTGGTTTGCTGAATATTAGATCTCTCCCTTCGAAGTCTCTGTTAGTGAATGATTTGATCTGTGATCATCATAATGATATATTTTGTCTTACAGAAACCTGGCTGCAGCAGGAGGATCATGTTAGCATTAATGAATCAACTCCCTCTGACTATTTAAATGTTCATGTTCCTCCAACCACAGGCAGAGGAGGAGGAGTGGCAGCTATCTTAAAAATCAGGAGAAGAGAAGAGTCTCAATTAGTCTGGAAAGATAGTTTAATAACGTATAAGAAAGCACTTCGTAAAGCTAGAACTGCTTATTATTCATTATTGATAGAAGAGAATAAGAATAATTCCAGGTTTCTTTTCAGCACTGTTGCCAGGCTGACAAAGAGTCCGAGCTCTGTTGAGCCATGTATTCCTTTAACTCTCAGCAGTGATGATTTCATGAGATTCTTCATCAATAAAATTGTTTCTATCAGAGAGAAGATTAATGGAATCCTTCCCACTATTATCAATGATGTATCATCAAGTAGAGCAGCTTTAGAAGTATCTTTAGAACCTGATTTGTATTTAGACGGCTTCTGTCCAGTTGATCTTTCTGAGCTAACAACAGCAATAGTCTCTTCTAAACCATCAACTTGTATGTTAGACCCAATCCCAACCAGACTGTTCAAGGAGGTTTTCCCCTTAATTGACACTTCCATATTGGATTTGATCAATCGGTCTTTGTTGATAGGATATGTACCTCAGACTTTTAAGGTTGCTGTATTTAAACCTTTACTTAAAAAACCTACTCTTGATTCAGAAGTGTTGGCTAATTATCTACCTATATCCAATCTACATTTTTTGTCTAAAGTTCTTGAAAAAATAGTTGCAGTTCAACTTTGTGATCATTTACATAGAAATAATCTGTTTGAAGAGTTTCAGTCAGGATTCAGAGTGCATCATAGCACAGAAACCGCACTGGTGAAAGTTACCAATGATCTCCTGTTAGCTTCTGATAGCGGACTTGTTTCTGTGCTTGTCCTGTTGGATCTCAGTGCTGCATTTGATACGATCGATCACAGCATTCTGTTACAGAGACTTCAACATGTTATTGGGATTAAAGGAACTGCATTAGGCTGGTTTAAGTCATATTTATCTGATAGATTCCAGTTTGTTCTTGTAAATGAAGAATCTTCCTCACACATTGGAGTAAGTCATGGAGTTCCTCAGGGTTCTGTGCTTGGACAGATTCTTTTTACTTTATACATGCTTCCATTAGGTAACATTATCAGACAGCATGGCATAAATTTCCATTGTTATTCTGATGATACTCAGCTGTACTTATCTATGAAACCAGATGAAACCAATAGGTTGGTCAGACTACAAGCCTGTCTTAAAGACATAAAGACCTGGATGAGTCAGAACTGTCTGCTTTTAAATTCAGACAAAACTGAAGTTGTTCTCTTTGGACCTGAGCGCTTCAGGGAGAAATTGTCTAGTTATATAGTTACTCTAGATGGTATTTCCTTGGCTTCTAGTTCTACAGTGAGGAACCTTGGAGTTTTTATCAGAATTTATCATTTGACGCGCCTATAAAACTGGTTTCTAGGACTGCCTTCTTTCACCTTCGTAATATTGCTAAAATCAGGAACATCCTGTCTCAGGGTGATGCAGAGAAACTAGTTCATGCATTTGTTACTTCAAGACTGGACTACTGTAATTCCTTATTATTGGGCTGTCCCACATATTCTCTGAAAAGCCTCCAGCTGATCCAAAATGCTGCAGCCAGAGTTCTGATGAGATCTAACAGGAGAGATCATGTTTCTCCAGTTTTAGCTTAGCTTCATTGGCTCCCTGTTAAATTCAGAATAGAATTTAAGATTCTTCTCCTCACATATAAAGCTCTTAATGACCGAGCTCCATCATATCTTAAAGATCTCATTGTAAGATATTTTCCTAACAGAGCACTTCGCTCCCAAACTGCAGGTTTACTTGTTGTTCCCAGAGTTTCTAAAAGTAGAATGGGAGGCAGAGCCTTCAGTTATCAGGCCCCTCTCTTGTGGAATAAGCTGCCAGTAAATGTCCAGGAAGCAGACACCCTTTCCACTTTTAAGATTAGGCTTAAACTTTCCTTTTTGATAAAGCTTATAGTTAGGGATGGCTCAGGTAATCCTGAAACATCCCATAGTTAAGCTGCTATAGGCTTAGACTGCTGGGGGACCTCATCTGTCACACCTTTCCTCACTTTGCTCTCTTTTTCCTCCCGTTTAATTTCTCAATTGATTTTATGTACATTATTGTGGTTATTAACGTGTGTTTCCCTGTTCCAACAGGTATCCTTTGAATGGTGTTATGGTGTTTTTTCCCCCCTCTTTTCCCTCTTTTCTGTCTTCTCAAACCCCAGCTGGTCGAGGCAGATGGCCACCCTTCCTGAGTCTGGTTCTGCCAGAGGTTTCTTCCTGTTAAAAGGGAGTCGTTCCTTTCCACAGTCGCCACAGGCTCAGGACGGGAGATTGGACTGAAGACAAGTTTCGGTGCAATCTGTTGGTTTCCTTAGCTAGGATATTATTTTTTTAATTGGCTCTATATGAATTAATTGGATTATGATTACAATGAATTTAATTCCAATTGGCTTGAATTGGACTATATTACTTAAGTGCCTTGAGATGACAATTGTTGTAATCTGGCGCTATATAAATAAAATTGAATTGAATTGAGTTTACATGTTCTCCCCGTGTATGCGTGGGTTCTCTCTGGGTACCCTGGCTTCCTCCCACCATCCAAAAACATGCATGTTAGGTTAATTGGTGACTCTAAAATTGTCCTTAGGAGTGAGTGTGTGCATGTGCATTGGTAGGATAGGCTCCAGCCTCCCCGCGACCCGATTGACGGATTAAGCGGGTATAGAAAATGGATGGATGGACTTTTAATCAAACAAAACAACATCTCATTGATTTCCCTTTATTTCTTTAAATATAGGTTTTGGACAGCAATCGAACCTTCTGGCAAAGAGGAGCAAGATACTTCAGGTTTCGATGCACACTCAGCACTAGATAATACAGTACATTCATGGTTTTAGTCTTCTGTTGGATTTGATGAATTTAAGTAACAACGTCATCTTCAAAAACTAAATCCAGAACTAACATTCTGTATGGCCGTGTCATATGCTAGCTCACTGCACACAATTATCACAACAAACCTGCTCTTTATCGACAATTCCCTGCAATAGCATCTAATATGTCGCTTTTCATCTTATGTGATTGAACTGCTAAAAACATTCACTACATCTTAAATGACATGTACTTTGTGTCTCTTAAGAGGCATTTGTTTGGCAGTCCAAAGTATCGATGTTGTTGCTTTCATAGTCTTTGTGCAAGTCCAGTGCTCCATACAAGCCCTCGAGTATGGCCAAAACTCTGCTTTGGACTGATTCCACCTGTTCAATTGGGCAGTATTCATCAAGACTGGACCTGTAAACACACATCAATACAATATATTTAACCCCCTCTCTCTTTATCACGCAGTACAACCAGATCTGGAGATCTGATTACACATCTAGGTCATTCACCTGGACATTGTCACCAGTGTGGGTTTGGGTAGAGCGTTCAGGAAAAGCTGCACAGCTGAAATAATTCTGTCAATCTCCTCGTCAGTACTGATGTGGTGAGGCAGTTCAACTGAGTCACAGGTTAACCCTGCCTGATGAACCTGAGAGTGGGAGATTAAACAAATTGGAACAAGATTCAAGAGGCTTTATTTATCCCGAGGGAAATTGCTGTGCAACAGTTATGGAACAAGGGGGAAAGTACTAAATAAAATAAAATAAAATAAAACAGACAAATAAGATCAAATAAAGCTAACATGAAATAACATAAGTAACTGCTGTACAATATGTGCGGTGTGCAAATAGCAGATAGCAGCCTCAATAAAGAAAACAGTATGTACAAGCAAGGAGAAGTGTCATTGTAAAGTGGCATTGGGTAAGTGACATTGGTATATTGATGTGTAAGGAGAAAATTGGCAGACATTTAATTGCATGTATTCACTTGGTGATTTGGTTTGTCTAGCTAAATGTCTACAACAGATTAGACCATGTGATGTATCTCCATTTCAATACTGTGTGTAACAAGCAGTCAAATTACCTGTGACCTTAAAGGGGAAGTTAATTTTTTTTAAACCTGGACCTTATTTCTGGCATAAAATACGTTCATCTAATCACCAATAACAGTTTGGTGAAAGTCGGCGTACTTCGGACGCTATTTGGATCACTCGAGATCCGCGTATATCCATATAACGGGAGTGAACAGGGCATAGACAAAACAGCCTCTAAATAGGCATTATCTGTCTTTATTTCACCAACACTTTAAGACAAATGAATAAATGAACGTGTACTATTGCACTGTGAGTTCAGAGCTGTTGTGTTGTTGTTATTGGGGGATATTGGGGGGCTAGATGAACGTATTTTATGCCAGAAATAAGGTTTAGGTTTAAAAAAAAAAAAAAAAACTTCCCCTTTAAGCTTGATGTTAAATATATAACCTCACCACCTGAGTTTTTTGTGCATTAGTAAAAGGTACAGTTGAGACTGACGAGAATGTGAACACTTTCAAAGAAAGTTGGTCATTTTTTTGTGTAACTTGTCTTTTGATAAGCGGGTTGCCAAGTTACATTCAGTTATTATTAGTATCATTCTTACCATTTCATAGTCAGGACACGGATTTCTTGACTTTAAACTGGAAACCAGTTGGGCTAATGAAGCCATGCTGAAAAACATTTTAAACAAAAAATAAGATGAATTGTTGCCGATTTATCACCACCATGTCTGATACGACTCATTCATTCAAAGAATTTTGAACACTGTCAAGCAATCAAATTTTCTTCCAAACACTTTGGCCCTATAATGCAAACCATAAATCAAAATGCAATGGAAGAATATTTACAAGTGGGAGAAGTTCTACAAAACTATTTTTGTGAAAATGCCTTGACTAAGTATCTAAACACAGTTCCTTTGTATTTGAATATGTCCATGAGTGTGGGAAATATAGAATATGTTGTCACAAGAACAACACGCCATACAATCCTGATTAATTGTTGTCACACGTTAACTGTACTGCATTAGGAATGAAGCCACTTTTACCGTTTAGTTATGTTTAATTACCATCATTCACATTGAGGAAGTATTAACACTTAAAATGGCAAGGAATATTGAAATGAACAGTTTGATTATTATTAAGAAAAACAGCACCACAAATACTGAACGGGATTCTCACCAACTCAGAGGATTTAAGGGACAATGTCAATAATCTTACACAAAGGTTATCACAAGACTATATTCGCACAAACTTAATGGTGTTACATACTGTAGATTAGTATTGTGAAGAGTCAACAATTTATTACAGAGACTTGAACATGTTATTGCGATTAAAGGAACCGTATTAGGCTGGTTTAAATCATATTTATCTGATAGATTCCAGTTTGTTCTTGTAAATGAAGAATCTTCCTCACACACCAGAGTAAGTCATGGAGTTTCTCAGGGTTCTGTGCTTGGACCGATTCTTTTCACTTAATACATGCTTCCATTAGGTAACATTATCAGACAGCATGGCATAAATTTCCATTGTTATGCTGATGATACTCAGCTGTACTTATCTATGAAACCAATAGGTTGGTCAGACTACAAGCCTGTCTTAAAGGCATAAAGACCTGGATGACTCAGAACTTTCTGCTTTTAAATTCAAACAAAACTGAAGTTGTTATCTTTGGATCCGAGTGTTTTAGGGAGAAATTGTCTAGTTATATAGTTACTCTAGATCAGAGGTGTCAAACTGACTTTAGTTCAGGGGCCGCATACAGCCTAATTTGATGCCAAGTGGGCTGGACCATTAAAATCATAGCATAGCTCATCACAGCTATAAATAACAATAAATTCATGTTTTCCGCTTTGTTTTAGTGGAAAGAAGTACAATTACATTAGGATATTTTTTTAATTTAATGAACTATCCTTTTACAAAACATGTTATGAAAAACTTCAGATTTCTCAAGAAAAACGTGCAATTTGCTTCAGTTTATCATTTACATGTGTGCATTATAACTGATCACAGTGTTTGTACAAAGGCATAAAACTTTAAGTCACAGGTAATTAGAACTGAAAACTATGGTAGCTTATTGCACTTTAAGATTGAATCAACTTATCAAGGTGTAGGAATTATTTTTACTCCATTTTCCACGTGTAATAATTCTCAAAACTGGCCATTTTAAATGTATAAGAAAGAAAGAAAGAAAGTAATCACCCAGCCTGGGTGATCACAGAACTATATCTTTTTTAGGGCAAAATGTTTCTGATGCAGCATTTTACAAGAATTAGTCTAGTTTAGACTACTTTGTTTTTGCTCCTGAAACTTGGCATCTTTTAGCCTGCACAAGTGTATCAGTGTCAGGCATCAGGTCCTGAGTAGCAGCCAGTTTCAGAATGTCATTTAAGTGTTGGTGTGTCAGCCTTGAGCGCTGTTTTGTTTTATTGATGTTCATTACAGAGAAAACCTGTTCAAAAAGGTAGGTAGTCCCAAACATGCACAATTTTTTTGCAGCGAGGGCTGTTAATTTGGGATACCCTGACAGGATATACTGATAAAATGTGTCCAAGTCCACTGAGGCAAATGTGTTTTTCAAATTTGTATCACATTGCAAATCAATTATTTCTAATTGGATGTCGACGGGCACATTAGAAGCTTTGACTGTGAAGGGTGAGCGAAAAACTGCAAATTCTGTCACGAGTTCACCAAAGACCTGAAACCGTTTCTCAAACTCCCACAGCAATCCTGAAATCTTGTCTTTGTACCGTTTCATGTCAGCATTAATGACAGTCACACTTACATCTCTTAGACAGGGGAAATGAGCAGTGTCACCACATGACAGCTGTGTCTCCCACAAAGTCAGCTTCAACTTGAACGTACGTATGCTGTCGTAATTCTGTGTGACAACTTTTTTACGGCCTTGCAACATTTTGTTCAAATTATTGAGGTGCTCTGTAATAAATGCAAGGTCCTGCAGCCATTCCAGAGATTGTAATTCCATCACTGGCTTTCCTTTTGTCTCCATAAACTGTCCAATTTCCTCTCATTGCTCAAAGAAAAGCTTCAGCACAGCACCTCGGCTTAACAATCTTACTTCAGTGTGGTATGGCAGGCCATGGGTAATTTTATTGTCACTGAGAAGGCAGTCAAACTGACGATGATTCAGACCTCTGGCTCAGATAAAATGAACAGTTCGGACATCCACCTCCATGACGTGATACATTTTTAATGACTTGCAACACAATGCCTCCTGGTGCAAAATACAGTGAAATGTCCAAAAAGCATCTCCTCCATTTGCGGCTTATACTTTCTCTCTGAATTTTGTCACAATGTCTGCTTTTTTTCCTATCATTGATGGCGCGCCATCTGTAGCCAAGCTGACAGGACGCGACCAGTCTACTCTGACTCTGTCCAGCGCATAAACGTTAGAGCTGAAAATGTCCTCTGCTGTTGTGGTGCCCATCATAGGCACCAACTCAAGGAACTCCTCTGTGACGGCCAATGTCTCATCAACTCCACAAATAAATATAGCCAGTTGAGTGACGTCTGTAACGTCAGTGCTCTCATCAATTGCAACAGAAAATGCTAGAAATGACTTGACTTTGTGTTTCAGTTGGCTGTCCAAATCTGTGGATCGTTCCGAAATCCTCTCTGCAATAGTATTCCTAATCAGGCTGATGTCGGCAAAAGCTTGTCGCTTCTCGGGACATTAGAGTTCGGCAGCCTTCAGCATGCATGTTTTGATGAAGTCCCCTTTGTAATACGGCTTTGATTCTAATGCTATTTCGTTAGCAATTATGTAGCTGGCTTTTACTGCTGCTTCACTGACCTCTCGGCTCAGAGTGAAAACTCACTATGCTATGTCTCATAGTGGCGCAGAATATTATATTCCTTACACACCAAGCACACAGGCTTCCCATTCACCTCTGTGAATAATTAGGAAGCTGTCCATTTTTCTTGGAAAACTCGACAAAAAAACTCCTTTTTCACAAAGACATTTTGGCTAATGAGGATGTAAAGGCAAGTACAAAAGTAAGTAGATGTATCGTAGTAATCACTGAACATTAGCTGTGTCTATCTCAGCATTGTTTTGTCTTTTTCTTCTTCTTCTTTCAGCTGATCCATGTCTAAAACAATGCGACAATTTAGGAATAGCAGTTTATTAAAAAAAAATAAATTCTAGTTCATGTCTCATCGCAATTTTTCACTTTCAGATTTTCACTTTCAGGCCGTACGTTTGACACCCCTGCTCTAGATGGTATTTCCTTGGCTTCTAGTTCTACAGTGAGGAACCTTGGAGTTATTTCTGACCAAAACATCCTGTCTCAGGGTGATGCAGAGAAACTAGTTCATGCATTTGTTACTTCAGGATTGGACTACTGTAATTCCTTATTATTGGGCTGTCCCACATATTCTCTGAAAAGCCTCCAGCTGATCCAAAATGCTGCAGCCAGAGTTCTGATGAGAACTAACAGGAGAGATCATGTTTCTCCAGTTTTAGCTTAGCTTCATTGGCTCCCTGTTAAATTCAGAATAGAATTTAAGATTCTTCTCCTCACATATAAAGCTCTTAATGACCAAGCTCCATCATATCTTAAAGATCTCATTGTAAGATATTTTCCTAACAGAGCACTTTGCTCCCAAACTGCAGGTTTACTTGTTGTTCCCAGAGTTTCTAAAAGTAGAATGGGAGTCAGAGCCTTCAGTTATCAGGCCCCTCTCTTTTGTAAACAGCTGCCATTTTGGGTTCAGGAAGCAGACACCCTATGTACCTTTAAGATTAGGCTTAAAACTTTCCTTTTTGATAAAGCTTATAGTTAGGGATGGCTCAGGTAATCCTGAAACATCCCATAGTTAAGCTGCTATAGGCTTAGACTGCTGGGGGACCTCATCTGTCACACCTTTCCTCACTTTGCTCTCTTTTTCCTCCCGTTTAATTTCACAATTGATTTTATGTACATGTGACATTATTGTGGTTATTAACTTGTGTTTCCCTGTTCCAACAGATATCCTTTGAATGGCGTTATGGTGTTTTTTTCCCCTCTTTTCTGTCTTCTCAAACCCCAGCTGGTCGAGGCGGATGGCCACCCTTCCTGGTTCTGGTTCTGCCAGAGGTTTCTTCCTGTTAAAAGGGAGTCGTTCCTTTCCACAGTCCCTCAGGCTCAGGACGGGAGATTGGACTGAAGACAAGTTTCGGTGCAATCTGTTGGTTTCCTTAGCTAGGAAATTGTTTTTGAATTGGCTGTAAATTAATTAATTGGATTATTTTGAAATTAAGTAATTGGATTTCATTGGATTATGCTATTATATGGCTTTTCTTTTTTAAATTCAGCCTTCACTGTTTTGTCAGAAGCTCAAAAAAAAAGAAAAAAAAAAGTTGGATGCCTCTATAAGTCTGAGACTGGACTGTGTCTGAGAGGGGATCAGCAGCATATAAGCATCAAAGGGTACTATAATCTCCCAGTCTGTTACTCTGTACACCTCAGACTCCAAGTACAACACAGAATCCTTTTATCTCCAGAAATACTCAGATGATTCAGTTGTGTGGTGGATCAGTGATGGACGAGAGGCTTAGTACAGGGAACTGTTAGACCACAGGGGGCATGATTAGGGCTGGGTATCAATCAAAATTTTTCAATACCAATGCAATCAATACCAATACCTTCACTTCGATACCGGTTCCTGAACGATAATTTTTTCGATACCAATTTTATAACATCAATTCTAACAAAAGGGAAATTATATTACACATCACAGTACAAATCTTCAAAGTTTCTTAAAGTTTTTCATTCAAATTTCAAATTTTTCAGCTCAATATTTCAATTTCCTGGAGGGAACCTCCCAAAGGGATTAAAAAAGTTGTCTATTTTTCCAATCCAAGCAGTTTTCTTACAGAAAAAATGAATAACAAATAATTTCCAGTGCCAAACAGTTGCAAACAGGTGACAGGTTGGTGTCTAACACTATCCTACACACTGAGGATACTTTTCACCGAGCAGTTTTTTTTTAGAAACATCAACATGTCTGCTTTCTGCCGTATTAAGTTGCAGTAACATTGAGATTACTCCTGGATTTCCCTGAACGTTAATTTACCTGTTAAAATGCCACACACTGCGCCGTTCTCTGTACTCTTAGATGAAGCCGGATCCAGTGGTGGAGATTTTGAATTATGCCACTTGGGCTATGTAGCGTCCACAAGCCGACTTGAATAATGAGAGGAGGATGGTTGCAGTCCGACCATCTTTTAGTAAAACATGGAGCAACTTTCTGCTCTTAAATTGATTTTGCGCATGGCCAAATAATTCATTAAAGGGAACTCCGGTATTTTTAAACCTAGACCTTATTTCTGGCATGAAATAAGTTTATCTGCTCACTGAGAACAGCTTTTGGTGAAATTCGGCGTCCTTCGAAAGATATTTAGATAACTCGCAATCGGTGTATATCCATATAACGGAGTGAACGGGGCTTAGACGATGCAGCGTCTAAATAAGACATTATCTGTCTTTATTTCACCAATACTTTAAGACGAATGAATGAATGAACGTGTGCTATAGCTCTGTTAGCACATAGCTGCTGTTATGTGGCTACTTGCAGCTATACGAGAGCTAACGGAGGGAATTCTACACACACCTCTACTGGGACCACTTCATCGACACGCATGGCTGCAGCACAGCTCATTCTGTGCTGTAACGTGGTTACACAGAAGCCGAGCAAGGTACGTCACCTCCTCTCTTTGGTTCGCTGGACAGTCCGTTTGCATTTCCCACTGTAAGCTAACAGCATCAGGGCTCACTTGCAAGTGAACTGAGACCCATGTTTTCAGGTGGACAAGAGTTTCCTTGTTTGGCTTGCAACAGTATACATTTTGGTGTTTTGTTTTTTTTTTAGCTTTTTTTTTTAATTTGTCATATAAATGTAGGGCTGCACGGTGGTGTAGTAGTTAGCATCATTGCCTCACAGCAGGAGGATTCCTGCTTCGAAACCCAGCTGGAGCCTTTCTGTGTGGAGTCTGCATGTTCTCCTCGTGTATGCGTGGGTTCTCTCTGGGTACTCCGGCGGTGAGTGTGGATGGTTGTTTGTCTCTGTGTGGCCCTGTGATAGACTGGCGACTTGTCCAGGGTGTACCCTGCCTCTCGCCCAATGAGATCTGGGATAGGCTCCAGACCCTCCGTTACACTGAGTTGGATTAAGCAGGTATGAAAAATGGATGGATGGATAAAAATGTGCTTAGGGACTTAAAGAAACTGGGGAAAAAAACGACAAAGAAAGCTGGCTCTGTTCTGTGGACAGCTCTGGAGCTGATAATGCAAAGAGAAATGGATAATGCTAAAACCTCCCTACATAACATAGTGATTAATCACTAAAGTGTTTTCTGGAAGAGGCTTCTTCAGCTCTGCTGCAACAAAGAATGTTACAGGTCATTCCTGCCCACACCAATAACTACACAATGGCTCTTTATATTACTGATGACGCAGAACTGTTTTTTCTGCAAAACTATTTAATTTCCAGTTTAATTTAATAATTCAAATCTTCGGTGAGAAGTTTGTGATTTCACATATAACCATTTTGGGTCAGTTCAGATAAACTGACCTATGTCTGCCTTGTTAGTGTGGTCTCTTTAAGATGATCTGAGATTGGTCAGCCAGCATGCTAAGCAGAAATTCCCCAACATCTCTGAGCACAGATCACTTCTAATTTTTGTGCGGTTTTGAAAATCCAACTGATTAGAGTTTTAATTGTTAATTTTGTCTGAGTGGGCATTTTTCTGTAATCTTTCTGTAATCTATTAACTCTATTAAACCCTTACTTGCACTTTAATAAAATGGCAATCACTGCATGGCAACATCTGTGAGAGGGAATGCAAGTTTATATTTAGTGATCACTGATGTGATTGATTTAGAAATTGTCTCTAGTCACTGTATAATAAATGGATTTATTAGACTAGAGAAACTCGTAGAAATTATTTTAATATTGTTGAAAAAGAAAGAAAAAACTGGCAAAGGTGTGAAGATGAAAAAGTAAACAAAAGTGATGATGCAGATTTAAAAAAAACAAACAAAAAAAACAGAAATACAAGAAAGTGAATTCTTCAAGGATGAAGAATACACAAAATGAGTGAGAGAAAGTACGTGTAGGAGGAGGCTGTGTTTGAAAATCAAGACTTGATACATTAAATACCATTTCTCATGCAAATTGCAAAAAATCCCCTCAGAAGATGGTATATTTAAATGTATACATTTTGAAAATCAATAGAGAAAAAAACTTTACCCAGTGTTGCTGGCCAAGCGCACAACTGTCTCTTCTCCATCATCCTCCAGGAGATCAGCAAATGCTGCTTCCAAGTCTTCTAACTGACGTGTACGACGGTCGACACAATCAACAAGCTCCTCCTTTATATACAAATATTGAACATTAACCACAACAGCAGCAGAACTGGAAACATTTATTCAACAAATTCTTCTGAATTGCCATTGAGTAATCCTCACAATGCTTCTAAAATACAACAAGATAACCAAAACCATTCACCACATCACTTATGAAGTAATCATTTAAAGTAAAAACAAAAGAAGGTAAATGCAATCATGTGTACAGACTTATCATGGTCTACTTTAATCTAATTTATGTGGATCTGTGCATTCACTGATCAGCCACAACATTATAACAACCTGACCAATATCCTCCTCATGCCACCAAAACAGTTTTGGCCTGGCAGGGTTGACACTAGGAGCATCTCTATGGGTGTCCTTGAGTGTCTGGTAGGGTGTTTGTGGATTGACTTGCTTCCCAGGGATATCTTCAGATTCCATTAGATTTGTTGCTGAGCAATTTGGGTTACGACCTCAAGTCTTAGTTGTGTTCTTTGCACTCTTCCTCAGCTACTGTAGGGCAGTGGTATACTATATTGTAGTGGTGGTGGGGGGACTAGACACTAGGCATATTTTTAGATAAGGGGCAAATGCTACAGCAACAGCCACATGAATGCCAGCACGCAGGTTATTCCAGCAGAACATTACACTGGAACAAGACATGTACTGTTACTCACTTTACCTGTCACTGTTTTTAATGTAGTAGTTGATCAGTGTATCAGAGGATGGTTTGTGGAGTGTATTATGTTTAGATGTAAACTTTCTGTAAAATGAAAAACATCTTACCTTATCAGCATTCAGCCTGGGCCCTCTGAAGTTGTAGAGGTCCTTAAGGATTGAGTATTCCTCCTGTAGAGGGCCAACACAGAGCTCAGGTTAATTAACCCAACCCCTGTATCTTGGCTACTGTGCACTTTTATGGTCACATAAACATTTCACTCAGTGGGTTTACATGATGAGATTAACTCGATTATAGCTATAGTTGGGTTCTGCTCCTTATCTGAGGGTAATTATCCTTGAATATATGGCGGTGAATGAATGGAATCACTGGCACAAAGCATGCAATACCACAGTAGATAGGTGGCGCTGTCCCCATTTCAGCTATCGCTAATAGAGCCACTTCCTGTTGACGTCTTCACCACCAACAACAACAAACTCAGGCATTCAGAAAGATGGCGAACGCAGAGCGAGATGAAGCTGCGTCCCTCTCCATCTGTGATGAGCTGGTTATGGCACAGACGATGCACAACGGCGCATTCTCCATCGCCTTGTTTCTTTCTTTCTGACGATAGCAACATGAATATCGTCTCCTTCCACTTCCGGGTGACGATCGCAGGAAAAAGTCTCGGCATGCGCAGAACGCTCGATCCGATCCACTGTCGTCTACGTGCACGTTCAGTGGGCAATCGGATGGAGTTATCCCGGGGTCTTAATTCAATCGCAAGTAACCTGATCCGATTCAATTTCTTGTTGGATTAAGCTTGTTACATGAGCTGAATAAATCAATCTTATTGTGATTTAGCCATTTATCCGATCAGATTGCCGGCATGTAACCGCACTGAGTGTGGAAGCCATCGTTTGCACTGGTTTATCTTAAAGTTCCCAAAGGTGAAAAAAGGTTCTACTTTTGTATTAATTTTCATTTGGGAAGCAGCTTTTGATTTAGTTTTAGACCTATTGACTAAATTGTTTATTAGTTTCACTGACATCCATTTACTGATTGTATTCCAGTCTTTGTCTAGATTTATTCAACAATCAATTTTTGAGAAGATATAAACTTTGGTGTAATCTTTTTGTTAGGTTTTAATTTAATATATGTAGAAAAGTACCTGTGTGTATAATTCCTTGAAGGGGTTTTTACAGGAGAAGAAATCCAAATCAATGTCCAATACATATGGGTCTGTTTCACATAGAAATGAAGCTATTCTTTCAACAACATAACTGGGTGATCCTTCATCATCATCTCCATCTCTCATGTTTGTCCCTTTGCTGCTCTGTTTTTCTTTGCTGTTTCCATCCTCAGCTGGTTGCAGTGTGCTAGTGGTTGCTGAGGATTGTGAACGACTGGCTTCTCCATCTTTACTCCACTCTAGCCGAGATCTCTTGGCAAAACATCTCTCTGTGTCCTTCTGAGTGTTCTGCCCTGATATTAAAGGTTAGATAAAAAAAGCAGAAGAGAATTTATTTAAGAGGATGTAAATGAACCCATCAGTAATAATTAGATGCAAAAATAAAACATAATATAACAGTGACATGATTAAGAACAATAGAAAGAGAGCATGAATATTACTAGAGACACACTACGTCATTTTTTCAAAAGCTGACACCATTTCTAGAGGTAATGATGAATGTGACATGCTTTGGTCAAAATAACACAAAGCGACAGAACAGCAGCTCCTTTTTCAGCCATTTATTTGCACCTGTTTACAAGCAGACCATTTCTGTGGCATGGAGGGACCCTCTCTACTCCTAGCACTCTTTCTCCACGTCTGCCTCTTTTGAGATCTGTAGTTCTTATAAATCCTTGGAGCATGTGGTCTAAGCCTTAGAGCTCAGACCACACATCTAGCTGATAAAAAAAAAACTTGACTGGCAATTACATGCTCAAATACTTTGATTTCCCTCATCTGTAGCTTGACAGTGGACAGCTGGTAGGTTTAACCAATCTTTTACGCATCATGTCATCACAAGTCATATGTTGGGGCAAGTTGTTAAAACACACACTGCAGAACATAGCAACCTTGGATTGTAATCACTTGGTTACATATCAGCTTTATAAACTCCTGTGTTTTTCAAGTTTTCAGTGACTTAAATTAAAAATTAAATTAAAAAGTCAGTTTACCCTCAGAAGTGTTCTTTCCAGGTAGCTTCACCCCCAACTTAAACAGTGAAACTCCAGGTGTGCCTACACTCTCTTTTTCTGCGTTCTCGCCAACAGCAGGGTCACACTATTTCCCCCAGACTTTTCAGTTGAAGGGACACATGCTTTTCCCAGCCAGACTCTCCAGGGGATAGCACAACCTTCTTCATGCTTCTCCCCACTTAGAGACAGGACGTCCTGCTCCACTCAACTTGCTGATGAAAATCTTATCAATCAGCTATATGTTGGTGTGGATTCTAAGCCATCGTTGTCATGGTCATCCAAAGGGCTTGAGTAAGGGCTTGTTACTTGAAGACTGTTAATTCCTCAGCTGAAATGATCTTTAGGTCTAAACTAGTTGGTTGGTAGTTTTGGCTTATAAGTAGTTGAAAGATCATTCCCACATGGTGGGTCATCAAAGTCCCACCGAGTAACGCTGTATATGTACCAGTGTGGTGTGGCAGCTGCACAGCCCAGGACCGAAATGACTGGGCCCAGTTGGCGAGAATGGCACAGGGGTGGCCTCTCCCAGATCTGGCCTCAATGTACGCTGACCAGGTCCAGAGAAGGGCCAGATGTATCGCTGCAGACCACACCCACCTGGGCAACAGACTGTTTGTACGGCTTCCCTCTGCAAAACGGTACAGAAACATGAAAATATGCACCACCAGACTGAAAGATAACTTCTTTCAGTCTGGTGGTGCATATTCACAGGGCAGCAGCTGTGAAATCGGTCTCCCTTGCAGTCAGACAGACCAGTAGTACTTGTACTAGTAGCCACACCTGAGTCAGCCAGAGGACTTCAAACCGGTGGCTCTGACGTCGCATGTCATGAAGACCTCGGAGCAACTCCTGCTTCAACACCTCAGGCCCCAGGTCCAACACGCCCAGGATCCCCTACTGAGAGACAAGCTGAGGAGCATGGGAGTGAATGCACACCTGGGGCCTCATGTACAAAGGGTGCGTACGCACAAAAAAGTGGCGTACGAGCTTTTTCACGTCAATGATCAGATGTATCAAGAGCAAAATGACCATGGAAATGTGCGGTGCCTCACGCCAACTTCAGGGCTGGCGTACGCACTTTTCTACAGCTGTTGATTCTTTGGCGACGCTTCGAGGTGATGTTGGGAAACTGTTATAATAAACAAATGTGAACACAATTTCTCCTCAGACTAAGTGATGTGCACATCTGAGACACATGAACAATTAACACTGATGAACAATTAACACACCCATGTGTCTGTAATTACAGTTAGAGTGAATATAAAAGCATGTGCAAAGTGTTGCAATGCATTCCATTGAAAACAATGGCTGCTTTAGCGGTATTGGAAGACATTGTACATGGTACAATTGTAAGAAAGCGTGTGTTCAGAGACTGACAGGATTTGCTGGCACATGATGACAACTGGCTCATCAGCCGTTTTGAGAGCAATCCTCCTGGAACTCTGCGCAGAGCTGCGGCCGGTGCTGGAGCGCAACCCAGCGAGGGGCCATGCGCTGCTTGTATCACAGGTGATGTGCACACTGGGGTTTAAGCATTCCAGAGGGAGCTGGTCAACCGATTGGGACTGAGTGGGACGGAATTATCTGCATCTCAGCAGGTATATCAAATTCCCACAATGCAGTTGAACAGGCCAACATTGAAGCGCAATTTGAAGCGAGAGACGGTTTTCTTAATGTAATCGGAGCTATCGACACAGTGCTATAAAAAACAGGAAACATTTTCATTCCATCAATGTACAGATTGTATGTGATGCGCAAATGCTTTGTGGGGGTGGCCTGGTACAACGCACGATTCATACATTCAGTAACAGAAATGTTGGGAACAGACTACAAGCTGGTTCTGTGCGTGATGGGTGGCTTCTTGGTGAGTAACTTTATTCGTGTACTTGCCCTAATATTATTCCCCGTGACGTGCATTGAGCATGTGCGCCCCCAATTTCTATCCCGTCTTCACAGCATCATAGTTGGTGGTTAAAGTGCTGTTTTTTGCTGGTTAAACAACAGCTTAAGATATTTATAACAAGCCCTTGATCGTCTCTGTGTGTAAATGTTAATAACCCTGTGTGTAAAGTGTAAAAATGTCTTAATCAGCCTCACTTTTTCCCCGGCGCACTTCTGCACTGGTTACTGTATGAACACGTTTGTTGTGAGTTACACAAATACATAGGTATTTACCTTGGGGGGTAATTAGAGACCCACACCCACCACCCCTGAGAGAGCAGTGTCACCCATAGCTGTGCCGACTCTCTGTTCAAACAGCCACCCCCCCCTCTCCTGTTTTGGCCACACTTTGGCGGTGGGCAGCCAGTCTCCGCTTCACATCCACCTTAATGTCGGCCCACTTCTTCTTCAACTCTGCTTGTGTGAGTTTCTCAGACCCCACAACATTAAAGGCCTCGCTCACGCTCTCCCACCCACTCCTCTTATGTTTGCTGCTTATATCGTAGGACAGCGTGCCAAAGAGCACATTTTTACAGGCCTCCACTTCAGAAAGTAGCACCTCCATCTTGCTCTCCATTAAGTTATTCTTTTTCCGTCTCACTCATTCTTTTTTCTTTATTTTCTGATCGTGCAGAGAGAGGAATCGCAGGTTCAGGGCTCATTCAAATATGATTTGCATATCTAAGTAGAGGCGTGGACAGGGAGGAGTCCGGTACTCCGACATGTGCACTCGTTGATTGGGATGTACAAACGAAATGTGCTTTGATTCATATGTGTGAACACATTGATACATCCAGATATTTTTGTACGTTGGAGGGCATTTTGGTTTGAGCGTATGCCATGTTTCAGTAGGAACTCCATGCAAGTCTTTGTACATAAGGGCCCCTGGTCTCCTGGATTACCTCACCACAGTTTGTGAGGCTTGGCAGCTGCACTTCGGACACCGTGTTCTGCAGCATAGGGGCACCACAAAGGACAGTGCTCTCCCCTATCACATTGTTCACACATCTGACTTCCAGCATGAGTCAGAGCTCTGCCACACGCAGAAATACTCTGATGACACTGCGATTGTTGGATGTATTACAGATGGACAAGACATGAAGGACCTGGTGGAGGACTTTGTGGGATGGTGCAGGTCTAACCACCTGTAGCTTAACACCTCCAAGACCAAGGAGATGGTGGTGGACTTCAGGAGGAAGAGACCCCATCTCCAGCTCAATTCCATCGAGGGCTCTGACATGGAGGTTGTCAGGACCTATCAGTACCTGGGACTGCATCTAGATGATTGGACCAGACTGTTAACACAGGCAGCATCCACCGTAAAGGACAGTCGTTTTTACTTCCTGAGAAGACTGGGGTCCTTTAACATCTGTAAAAAAAAACTACTGCTGATATTTTACCAGTCTGTTGTGTCTAGAGCTCTCTTTTATGCTGTGCGTTGTTGGGGGGGTCAGTATTAGAAGGAGGGCCGTTTGGACAGACTGTTGAATCTGTGGTGGGCACAGAGCAGGACTCTCTGGTGTCAGTGGCAGAGACGAACCCTGGAGAAGACTTTGTCCATCCTGGAGAACACACAACACCCACTCAACCAAACTCTGATGAGACAGAGGAGCGTGTTCAGCTGCAGGCTGCTGTCCCTGAGCTGTTCCACAAACAGACTCAAAAACTATTTTGTCCCCCTGGCCATAAGAATGTAGCACATTTTTATATTTTCTACACTTACATCCTACTGTATGTTGTTACTGAGTTTTTTGTTTCTGTTTGCTGTTGACACTAACCTTCCTTCAGGTATCTATGTAGCTGTACACAGCTACATAGTACATACTGTCGCTGAATACTTTGAATTTCCCTTGGGATTAATAAAATACACTCACTAAGTCATCATGCCTGTAAGACTGGGACTTGGCACTGTGCTGCACTTCATTACACTGTTTATTTTCCTGTTTACATCTCCCTGCTACTACACTATTGGACACATCCCTTTATTATTTGTACATATTTACAGTGTTTATTGCTGGTGTTTTTAATATGTTCCTTTTTATGCATATTGTGCCTTTATGATGCAGAGAGCCACCAACTAAAACATGTCATTATGTGTATGCATAATGACAATTAAAAAAAACAAAACACCTTGATTCTTGAGGTGTTCCTTGTAAGAAAGTCTACAATGATGACAATGATTATTAGTTTCTGCATTCCATCTGCAAAAATAGAGATTATAAGCTCTTTGCTCTATCATTTGCATTAAAATCTGAAAGCAAAGTGCAAATATTCCTGAGTACTGAGTGTGAATGCAAATGGCCGCAGGAGTATCCAGGAATACACGAAGACCTGAATCGATGTATCAGCCTGTGTCTGAAGGCTGGATTCGAGTGTGATGTTTTCCTTTGATGATGTTGTGCAAGCACAGCGTATGTACTCTATGTACCCTTCAATACTTTTCATCATGTCCTCAAATAGTGTTTCATTTGAATGAGGGTTTTATACTTTAAATGACATTTTACGCTTTTTAAATTTAAGTACAAAAAAACAAAACAACTCTTATTCATATTAACAAATGCTGAAATAGCTTACTGTTTGGTTGAAAGTATTTTCACACATTGGTTAGATCTTACCAGACTTAATAAATGAATAAATGAATACATAAATAAAATATAGCTGCAAGCAATTTCAGCATTTCTGAAATTTGGACCAATGGGTCCGTTCTGTTATGTTTTCACAGCTGAATAACAACCCAAAGTGTTAACGTAAAGTAAAGTAAATTCTACCGTCTTTCTTCTCCTTTTCAGACAGTACCGGTGGTGTTGGGAGAATTCATGGTTCTAAATGATAAATTACTTTGAAGTTGTTAGCTTTCAAACTGTAACCGTAACACCCTGGACAGGTCAGCAATCCATCACAGGGCCTCATAGAGACAAGTGAGAAACAACCATGCATGCTCACTCTCATCAAGACAAAGATAATTCTTAATTATCTGCTTTTACATTTAGAAAAGACAGAGGTTGTTGTCCTTGGACCTGAGCGCCTGAGGAAGACATTCCCTGGCTATGTAGTTACTCTAGATGGTGCTACCTTGGATTTCAGTACTATTAAGACAAATCTTCTACTGTTTAAGAATTGTGACAAGCAACCATAATGAATTAAACAGGTTAAAAGTCCTGAATCGCCCAACAAATCATGTGTTTACTCACTACAACTAGACATCGACATATTTTTTTTAAATTGCTATGCCAAGACCCATTCAAATGTAGATGATGGACAGATTTGTAGTAAGAAACAATAATGGCAGATACTTATTCTTAAATTACTCAGATCTGCATTGGAACAGGTAATTTAACTTATAATTCATATATGACATTTTAAAATTTGCAAGATCTGGTATGAAACTAACATGGACACTAAGTTTCTGTATTAGTTGCAAAATTAGCCTTTGAATTGGTGTTAAGATGTTTCCATCAGATTAGCAAAACTATTTTGGAGAATCTAAAGGCAAATCCCAGGAGTGAAAACTTGAAAATGACTAGCCAGAGCAAATAATATTCAAATCCAGTTCAAATGGAGCTAATTTCTGCTAAACCCCATCACCTTGTCTCATGTCTGTTAGAGTCAAAGTGGGTACCTGTACGTGACCAGTCACTTGGTTTGACAGGATTGACTCTGACCACGCTCAGTCTGAGAGGTTTTGTGTTCTCGAGCTGCTCCTCACAAACATACAGACCATCACTGAGGAAATAGCTGTCTGTACTGGTCACCCTGCAAAGACAGAAAAAGGAGAGTAAGAGATACACCGGCAATGTCAAGAAGCGAGATACAAAAGGGCATCAATTTGAAAATAAGTGTTTTTCTCTGTTTTAGTGTATGTCCTACCTGATGGTGGTGGTAGAAGAGTCTCTGCCTACAGTCATAGTGTGCTCTCCTTCTCTGATTTGCTGGGCCCAGTATGGATGCAACCATGCCACACAAGATACATGACCAGCATACACCATGGGCATTATCCAGTTTTCTATACTCAATTTGCTGAAAAAAAAAGAAGATGCAACACAATCCAGTCTGAATTTAGAACATCCACCCACCCCTCCCAGTTTGTACGATGTGAGAATGCAGCCGCCCTGAGCACACAGTAACACCGCGTATGCTAGACAAAAGGTCATTGTAACTTTGAACTGTAATTATCCTGATATTGCTTAAAAAAAAAAAGGTTCAGTATATATGTATATATATATATATATATATATATATTTAGCTGGACTCTGAGGTGTCTTGAGATTAATTTTTTTGTGCTATGGCGCCATTTAAATAAAACTTAACTGAATTGCTCTTTGAACCCTGCTTTTGTTTTAGTACTCCAATTTCTTTGTCAGTTTCTGTTGTGCTGTCTGCAGTGGGAGTGATGCTGCATAGTTTTATTCATCTATAACTACAGATGTCTGTAACTACATGTTGATTTTGTCCTAGTGCAGGTGTAATAGTACTATTCTTATAGTGTCAGCTTTTCCGCTTGCTAAAATTAAGGTAGGTAAAGTCTGATAACTAAAAATAAGTGCACACCTATGGGGCACGTGCAGACATTATTCAGCACTACACTTTCACTGTTGACAATAATGTCACTCAACGCTGCAAGAAAGAGCTGCACACACTTCACTTTCGTAAGACAGACACCTTCTGTTCCATATCAGTTAATGATATGAACACTGCTTATGAATGTGCTCAATTTAGAACAGTAACAAGTATAACAAGTTAGCAAATCTGAAATCAAGCAAATATTAACTTGGATTCAATATATTTTTATATCACTTACTTTCTATTGTACAAGTTAAAATTAATTACATTTTGTTGATGCAGTCTGCTCCTCAATAATATTAGAAGTACAAATGCAGAAGCATGGATTGCAGCATTTTCTTAGAGCTCAAAAACTCATAAAATATACCAAACTCAATAAAACAAACTGAATACAATCAGATGTGCTGCTTGATGCTGCAGGAAAACATAAAGTCAGAGTAGTTTTTTTTTACCAATTTTAAGTAAATTTATATTAACTGTAAATCAAAAGAAAAACAAAGAGCTTGTGAAAAAAAGAATGAATTTAAAATGAAAAGAAACACTGTCAACAAACAGTGGTGCTGCGTCCTCCCCATTTTAATTGCACTTAATTACACATACAGTCAAGCTCCACTCAACACACCCACACACACTGACCATCAGGGAGCACGAGTGATGAGGAAGAGGTCTTCTTACACCCATTTCCTGGGCTTAATCTGGTGCAGGGTGACCAGGAGGACGAATTGATAGTCTAGCTCTGGGTCTGGGCTTGCTGCGTCGTCGGGAGTGTGTCTGCTGCACTGCATTGCACCTTGGGCGGGGGAGAGTTGGGCACTGGCCTGTCTATCGGGCCAGCTGCTGCATGGCCCATGGGGGCCTCTGAGAGAGAGTGTGTGGTTGGATGTACGTGTCTTTGTATCTGTGTGAGTGTGCGTTTGTGATGTGTGCATGATTGTCCACTGTTGGGCCTGGGTTCTGGGGTTGTTGTCACCTGGCTCGCCTGTGCTGCTCCTTGTCGGTCTTACTCCTCCTCATATCTTCCCGCTACTCCCTGCTGCTCTTGTGGATGGGTGCCGGCCTGGCTTCTTTGCTTCATGGCTGCGGGGGCTATACCTAGGGCCTTCCTCTGCTGTCCTCAGGGCAGGTGCATGGCTTTCCTGTGATGGGCTGTTTCTCTCTGCTTTGCTCCATGGGGGCTGGCTGCTGTGTGCCTGGGTCTTGGGGCACTTCCTTTCTGCCCCTGATCTCTGGAGTGGGGGGTGGTTGCGGTCCCCTTCCTCCATCATTAACCACAATTCATGTAAAACCTTTGCCATATATGTTGCACGCACATGCACACACAGACACGTGTACATGCATGCACGCGCACTCGTTCACTTGCATGCTCACTCTACAGTTGCCCTGGAACTTTGTTCCTTTAATAATATTCACAGACAGAGTTAAGTTTTCATGTTTGTTGCGGGCGATATGGTGTCTGTTTATTTTTCTTTTTGCTTCTAAAAAAAGTTTCAGCATATTTTTTTCACACTATGTTGTCACTTCTTGTATCACAATCACAAGCTTTAGATTATTAAACTCTTACAGATTTCTGTAGTAGATCAAAGGGAGAGTTTTGAGACAGAAACTCTGTATGTTTGACACAAATCATACCTGAAGAGTTCCTCCTTATCAAAGACTGTGTCAGCAGGCATGTTAACAGGGATAAGCAGGTCAGGATGGGAGTCCAAGTGAACCATCTTGATATTCTGGAGTGGAAGATGTCTTGATGCAATAGCCCGGTAGATGTGACACACCACCTACTCAAGACAGAAAATAATTTATTTTCAAGTTTAATAGTATATGTACAAAAAAAAAAAACTAAAGTATGTTGC
The DNA here is from genome assembly GCF_036924035.1 of Leuresthes tenuis. NCBI lineage: Eukaryota > Metazoa > Chordata > Actinopteri > Atheriniformes > Atherinopsidae > Leuresthes > Leuresthes tenuis. The sequence continues at coordinate 32,518,186 of NW_027325368.1, read as the reverse complement.
CAAAGCTAATCAACATTTTTTCCCCCCACTCATCTGTTATCATTCATCATATACACATCATTAATAAAAATGTATTGTATAGGGCTGTTCAGACTTGGTGCAAACATGCATCCTGGGAGCTCTAATCACAAGTGGACACCACTAAATACAGAGGTGAACAAAGTTAGGATGGATTGAGGATGCATGTCCCAGGATTGTCGTCTAGCAGCTCCTACACCACGCCTAAGACAATCCAAACTCTGTTCATGTGTCGTCCCACGATGGTGGAATGACCTACCGAGCGCTACCAGAACAGGGGCGTCCCTGTCTATCTTCAAGAAGCTCTTGAAAACCCAGCTCCTCAGAGAGCATCTCCTATCCCAGCACTTACCCTGTACTTCCCTACCCCATCTCTGCACTTTATCTTTCTGCTCTTCCTTCTATGCCTGCACCCTATCTCTACTCTGTCCCCTCTGACAGAGTCGGACTCCTGGGTTCCTTCTATGTAGTTTATTGTTTGCTTTTTTATAAAGCTGTTATATCTTCATTTGTAAGTCGCTTTGGATAAAAGCGTCTGATAAATACATTAACATAAACATAACTCAAGGTTGGACAGTCCTGATCATAAAAGATCCCCAGAAGGGGGTGATTCCATCCAACTACGGGCCAAAAACTTGCCTCTGTACAACATGGAAGCTCCTGTTAGGCATCATAGCAGATAAGTTGAATAGGCAGATGGCTCAATACATGACCAGGGCCCAGAGAGGAACTGGGAGTAACACCCGAGGAGCTAAACACCAGCTACTGATCAATAGAACTGCTACTCTAGACTGTAAGATCAGACATACAAATCTGTGCACTGCCTGGATTGACTAAAAGAAAGACTACGACTCAGTGCCACTGTTCTGCATAGGCCAGAATCCACTCAGCCAAAGAGTAGCTATGGATACCGGTTGGAGCAACCATCAGCTACCTTTTGTACATGGACGACATCAAGCTATATAGCAAGACATCAACGCATTGTCCTTCACAAGGATATACACTAAGGACATCAGGATGTAATTCAGACATTCAGAGAAATGTGAATTAATGATCACAACTGAAGGAGCTGAACTATCAGAGGGAGCCATAGCAGCTATAAATACCTTGGGATCCCACAGGCAAATGGAAACCATGAAGTGGCTGCAAGGACATCAGCTACAACCAAGAACCTATAAAGAGTAAGTCAGGTCCTGAAGAGTTAGCTGAATGGAAAGAACAAAGTCAGAGCCATCAACTCATACTGCACTCAAGTCCAGCACCCTGAGATTGTACACTAAGCAGAAGGAGAGAGGCTGGGGACTAGTAAGCATCAGCCAGGATGAAACAAAAAATAACCACAAATACACCAAAAAAAAGGAACTGAAACCAGCTGAAACCCAGGAGAGGGGATGAAGCAGATGAGGGATCAGCATGGAAGGATAAGTGTCTGTACAGCATTTACCACCAACAGATTGAAGAAGTGGCTGATATCAAGAAGTTCTACCATTGGCTAATCTGAAAGACAGTACTGAGATCCTAATCATGGCAGCTCAAGAACAGGTCCTGAACACAAGAACCATAAAGGCTTAGGGTCTACCACATCAGACAGGACCACAGGCGCAGGCTGTGCAAAGAGGCCTCTGACACAGTCCAGCACATAGTACGTAGCTGGGTTTAAGATGTCGGCTGGTACAGCATACATGGAACACCATAACCAAGTGGCAGTAACAGTGTATACGGACATCTATGTTACATATGGGTTGGAAGTCCCAAAGGCAAAGTAGGAGATACCTCCAAAGGTTGTGGAGAATGTCAGAACGACAGCTAAGACTGATAAACAGGTGACAGCTAAACAACCAGACGCTGTGGTGGTCGACAAACTGCAGAAGAAGGCAGTAGTGATAGATGCAGCAAATCTAAAAGCAAAACTAAACTAAACTAAAAGCAAAATCAAGAAGAAGGAACACGGGCAACTCAAAAAATACCAAGGGCTGGAAGTTAAAAATATGTGTAATTTGAAGGCAATGGTACCAGTGATAATTGGTGCTATGACCCAAAAATTGAGAGAATGACTCCAGCAGATCCTGGTAACATCAGTGATTTTTTTTCCAGAAGGGCACACTTCTAGGAACAGCTAGAATACTGAGTAGAACCCTCAAGCTCCCAGGCCTCTGGTAAAGGACCTGAACTTGAAAGGAGGGTACTGCCCACATGAAGGACAAGTGGAGTTTTTTTTCTTTCCCCGATACTTATATTTCTGCTGACCTGCTTGTTGCGTCACACTCTTCACTAGTGAGATACGATAAGATATTGTCAGAAAAGTTTGCTTATTATCATTAAATAAAAGTCACAGCCAAAGAGGCCATTTCATATCAAAACTTCACAAGGAGAAGTTGGGAGACAAAGAGAACTGTGTTTTAAGAAGGAATGTTGTCTCCCCACTGATCGTTATCTTTATAGCTCCCCAAATAAGGAGATGCCTCCAAACTAAGGAGATATGCCAGACCTGGGCACATAGAGGATTGTATGTATGTGTGTGTGTGTCACCTAATAAAAGAGCAAGGCAGGCAACCACTCGTTGGAGAACTCTTGTGAATCTGCAGAGAGAAGGTTCGTGTGTTGTTCTCCCCTTGCAAGTAAAATTCTGAGGCCTCTGAGGGATTTCATACCGTTGTCTGTTAGTTAATTTTTCTAACAGATATATGGGGTATTGATACAAACAAACATAAGGAGCCTCATCTGCTATTCTTAACCTGTTTAAAAGAATGTACACAAGAGATTTTCAGAGGACAATTTCTGCATCCTGTGTGTTCTGGACAGACTTCCTTCCATGCCCTGCCTCAAATTTTCTCTCCAGGTGTGAACAGTAACTGTGGAAAATGGATGGACCAAATTGCTTGCACACCCTTCTGAAGATCTCCGGTGTTCATTTGTGAAAATGGCTTATGTAGGAAATGCAAGAAATAGGCGAGAACTTTCCTGTTGTTAATGGGAGTGCACATTGGCAAAATCATTTTGTGTTTAAACTGTGGAGGTCCTGAGTTACTGATATGGTTCAGCAATTCCCCTTGAGTCCTGTTCTGTCTGTAAAGGGAAAAATCTTAAGTATCAAAAAGGTCAGTTCTATGTGATTGTGGCTGGGTTTACCACCACTGCCAGGAACATTTTCAAACAATAGAAGGTGGCTAAATAATTGGATTTAAAAAGTTGGATAAACACAATAGTTAAGACTGCATCTTATGAAATCCTGGCTTGGCAAAAGAAATGCAATATGAAGAAAGGACTTAAACATCAGCAGCATTTTTTAACATTGCAAGTTAAATTTCTTATTTATGTGTATTTTGTTTGTTCTTTATCTTGTTTCCATGACTTTGGACACCTGTATCAGAACCCTGGAATTTTGATTTGCAAATTGTCATCCATCTTTAACTTTGCTAAAAATATAAAAACATTTTAAACAAAACAGCCTTTTCAGTTGGGGGACAACCACTCTATGACACGCTTTCCAATATTGTCTCTACTCGAGGTTGTGCATTTCAAGTAAAAATGCCATTTGAAATCATTGTGATGTAATGCAAAAAATTGATAACAAATTGTGTCCTTCATCATCATATTTTTCACTGTTTCATACTTTGGTAAAAATAAAGAAGAAATATGTGCAGGATGATTATCTCTTAAATAACAGTACATAGTCTTGGTAAACTAATGGCATGCTAGTTTTACTTGGAATAACTTGCAATAGATGTAATCCCCGTTTAGGTTTTCTAGAGGGAGTTTCTTACAGTGTTTGATGGCTGCAGACTATGGCTTATAATGTTTCTCTTGCTTAAGTACTATCAGCATCTAAGCTAACAGTGCCACGTACATTGTGCCAAAGCCTGGCCCTGTGGAAGAGCTCTTCTGTTGTTGCTGTCATGATGGCAGCAAACAGGTCTGCATTACTGCCACCTTATTGTGGTCATAACATATTACTACCAGCAGCTGGTTTACACAGACCAGGTCCACAGCAACTTAATAGTGGCAAACAATTTAAAAAAACAAAAACAAACATTGCTCTTTTTTCGTCTTTTAATGAACATGTTTGCTGATCACATACCTTCTAATAAAGAAAAATTGCAGCTTTATTCATGTTACGTCCAGTAACAGCCTCTATAAAGAATTTTTTTCTAAGCCTCCACAGCATAACAACAAATTCACGTGTACAGCTCAGCATGTACAGGGTTCAGACAGAGGTTTGCTTTGAATTCAGATTCATTTATTAATTCCCTTAAGTCCCTCAGTGATACCCTTACTGTTGCGGAGAGTTGGCGTGTCATCTTGGTGCTTAAGACATTAATTAGGCCAACAATCAACGCTTTTGAATGTCGCATATCTAACTTAAAACTAACTTCACAGCAATACAAAAACAGCAGCCTTACGTTGTGGTGGTCCTCCACAATCCACACCGGCAGCTTCCTGTAGAACCTTTTCAGTGACGCAGAACTCATTGTAACAAAGTAAAACTGTTTTCCCTCAAATTAAGAAACGTCTTTTCTTTTTTAAACTCGACTCCAGATAAATAAAGGCGCGTTGTCACATCTCGTTTTTCAACACTCATTCTTTAAGCATTCCGGCAGAAAGAGCAATACAGTGCAGCCTCGCATTGAAAAGTGCTGCCTCCCCAACTGAATGCATGGCTAAAACTCCGCCTCACCGGATATGACACCAGCACGATGTTTATCTCCGGTGAGAAACATGAACCAAGAAAGACAAAAGGTTCTTAGAGCTCTGCTAAGAATCGGACAAATAATATTAGATTCATCACATGGACAGTTGTGCTGGATTGTAAAAAATAATTTGGAAAAAAAGAACGAAAAGGTTCGTCTTGTGTACGATAATACACATAACTTTGGAAAAATTTGATGATTCTATTACACATAAAAATACAGAAAATAAAATGTAATTTAAACGCTCCAATGATTTACATTTCTGTCAACCTGACATGATGATTCAAAACTTAACATGACCATTTTATTTTCCTATTGTTTAATTTCAAGTATCAGCATTAAAAAAAAGTATTTGGAAATAAATAAATAAAAAAACATTAAGCTGCTATATCTGCTAAATTTATCATAATTTCTACACATTTAAGATTTTCTTTTCTTCTGGATGCTATGATGACAGCAGCAACAACAATAGGAATAATAATGATATTTACTATCTATCACTCCGGAACTATCCTGTTATTTTGCAATCCTTTACTGGTCTTTAGACTAATGAGAAAACAGAATCTTTAAGGAACATAAGGTTGTAAAGATATAATTTGTGTCTAAGCTGTATTGGAATGCATTACATCTTACAGGTGTACCCTATAGTTTTTACAACTAACACATTTGCTGTGATGGTTAAGCAAAGCAAAGTTTAATTGACATGTTTTAAATGTTCCTTATCAGTGAGCAAACTTTATTGTTGGGATATATAACTTGAAGAAGATGTAATCCTGTAACATTTAGTGTTTGACTGCTAATGTTCAATTCAATTCAATTCAATTTTATTTATATAGCACCAGATTACAACAATTGTCATCTCAAGGCACTAAAATAATATAGTCCAATTCAAGCCAATTGGAATTCAATTCATTGTAATCATAATCAAATTAATTCATATAGAGCCAATTCAAAAAATAATATCCTAGCTAAGGAAACCAACAGATTGCACCGAAACGTGTCTTCAGTCCAATCTCCCGTCCTGAGCGTGCCTGTGGCGACTGTGGAAAGGAACGACTCCCTTTTAACAGGAAGAAACCTCTGGCAGAACCAGAACCAGGAAGGGTGGCCATCCGCCTCGACCAGCTGGGGTTTGAGAAGACAGAAAAGAGGGAAAAGAGGGGGGAAAAACACCATAACACCATGTTAGAAAAATTATATAGTTATACTATGAGAAAAGCTGCAAGAATAAGAGTTTCTGTGATGTGGGGAGGCCTCCTCCTGTCTTTTGGTTCTCATTATACTATATAGCAAGCAAAAGTGTTTTGACTGTCTGAACTCGTCTTCCCATAACATTAAATGGCTAGTAATGCCTTTTCCCATAACAATGAATGTCGCTTTCCCATAACATTGTGTGGCCAGCAAGCATAAACAATATAAATAGCAATAGTACCATTTTGTTAGCAGACAACTCTGAGCCAGCTTCCTGACAGGTTGTGCGGACTTGACTCTTTCTTGCAAGAAATAAATGTTTTGTGTTAATCGTGTCCAGCGACTCTGAGCCTGATTTTGAGAGAATTTTTCTGACATATTGGTCCTTCGAGGCGGATTCTAAAATCCTTTCCACCTTTCAGGATCGGAGCTGAAACCGTGCACGGGGGAGTCCAGGACTCCTAACTGAAGTCCTCTCAGCAGAGTTTCTGATAGAGGCCGGCTGCCACTGGCTGGAGGAAAGGTGACAGGATCTATTTTTGAATCAGTGGACAGACTCACTGGATTCTTCGTTGTTGAACTTACCAGTGGATTTATGGTAAGGAACCCTTTGTGTTACTATTGTTGGCGAGAAATAGTGTGATTATTGGGGATAAATTGTGATTATTTAACTAACAATTGTTAGAAATAAGAGGCCTTTAACTAAATATGGGCGTTGCTAATTTCCAATAAGAAAAGTTACTATTTTGAGTGCAACTTAGTATTAGGAAAGCCTTTAACTGGGAACTGTGTAGAGATTGTGTTGGATTAATTCACAAATGAAGCAGTCAGCAATGGTGAAGGTCCATAGTCTGTGTGAGAAGACTACAGGAATAAATAACTCCGCGCCACGCGTTAGAAATGGAATCTTTCTTAAGAGAGTTTGCGAAGGGAGATCGCAAGAATTAAATCCATCTTTGTTTGTTTGTTAAATTGTTTGTTAAATTGTTTGTTTCAGTGTTGTTTTATTTGCTATGTATGTATGAGAGAGAAACAGCTGCTGGTGTCTGATGTTGCTGATGATGACAACAGAAGTAATGTATTACTGACTAATGGAGTTGAAGTGAACATTGGAGTCTGGTTGTTGCTGGTGACATAACGACAGAAGTAGTGTTTCATTCAGTAGTAATCACAATAACTCCACGGACAATTGATTAGCTGCAAGAGGACAGTATGGGAAATACCTGTGTTAAAGCTAACAGGGAGTTAAGTGGGAGCGCTAAAATCATGTTTCAGAAAAAAACCTGATAATATTGAATACTTAGAGAGATGAGAAAATAAATTTGGGAGAATTGAACATGGTAAAATTGCCCAATCCTAGAGAATGGGAAGACAAAAGTAATGTACAAAGTAGATCTAGTTTAAAAAATAAACTGAAAAAAACAACAAGGTTTAAATCTACACATTTGTACAAGTTTGTGTATTAAGATTTAACAGCTCTCTTAAAGAGTTAAAGTTCAGAAGATCTCAGATAAACAAACAGAGCATTTCAAATCTTTACTCCTGATCAGCTTTGAAAATACTCTGTGTTCTAATGATAATGATCTGTTGAACTCTTACACATCAAGTCTTTTAAATGCTTTGGATACCATTGATCCTGTCAAGGTTAGAATGGTTAAAAAGTGGGCAAAGGGCGCCATGGAGAAAAGAAGAGTCGGTCAGAGCACAGAAAAGGAAGTGCCAGAGAGACTTGAAAATGGTGCAAGTCAAAGCTCCAGGTTCATGATGAGATTTACAGAGAAAAGCTATGTGTGTTCAACCAGACTTTGCATAGAACAAGGGAGAGTTATTTTTCTGAAATCATAAAAAAACTGCAGTAACAACTCTCATGAATTAAATGCTACAGTAAACAGATTAACAAACCCTCCAGTTTCACTGCATTTAGAACTCATTTCTACATATAAGGGTAATGAAGTTGGAATATTCTTTAATGACAAAGTTCAAGGCATTAAAAATTTAATAATTTCCACCTGAAGCAGGTCTGAGACCAGACAGTCAAACCCTTCAGGTGCAGATGATTTTCAAGCCAAACTGAAACATTTTCTAAATTTGAGATTTAAAACCAGCCACAGTGACCAGAGAGTTGCACAAGTGGAGTAATATATTAATACTATTAGCAGTTTCTAAGCCTGCGGATTAATATCAATTAAATTAAACAGAAAGGTTGTGCATGTGTGTTCAACAGGTGCCAAACTGCATGGGTCAAATGCAGAGAGTAATTTTGTGTGACTTGTAACATTTGTAACATGACAATAAACAGTAATCTTAATGTGTTTGCACAGCAATGGAATAAAGAGGGAAAGCAGAGGAGCATTTTAACAACAAAAAGACAAGCAAGAAAGGACTAAACTTTTTGTTGGAAGGGAGAGAAGCAACTATTTAGGTGATGAGGGAAAGCGAAAACACAGATCAGAACAGGAGCAGTGACAGAGGAGGTAGAAGGAGAGACAGAGCAGGAGGAGATACATGTCGGCTGTGTGGAAGGAGGGGGCATTGGGCGAGGGACTGCAGGAGCAAGAGTAAGACAGAGGAAGAGTTTGGGAGTCAGTTATGACGAGATAAGAAAAAAACAGGAGCTGTAACCAGGATAGAAGCAGGAAAGCCAGAAAAAGTGTTAAACTTAGAGGGAATTGAACTTATCTTATAGTATGACATCAAACCTGAGATTACAGGTTTCCGGGACGGAGGTAACTTTTCTATGTGACACAGGTGCAACACGAACTGTAATCCATCCTGATGACATTCCGGGAGTTGAGGAATCCAAAGAAATTATTTGGGTCAAATCAGCAAATGTTTATCAAAGCGTTTATCAAAACTCTTGACAGTAACAGATACACGGAGTGGAGTGAGTGCTGATTGTCAGGTTGTCTTGTTCACTCTGTCCCTGTAACTTACTGGGAAGAGATTTACTCCATTTAACAAAGCTACGAATAGTTCCAGAAGAAAAAGGGTTAACTATAGTTTGAATGAAGCTCAAACAATGATTCAGCATGACGTGAGACCACCTTCATACTGGTACAGTTTGGATCTTGTGTCTACAGGCCCCAGCTCTGTCACGCTTCCTCTCCTTAAGAAGGCAAAAGAACACGTCTCAGGAGAGCTTACCCTCAGGTCACCACATGAATTACACTGCACTATGTCTTACAAATATACTCTAGGGCCTGACACAACATATGAGAAACGTTTTTTTCAGAGAAAAACTATGTTAAAGTTAGAACACTTACACTGGAATAAAGAGGGTTGTTGTGCAGCTCGCTGCTCACTCTCCCACAGCATGAGAACGTTTTTAAGATCATGGAATGCACCTCATGTGTCACTCTCCAAACCCACAGACGACCACTGGAGGCGTTTAGGGGTGTTTGTGACTGCATGTGAAGAAGCCTCAGATTGGGAGGAGGTGGAGCCAGGAATAGAGTATTCTGAGAAACTGGATGCATACACTAGTCCATTAAATTGGACCATGGATGCAAAACCAAATGTACACTTACAAGGACAGATCTGGAAGAATAAAGGTGCCATTTACTATGAACTGTCGAACTTATTCTGCCAAAGAGTTTGTTTAAATATGCTTCAGTATCGAGCTAAGGAGCACGTCATGTCTCTACAGGAGGGATGGTAGCAACAATGAACAAGGTTTTTGCAGTGTATGGTTTTATTTATAATAAATAATAATATCATAATATGATAATAAAGAATTTTTGTCTAACATGTCAAATATGTGCAAAATATGATCCGTACATATGGCCTAGGACCGGGGCGAGGACAGTTCCCGAGGCCAGAGGACCCTTTTCAACACGTTTGTATGGATTTCATTGAATTAAATAAAGGTGTCTCCCAGGTGAAAACTGATGTTTTACCAAATGAGTTGAAGTATTTCCAGATGCACTCTCAACACTGGTGAATTAAATGTTACCTAGATTTGGAATTCCTGAAAAAATCTACAGTGATAATGGGACGTACTTTGTAAACAATATTATCTTCCTGATGGCAAAGAACTTAAAAATAGATCTCAGAAACCACTGTGCATATCATCCACAGTCAGCAGGTTTTCTGGAGAGACAATGGAATAACTAGGTCAAGACTGAAGAAACTGGGAAGAATTGGGTTTACTGTTTACCACTAGTAGTCCTAAACATGTATATTACTCTAACTAGCACAGGATTAACTCCATTTGAGATAATGTATAATGTATGACCATTTTTACTACCACAGTGAGAACTATTCACCGGACATGATGAAGAAAGAGAAGAAACTTTAGCAGGATACATGGTTAAAATGTTAACAAGTAGAGAGATCTCTTCTGTCTAGTGTCTGTTCCAGGTGACCCTGTGGAGGAATCTCTAAAACCTGGAGACTGGATCGTCATCAAAGTGATAAAGAAAGAGAACTGGTCCAGCCAAGGTGGGAAGGTTCATATCAGGTACTGCTTACAGAAACCACAGCAGCTAAAATAATATATCCTGGATTCACTTATCACACTGTAAACTAGTAAGGCCACGACCTGCAGAAGAAGGGAAAGATTAGTTACCCACCACTGTTCTCTGAGGCATGAGTCTGACTACAAAGGGGAATTCTCTCAACAGGAGGGGGTTCGTCTCAACCTCAGTGAAGAAAACAACGGCTAAAACGAGAACATAGGGTGTGGCTAAAATAAGACTTACCAGGATTTTGTAGGTTAAAAGGAACCAGCTGTGTATTGTTAATCATTATTCTTATTATCATATTCCTAATTCTATGGGATTAAGCACAGATTAATAAAAAACTAAAAGATAATGCATTACAATGAATCACCCTCAGACACAGTCACAGGCTGACCACAGAGATAGGAGGTCCCTCAGGTCCAACAGACAACTTGTCAACCTATTTTTTGTTACAGGAATAGATGGGGTAGCTGACATTGACTCATGCTCAATTATTTTATGTAAAGACAACCAAAAAGCCCATGTGTATTCTGAAAAGTACATATGTGAAATGTATGTTAATGCAAGATTTCTGAAGAATTGCCGGTGTATCAGTTGGAATTTTGTTATAACGAATAGTAGTCCACAACAGGTTATAGTGATTGGAATAAATAGCTGGAATGTATACAGCATGACAAAATAACCAATCTAATTGTTTCCTGACAGGTTGTGTGGACTTGTCTCTTTCTTGCAAGAAATAAATGTTTTGTGTTAATCGTATCTAGCGACTCTGAGCCTAATTTTGAGAGAATTTTCTGACACACCATTCAAAGGATATCTGTTGGAACAGGGAAACACAAGTTAATAACCACAATAATATCACATGTACATAAAATCATTTGAGAAATTAAACAGGGGGAAAAAAGAGAGCAAAGTGAGGAAAGGTGTGACAGATGAGGTCCCCCAGCAGTCTAAGCCTATAGCAGCTTAACTATGGGATGTTTTACCTGAGCCATCCCTTCCTATAAGCTTTATCAAAAAGGAAAGTTTTAAGCCTAATCTTAAAAGTGGAAAGGGTGTCTGCTTCCTGGACATTTACTGGCAGCTTATTCCACAAGAGAGGGGCCTGATAACTGAAGGCTCTACCTCCCATTCTACTTTTAGAAACTCTGGGAACAACAAGTAAACCTGCAGTTTGGGAGCGAAGTGCGCTGTTAGGAAATTATCTTACAATGAGATCTTTAAAATATGATGAAGCTCGGTCATTAAGAGCTTTATATGTGAGGAGAAGAATCTTAAATTCTATTCTGAATTTAATGAAGAGAAGCTAAAACTGGAGAAACATGATCTCTCCTGTTAGTTCTCATCAGAACTCTGGCTGCAGCATTTTGGATCAGCTGGAGGCTTTTCAGAGAATATGTGGGACAGCCGAATAATAAAGAATTACAATAGTCCAGTCTTGAAGTAACAAATGCATGAACTAGTTTCTCTGCATCACCATGAGACAGGATGTTCCTGATTTTAGCAATATTACAAAGGTGAAAGAAGGCAGTCCTAGAAACCAGTTTATATGTGCATCAAATGATAAATTCTGGTAAAAAATAACTCCAAGGTTCCTCACTGTAGAACTAGAAGCCAAGGAAATACCATCTAGAGTAACTATATAACTAGACAATTTCTCCCTGAAGCGCTCAGGTCCAAAGAGAACGACTTCAGTTTAGTCTGAATTTAGAAGCAGACAGTTCTGAGTCATCCAGGTCTTTATGTCTTTAAGACAGGCTTGTAGTCTGACCAACCTATTGGTTTCATCTGGTTTCATAGATAAGTACAGCTGAGTATCATCAGCATAACAATGGAAATTTATGCCATGCTGTCTAATAATGTTACCTAATGGAAGCATGTACAAAGTAAAAAGAATTGGTCCAAGCACAGCACCCTGAGGAACTCCATGACTTACTCCAATGTGTGAGGAAGATTCTTCATTTACAAGAACAAACTGAAATCTATCAGATAAATATGACTTAACCCAGCCTAATGCAGTTCCTTTAATCCCAATAACATCTTCAAGTCTCTGTAACAGAATGCTGTGATCGAACGTATCAAATGCAGCACTGAGATCCAACAGGATAAGCACAGAAACAAGTCCGCTATCAGAGGCTAAGAGGAGATCATTGGTAACTTTCACCAGTGCTGTTTCTGTGCTATGATGCACTCTGAATCCTGACTGAAACTCTTCAAACAGATAATTTTATGTAAATGATCACAAAGTTGAGCTGCAACTATTTTTTCAAGAACTTTAGACAAAAAAGGTAGATTGGATATAGGTCGATAATTAACCAACACTTCTGAATCAAGAGTAGGTTTTTTAAGTAAAGGTTTAATTACAGCAACCTTAAAAGTCTGAGGTACATATCCTGTCAACAAAGACCAATTGATCAAATTCAATATGGAAGTGTCAATTAAGGAGAAAACCTCCTTGAACAGTCTGGTTGGGATTGGGTCTAACATACAAGTTGATGGTTTAGAAGAGACTATTGCTGTTGTTAGCTCAGAAAGATCAACTGGGAAGAAGCCGTCTAAATACAAATCAGGTTCTAAAGATACTTCTAAAGCTGCTCTACTCTATGATACATTAGTGATAATAGTGAGAAGGATTCCATTAATCTTCTCTCCGATAGAAACAATTTTATTGCTGAAGAATCTCATGAAATCATCACTGCTGAGAGTTAAAGGAATACATGGCTCAACAGAGCTCGGACTCTTTGTCAGCCTGGCAACAGTGCTGAAAAGAAACCTGGAATTATTCTTATTCTCTTCTATCAATGATGAATAATAAGCAGTTCTAGCTTTACAAAGTGCTTTTTTATACGTTATTAAACTATCTTTCCAGACTAATTGAGACTCTTCTAAATTAGAGGAACGCCACTGTCTCTCCAGCTTTCTTGCAGTCTGCTTTAAAGCAGCTGTGAATTATACCAAGGAGCCAACCTCTTCTGACTGATTACCTTCCTTTTCAGAGGGGCAACATTGTCCAGTGTTGTACGCATTGAAGCTATAGTGCTGTCAACAAGAGAGTCAAGTTCTACTGGAGTAAAATTTAGGTAGCCGTCCTCTGTCTTATCTGCACATGGCAGTGAAGAAAAGGATGATGACATCAACTCTTTAAATCTGGTTACAGCATTCTCTGATAGACACCTTCTATATGTAAAATTCTTCTCAGAAACCGTATAGTCAAGTAATGTAAATTCAAAAGTTATTAAAAAATGGTCAGACAAGACAGGGTTATGAGGGAACACTGTTAACTGTTCACTCTCAATGCCATAAGTCAGCACAAGGTCAAGGATATGATTAAGGTAGTGAGTAGGTCTGTGAACACTGAGAAAATCCAATAGAGTCTAATATAGAATTAAAGTTAATATTTAGGCTGTCATTTTCAACATCTACATGAATATTAAAGTCACCCACTACAATGACTTTATCTGTACTCAGCACTAACTGGGATAAAAACTCTGAGAATTCAGACAGAAACTCAGAATAAGGGTCAGGTGGACGATACACAACAACAAACACAGGAGGTTTTTGTGATTTCCACATTGGGAAAAACTGAGAATCAGAGATTCAAAAGAGCTAAAACTAATCTTGGGTCTAGGACTGCTTAGTAACCCTGATCTGAAGATAGCTTCTACTCCTCCTCCTCTGCCTGTGGTTCGAGGAACGTGAACATTTAAATAGTCAGAGGGAGTTGATTCATTAATGCTAACATGATCCTCCTGCTGCAGCCAGGTTTCTGTAAGACAAAATATATCAATATGATGATCACAGATCAAATCATTCACTAACAGAGACTTCAAAGGGAGAGATCTAATATTCAGCAAACCACATTTAATAGTTTGATGTTTTTGTTCAGGTAAAGTTTTTGTTTTAAATTTTTTTTGCAGAAGAGGACTTGCTCCTTTTTTATTTTTTGATGGGGGGGGGGGCAGCACAGGTGGGAAGCCGCAGAGAAGTGTGTTAGACTACAACACTGCATCGTGGTCTCAGCCCTGGGTTGTCATGTTTTTGGATGACTAATAAATTCGTCCATATTTCTAGAAATGAGAGCCGCTCCTTCCAAAGTGGGATGGATGCCGTCTCTCCTCATCAGACCAGGTTTTCTCCAGAAAGATTGCCAATTATCTATGTAGCCCACGTTGTTTGCTGGACACCATCTAGACAACCAGCGATTGAATGAGGACATGCGGCTAAACATGTCATCACTGGTCAGATTTGGCAGGGGTCCAGAGAAAACTACGGTGTCCGACATTGTTTTGGCAAAATTACAGACAGATGCAACATTAATTTTAGTGACCTCCGATTGGCGTAACCGGGTGTCATTACCGCCGACGTGAATAACTATTTTACCGTATTTACGTTTATCCTTAGCCAGCAGTTTTAAATAGGATTCTATGTCGCCCGCTCTGGCCCCTGGAATACATTTGACTATGGTCGCTGGTGTCTCTAATGCCACGTTTCTGACTATAGAGCTGCCAATTACCAGGGTTTTGTCCTCAGCGGGTGTGTCGCTGAGTGGGGAAAATCTATTTGAAACGTGGACAGGTTGATGGTGAACCACGGGCTTGACTTTAGGACTATGACTCCTCTTCCTGACAGTCACCCAGCTACCCTTAAGTCCCGGCTGCTCGGGATCTGCTCGGGGACGACTAACAGAGCGAGCTACGCTAGGTGGCTCCGCACTGGCTAAAGGTGCAGTGCAGAGCCGAGCTTCCAATTCAGATAACCTTGCCTCCAAAACTACAAAAAGACTACATTTGTTACATGTACCATTACCACTAAAGGAGGCAGAGGAGTAACTAAACATCTGACACACGGAGCAGGTGAAAGCAGGAGATAGAGGAAGAGAACTGGTAGCCATGCTAAGCTAGAGAACCACACACACTGCTAAAAAGTGAAAAATAAAGACTGAAGATCTGTAAGAGTGAGCGTTAGAATATAACAAGTATGCGATAGAGTTAACTTTGCTAGATGTGTAAATTATAGGGAGAAATAAGGTCATTATTAGTAGTTCAAGAGGAGCAAGAAATGTCACAGTGCACACACAAAGCAACGGGAAGTGATGCAATACGTCTTACCGCAAAGCAAAGCCGTCAACAAGAGAACCCATCAGGCACTGCGTTTAAATCAGTAACTATGTGCATGTTGTGAATACGCATGTGGCAGCTCCATCATAGTTATAAAATACAAGCCTGCCAAACAAGTGTTTTGATTAGTTACTTTAAACAATACTCAAACAAACATTCCACAAGTAAGGGGATTATGAATTCTTTCAAGGAGTTACATAAACATGCCTTACCTTTACACGATGGTCTTGAATGCATAAGCTAATAAAAGTATCAAAAATTAACTATATTCCTTATAGCAGTTTGCTCTGCAGAATAAAACTAAAAAAGAATCATCATTTTCATCATCATTTTCTGTTCCCAGTGAGAGCAATGATTCAGCTTTTGCTATCTAATGTTGCCTTAAAATGCAGAAAATATAAATATATCACATAAAATGATGTATATAAAATGGTTATTTTGACATTTTTAACATAATACTCCACTAGCTGGCCTGGGGTCTGCCCATCTTATGTGCTTGGAAAACAGTCAGTAACAGTAGCAGTCAGTCCTGAGGCTCACCAACAGCTGCAGTTTGTGTCTCCTGTTGGTAAATGAATGGTTCTCCTGAGCTGGAACATAACAGTTGGCTAAATCTGAATCTGAATCTTAGAGGACAAACGCACTCGCCTGCCTGAGAATGTGTATCGTTCTTTCACACATGTTGTGTATGAAGTGTAAGTGTCCACATTTTTATACTCAAGAGTGTCATCATTTCTGCTAGCTGAGTTGTTAGCAGTTTGAAAAGTCTCAAAGTCTCCAAAGAAATTTGGACAGAGCCATGGTGGTGGAAGGGCTGCCACACTCCCCGATCATGTCCGCCCTGTTCCGGACCACCGAGGAGCCGCAGGTCGGGCCGCCGGGAGCTGCGGCGTTCATCGGAGTGGCAGTCAATCCATCCATCCACCAGGCCAACCCAGGCCCAAAACGGTCTGGGTTGGTGAACCTGCTCTCCTCGTTTTTGCTTCTGCCTGGGGATCAACACACACTCATCACACCCCTGGCTGCAGTCATGGTGGTTGTTTCCTTGGCTCTTTGCCTCGCCATGGCAGGGCATCTTGGCGGCTCTATGGTCGGAAATCCAGATTCTTTATGCCCGCGACTGACCATCAAAAGTGGTGCAACTTATTCACTAAGACCGGAGCCAGCAAACTGGACGTAGATGTTGTTCGCTCCCATGTCCGTGTGAGTTGGATATTTGTTGTTTTCCTTATGCGTTTTCTCTGATGAACCACACAGGTGCCATACGAGGTAATACTAATATTTATTCTTGTAAGGGTTTGACTGTATTGAGCATTAAGCGGAAATATTTTGTCTTTATGCTTCTTCTGTTGACTGGTATTCACCCAAATCCTGTCCCCCCAGTTACATGTAGCACGCCATCTGATTTTAAAAATATGTCTGGTTTGCATATCATACATGTAAATGCTCGCAGTCTGCTTTCTAACATGAAAATGGATATGCTAAAAATTTGGGTTGAGTCGACCGGTGCAGATGTAATTGTCATCTCTGAGACCTGGCTCTCAAAATCTGTTTTGGACAAAGATGAATCAATTGAGGGTTTCAATATTTTCCGCTCTGATCGCCCTAAAAAGGCCGGTGGCGTGGCGATCTATGTCAGATCCAGTCTTGCCACACGGGTCTTGCTTTCCAAGTCTTTTGTCTGGTGGTCAACACCTAACTCTTGTTGGTTGCTATAGGCCCCCTTCTGCTAATGCAAAGGCATTAACCTCTTTAATGCAGCTGTTAGCTCAACTGAAATTCAAGGAAATTGTTCTGGTAGGTGATTTTAATTGGGACTGGCTTTTACAAGTATCTGATCCTTTTAAGGCCCAGTGTCTGGCTCTTAACCTCACTCAAATTATTGAAAGCCCCACTCGTCTTAACCCCAAATGCCTAAGCAAATCTTCTCTTATCGATCTTTTAATAACTAACATGCCACATAAATATTCTGCCACAGCAGTTTTTGCTAATGATCTGAGTGATCATTGTGTGATTGGTGCAGTTAGAGACATTACAATCCCTCGCACTAAGCCTGGTATTGTTCATAAAAGAAGTCTTAAGTACTTTGTTGAACAAGCTTTCCTTCATGATCTTTCCCATTTTAACTGGGACAGTATTTTATTAATTGATGATTTAAATCTTGGTTGGGAATATTTTCATGACAGTTTAAGCTATTTTATGGACAAACATGCTCCTCTTCGTCAGTTCAGGGTGAAGGGACGAGAGAGCCCCTAGTTCACTGCTGAACTGACTAATCTCCTACATAAGAGAAATCAGCTCTGGGCCAATGCAAGGAAGTCAGGCCTTACGGCTGATTGGCTACTTTTTCACCAAGCTCGGAATAGCTGCACTACCGCTATTAGGGAAGCTAAACGGGAGTATTACTTATCGCAGACCACCGACAACTTAAACGATCCTAGGAAATTCTGGCATACCATAAAATCCCTATCAGCCAATACTTGCTCTTCAGAGCTGCCGCCTAACATTGTTGTCGATTCCACCCCTATATCAGATAAATCTGATATGCTCAACTGTTTTAACAAACATTTTATAGCCTCCAGCTCCTTGTTTGACTCTTTTGTGATGGTAACTCACCCACTCTCCCCCTTGTCAGCCCAGCCACAGGTAACCAAAATTTCTCTTTCACCCCCTTCTCTGTTAAAGAGGTTCTTACAGCCTTAAAAGACCTAGACCCTCGAAAATCAGCAGGCCCTGATAATATTCCCCCTTACTTTTTATGTTTGGCCGCACGTATTATAGCTCAGCCTGTATCTCACATTTTTTATATTTCTAACCAGAGCAACGTCATTCCAGATGTGTGGAAAACTGCTCATGTCCTCCCTCTCCAGAAAGGGGGTGACCCCACTTTATTGAATAATTATAGACCCATCTCCAAGCTCTCGATTTTAGCAAAAGTTTTTGAAAGGCTGGTGAATGACCAGGTCAAGGACTACCTGAGCTTGAACAATATTTTATCTCCCTTTCTGTCAGGTTTTAGGAAGCGGCATAGTACAGCAACTGCTGCCAGTAAGGTGATAAATGATATTGTGGAAGCCATGGATGCCAAGAAATACTGCACTGCCCTTTTTATTGATCTTTCAAAGGCATTTGATACAGTCGATCAGAGTATTTTATGTCAGCGACTGTCTACCATTGGAATGTCAGACCATACTGTTGGCTGGTTCTCCAACTACCTTTCCGGCCGCAAGCAGTGTGTGCAGTCCGATGGTCTTAGCTCCGGGTTCCTAAACACTTTAAATGGTATGCCGCAAGGTTCCGTCTTAGGACCCACTCTTTTTATTATTTATGTGAATGGGGTAGGCCAAAACATAAATGCATCTGTACATCTTTATGCTGATGATACCATTGTCTATTGTTGCGCATCTTCTGTTGCCCAGGTGTTCAAAGAACTGCAGTCTGCTTTTGACACCATTCAGACACAATTGTCTCATCTCAGGCTGGTTCTAAATGCAGGTAAAACTAAGTCTATGTTCTTTTCAAATAAAAAGAAGGTGCCTGCTGTTTTACCCGGTATTATGTCTGCTCAGGGTACCCATATTGAGTCTGTGGCCACTTATAAATACCTTGGCATAACATTGGACGATAGCCTTTCTTTTAAATGCCATATTGACCAATTACTGAAGAAACTTAAATTAAAACATGGGTTTTTCTTTAGATATAGAGCCTGTTTTTCTTTTAATGTAAGAAAACGTATTGTTGCAGCCACTTTCTTGCCATTCCTGGATTATGGTGATGTTGTTTATATGAATGCCTCTGCTCACTCCCTACATCTACTGGATGCTGCATATCACGGATCTTTGAGATTCATAACTGGTTGTAAACCCCTTACACATCACTGCACTTTGTACTCTCTCACTGACTGGTCTTCATTTTCCTTGCGCAGAACCACCCACTGGTATCTATTTATCTACAAATCTATCATTGGACTACTCCCCTCCTATTTGTCCACATACTTGACACGGAAACAGTCTGATCATAGCCTCCGGTCCCTGGATTACATCACATTTGCCATCCCCTCAGTCCGTACTGAACTTGGCAAAAAGGCGTTCTCCTATGCTGCGCCTGTAACATGGAACAGGCTCCAACAGAAGCTGAAGCTGTCCACTTTATTTCACTAGAGGACTTCAAATTACTTGTAGGAAGGCTGGTGAGACAGTCAGTGGGGGTCTACACATGTACTGTACTTAACTAGTTCCTTTTTTCTTTAATTTTATTATTATTAATTATCATATGTTCCTGTTTGTTTTTGTCTCTTGTACGTTCAGTTAATCTGTAACTTTGTGTTTTGCTGCTGCCTAAAACAGGTCTCTCTTGCAAATGAGACCCTGGGTCTCAATGAGATTTTACCTGTATAAATAAAGGTTAAATAAAAACAAAAAAAACAACAACAAAAAAAAAACATCCAAGGGGAAATGACCAGGAGGCATAGATTACCATAAATAGATGCCCAAACAGCCCAGTTGACTCCTGATTTGAAGAAATGGTGGCTCTACCCCAAGCTTCCTCAAGACTGGCAAGCTCCTTAGCCTATGTCTATAGCTTAGCCCAGCAAGATTTTGAAGCAAACTTTTCAGCTCAAAAATTTCAGCTGCTTGTATCCACAGTGTCATTCTTTCAGTCACCACCGAACTCTCATTACCATAGTTGAGGCTTGGAATGAAGACGCCCCAGAAAATCAACAGCTCCTTCTTTACCATATTGGACCGGTGTGACGCCCTCATTTTTCTTTTGCAGATGAAACCCCAGTCCATCTGTCGACCTCTCTCGCAAACTTGTCATCCCTTGTGCACAAAATTTGGAGATACTTAAACTCCTCCAGTTGAGGCAAAGACCCATCTACAAAGATGGGCTACATAGATAATTGGCATTCTTTCTGGAGTAAACCTGGTCTGATTAGGAGAGACGGCATCCATCCCACTCGAAGGAGCAGCTCTCATTTCTAGAAATATGGACAAATTTATTAGTCATCCAAAAACATGTCAACCCAGGGTTGAGACCAGGATTCAGAGTTGTAGTCTAACACACTTCTCTTTGGCTTCCCACCTGATGCTACCCCCTATAGCAAACTCAAGTGTGGAATTTAATACAAACTTAAGACTTTAAATGACTGCAATATTCTTTTGTGGGGATGGTCAGTGTGGAAACACCAGATGGGGGATTTCTACATCAAAGAAGAGAAATTTACAACAACCTTTGCCCACGAAAGCATTTTGGGGGAGTTTTCTCAGCCCCTCTTTCCACAGACCTGTGCCATAAATTTAGGTAAATGCATTAATAGTTTAGTGCTAACTAAGCTGAACAAACAACGGACCCTCTCAGGAGAGAATTGGGGGAAACCAGAACAGGACCCTTCCGACCCTATATGGGTCAAAGTAAAGAATGGTAACAGTTTGTCCTGACTCTGACTCAAGCCAGAGACAGTCGCTGCATGGACCTCTCAAAAGGATCTCACCCAGAATCACTTTTTAGCTGAAAGTTCTTTCATGTTCTCAGTGATATCACAAGCTGCATTTTAATACCTTTTTCATAATCGTACGTGGAAGGATACGAAAGAAGTCATTATTTTGGAAAAAGACTAATCAGCTTATGGAGCCACATCGCCCCTGAGTGGTCTGTAGTACTGAATAGTTAAACCCAAAACTAAGTCAACAACTTGCATATGACCTGTGACATTTATATGAAATAATGCAACTGTTAACCAATACTTCAGCTGTTTCTTATTGTTTTCTATGTTTATGGAAAATCCCTTATATTGGCTATGCTGTTATGGATTTTGGAATAGAGGGGTTAACTATACCGGATCGTGGTGTAGTAATTGTGGAAGATGAGATTATCTCTTCACCATTGATAGTGGGAATGAATGTTATCCGCCCTTACTGGGGTGCTGTGTTCCAAGGCCCGGGAAGACCAGTTTCATTCTCTTGCCAGAATTCAAAGTCACAGCGAGCCTGGAGGAATGCGTTCGCTGTGTGCCAGAAGATTGCTGCCTTAGGTTACATCTGGTCTGTGAGACACACAGGAATCCAGGTGCCAGAAGCGAAGTAGTGGTGTGGGGCAGAGCCCAAACAGGTCCTGGTGGTAAGGACTATCTTGCAATGGTTGAAGGTCACCAGGAGCCGAGTACTGTGAGTGTTGCAAAAACATTGGTTGTGGTTAATAATGGCAGAGTTTCTGTACGACTCTGTAATCTGAATCTGTTCAGTTTGTCCCTGGGCCGCTACCAGAAGTTGGGCAAGCTGTTTCACGTGGAGGAGGCAGATGTGTTGTTGGGAGCTAGGAGTGTGAGTTTGACCCCAGAGGCCGATGGTGCAGTTGAAGTGGAACTGATTGAAGCTTGTGTCCACACTGTAGAAGGTGAGCCATGTGACATTTTTGACCTAGACAACTTTAACTGAAGCGGAACGAGATGAGGCAAAGGAGCTCCTCGGGAAATGGGAGAAGGTGTTTGCCACCCACAAGGAAGATTTTTGAACAACAGGTACTGTAAAGCATAATATACCCACTGGTGACGCTAACTTGATCAGAGAGCGTTTCAGACCATTACCACCTATGATGTACAAAGAAGTGAGGGCACTTCTCTCTGACATGCTTGAAAAAGGGGTGATATGCGAAAGCTCTAGTCCATGGGCAGCACTTATTGTATTAGTGAAGAAAAAAGATGGTAGCTGGAGGTTCTGCGTAGATTATAGGAAGTTGAACTCTGTAACCCACAAAGATGCTTTTCCCCTCCCTAGAATTGAGGAGACACTGACCTCCTACACCGAAGCAGAGTGGTTTACCACCTTGGACCTGGCGAATGGGTATTGGCAGGTGGAGATGGACCCTGAAGACTGAGAGAAAACTGCCTTCACTACACCACTGGGTTTTTTTTTATTTCAACGGATGCCTTTTGGTCTCTGCAATGCCCCTGCTACTTTCCAACACTTAATGCAACAGTGTCTTAGTGGCTAAATTGCAGAGTCCTTGCTTCTATATCTGGATGACATCATAGTGTACTCACCAGATTTTACAACACACCTTCAACACCTGGAAGAAGTCTTTGCCCGGCTGCATAAACATGGGCTGAAGTTGAGACCAGACGAATGTAATTTACTCCAACAACAAGTGAAGTTTCTTGGTCATGTGGTCCATCAAAGATTTCTGCTGTGGCTGACTGGCCCACACCGACCAATGTCAAAGAAGTGAGAGCATTCCTTGACTTAGCTGGGTATTATAGACGTTTCATCCCAAATTTTGCAAAAATTGCCCGCCCTATGAATGTATTTCTAATTCTAAACGATGTAGTGGACAAAAAGTGGACTGGACAGAAGAATGTCAATCTTCTTTTGATCATCTGAAAACTGTGCTAACCCAGTCTCCAGTATTGGCATATGCGGATTTCCCCTTGCCATTCGTTGTCTATACTGATGCCAGTAACCATGGACTAGGGGCTGTGTTGGCTCAAAAGCAGGATGGACGTGAACGTGTTATAGCCTATACTAGCCGTGCCCTGCACAACACTGAATAGAACTAGAAAATTTCTGAAGAAACTTTGATGGGTGCCAAGCTGCTGCCCGTTGAGACAGAGAGACAGAGAGGCTGTGCTGTGCTGAGAGAGCTTCCAGTTGCCAGTCAAGCATTAGATATTTGCAGTCTGAAATATGAGATTCTGGCTTATTATGGTGAAACCTGCCTGCTTTAAACAGCATAAGTGAGGGAAAACACAGAGAAGGCCTGAATGATGGTAATTATAGTTCCTTTAAGATGGAACTTTTGAGATTAAAGTGAGCGGTCACTGAAAAATTTAAAGACTATCTTACTGGAGCTAAGTTTGTTGTTTATACAGATAACAACCCAGTGGCCCATTTATAAACAGCCAGGTTAGGTGCCACTGAACAGAGGTGGGTTGCACAGCTAGCCTCTTTTGACTTCGAGGTGAAGTATCGTGCAGGTAAAGAGAACACAAATGCAGATGCTCTGTCCAGATTTCCTGTTACTGTTGTACCATCTACAGGAGCTCAGAGTCCAATACCCGTTGTCAATAGAGTTGACGTGTATCTGTATCTGTGGACCATGACGACATGTTGGAGTGTGAGGATGAGGACTGGGGGACCTTACAAGATGGTGATGGGGACATCCAACCCGTCAAGAGGTACATTGAAAGGGGATGCTGGCCAGAGAGGTTGGATAGAAAGGCTCTGCCTGCACAGACACAGCAACTGTCACACCACCGTAAGAAATTTTACCTACGAGATGGTTTGTTGTGGCGCAAAGTTATTGATCCTCACTCCCATGAGCTACACCCCCAGGTCATCTGTCCAACCTCCAAGCGTAAAATCGTCTGGGAGAAGTACCACAAGGCTGCTGCACATGCTGGCGTGGAAAGGACCCTGTCAGGCATGCAACGTTTCTTCTTCTGGCCCAATATGGAGAAAGAAGTACATGGGTATAACTCAGAGTGTGTTTGTTGTGGTTTACAGAAGGATCAAACAGAACCTATAGCTCCATTACAACCCATCTCAGTGTCGTTTCCCTTAGAGGTTGTTGCTTTGGACTTTCTTTCTCTGAGACGACCTAGTGACACTTATCAAAATGTTCTTGTCATGACAGACATGTTCACACGTTACGCGTAGGCCATGCCCACCCGTGATCAGACAGCAAAAACAACTGTCAAAGCAATTTGGGCAAATGTTATTTAGTTTTTGGCAGCCCCTCCAGATTTCACTCAGATCAAGGTCCTTACTTTGAGTCTGACCTAATGAAACAATTATGTGTTATGTACAATGTGTCCAGGAGCAGAACCACTCCCTACCATCCGACTGGAAATGGCAGAGTTGAGAGATTCAATCAGACATTGCTTAACATGCTACGCACTCTTGAGACAAATCAACGGAGAAAATGGCCAGAGTACCTCCATGAGCTTCTGCAAGCATAAAATAACACTGTATACAGTGCAACAGGTTTTGCTCCTGCATATCTGATGTTTGGCTGTCACCTCAGGCTCCCAGTGGATGTTAGTCTCGGGGTTGCCCCTTCTCAGCCCTGCCAAAATACAGTAACATGGGTCAATGAGCACTATAAAATGGCTGAAGTCTGCCTACGATCTGGCTCATCAAAAAATGGGGGTTACAGCTAGTAGAGAAAAAGGACATTATGACCAGAAGACACATGCCCCCTTGCTTTTACCAGGAGAGAGAATATGATTGCTCGATAGGAATCGAGAAGATCATGGGAAGCTGCACAGTTGGTGGAACCCAGAACCACATGTGGTGGTAGAAACTGTGGGGGATTCAGGTCTGATCTATAAGGTTAGGCCCGAGAATGGAGGAAAGGAAAAGACCCTTCATAGGAATGCCCTTCAACTTTGCGTTGGCCCTATAGAACAGGCACCTGAAGAGATTCCTGCTCCAGAGAAAGCGACCAATGTCCCAACACCGATCTTATACTTTCTGCCAGGTTTTAGGGCACCGGCAGAACCAACCGTTGCACAGGATTTGCCACAGCGATCAGCCCGTGTAAACTTGCCTGTTTTTGGCAGGGACTCCCAAAGATAAACTGTGGGGAGTGTCATACACCGCTTGTTATATTTTGGTTCTATTATGTGTCGTGTATTTGGTTTAGTTGCATGTTTATTTATTAATTTAATTTTTGTTTTGGATTCTTATAATTTCTAATTGTGTGGTTATTATACATATAGTTTGAGTTATTGCATGCATGATTGAAACGGCAAATAGTGATTTCAGGCAGTGAATACACCCATTGACCAAGAGCTGTGTCAGCCAATCGGCTGTTGGACCACGCCCATAGACTGACTGTTAAAGCAGGTCAGGTGGCCGGATGAAAGGAAGCCTTTTGTTTGTGGAGATAGACGTGGACCAGGAAGAAACACTGGCGGCAGGGATCTCAAGGGACGATCAGACACAAAGAACAGTGCATTGGAGGCTCTGGGTCCTATAGTGGATCCCAGCTCTTTTTAAGGACATTGGTTTTTATAATAAATGTGTCTTAAATTGTGCATCTGCACTGTGGCCCATCAGTACCGCTCACACTCGTAGTTATAAGGTAAGAACTGCAATAGGTGGAGAAGGGTGGTTTGCAGTTCGTCGGTGGCTTATTGACGAAGCGACCACCCCCCTCCTCCCCGTGACATTTAGCACAGGAAAATAACATTGTTTGGTTCGTTATTCATACGTCATCATTTTACAGATATCCATCTGAATTTTGAGACTTATAACCATCATGTTATGTTATGTTATGTTGTTTTTGATTTCTTTATATCCTAAGTTTATACTATATCTTTACCCTTTATATCTTAACAAGTTATGGTGTTTTTAGAATCCTCTGAACAAATGTTTATGAGATGGAGGAATGCAGGAGTCGAGTTGCTTTGAGGCACCCTCGTTGCAGGTCGCCTTACAAAATACGCCCAGGTAGACGTCACAACAGTTTGAGGCATACCATTGGCTGAAAGTGTAGCGTAGGCCTACGTCATGCCCCGCCTCCATGAATCAAACTCCGGAAACTGCGAGGAAAAGTCAGAATATTGAAGGTTCAGAGGAGTCCAGATCAGAATTTCTTCAATATGTTCTCTTTACACCCAATGTACATGCAACATTATTGTCATTGACTCACATTTCTTTTTCTCAGCAGGTATTCCTGGCCTGGTGCTGTGGTGCTTATTGACCCCTCTGCCCTGTGGTGGTTGAGGGAGTCTGGTTCTGCTGGACGTTTCTTCTGTTCAAAATATTTTTTTCTTCCAATTGTTGTCTATTCCATGCCCAGGAAGAAGGAGATTGAATCAAAGAGATGTCTTGGTGCAATCTGTTGGTTTCCGTAGCTGGCTATTCATTTTGCGCAAACAAGCCATCTTGAACAGGAAACTTCTTCACTTCCTCCACAAATGTAGCAGGGTTATCAAATACTTCTTTAAAAAACAGCCTTATCAGGTCATCAATCTATCTTGCAAAATTTGTTGACTTTGACAGCTTTTTACATTGGAATGACTCTTTTGAGCAAAATTCAAAGAGTATTAATATTTTTCATAATTTATTATTATTATTATTTTTTTTGGTCTTTGAACCTCCTCCTTTACTACAAAGTGTTCTAAAGTTTTATTAGTAATAAATTACATTTTGTATCTGGTTACTTGTTATTGGCTCTGTTTTCACAGGCCTAGCTGAAAGCTGTCCTTGCATACAGACTGTAGTAACAAACCTGGTTGTAACCATGGTTGCTACTGGTTGTTACCACGATTAGGTTGGGTCCGCTGGCAAGCTGCTGCTGCGCCTCCTCCGCTGTTTTTTTTTTTTTTTATAAAGTTTTGTATTGATTCATCAAGATTGTCTTGTGTGAATGTTGGACTTTAAATCTGTCTGCTGGATTCGGCTTGCTCAACCACCACCGAAACAGCAGCTCGACAGTCTCTACCTTTCTGCTACCTCGTCACTCGTTAACCAGAAGCTAGCTTCGCCGATACAGGGCTCACCTGTATGGGACTCCTGTGGCTCATCTCTGCACTCTGTGGCTGGACGGCCTGCTCTGGTGTGCACCACGAAGCCCACCCATTCGTACCGGTCCCCTGTCACCCTGCCAGCTCTCCTGGATGCTCATCTGCGCCCGCGGACTGCTGTCAACGTGGAGGACGCCGGTGCCATTTCGCTATGTTTGACTCTCTGCCACTCTATTATGTCTCTGGATCTTCTCAAACTAGACATTCTTCGCCTCACTGAGACTTGGCAACAACCAAATGACTTCTCCCATCTTAATGAGGCTGTCCCACCGACTACTTTCATTAGTTTGAAGTTTTGATGTTTGCAGCGTGTTACTCTCGCAGCGTTTATCTCGCAGCGTTTCTCTCTTGCATGTGTTTGGAAGTTTGCAGCGCGTTTCTCTCGCAGTGTTTCTCTCTGGCAGCATTTCTCTCTTGCACGTGTTTTGAAGTTTGCAGCGTTTCTCTCGCAGCGTTTCTCTCGCAGCGTTTCTCTCGCAGCGTTTCTCTCGCAGCCTTTCTCTCTTGCAGCCTTTCTCTCTTGCATGTGTTTTGAAGTTTGCAGCGTTACTCTCGCAGCATTTCTCTCTTGCACGTGTTTTGAAGTTTGCAGCGTTTCTCTCGCAACATTTCTCTCGCAGCGTTTCTCTCGCAGCGTTTCTCTCGCAGCGTTTCTCTCGCAGCCTTTCTCTCTTGCAGCCTTTCTCTCTTGCATGTGTTTTGAAGTTTGCAGCGCGTTACTCTCGCAGCGTTTCTCTCGCAGCGTTTCTCTCGCAGCGTTTCTCTCGCAGCGTTTCTCTCGCAGCATTTCTCTCTCGCACGTGTTTTGAAGTTTGCAGCGCGTTTCTCTCGCAACATTTCTCTCACAGCGTTTATCTCTTGCATGTGTTTTGAAGTTTGAAGCGTTTTTTTCTCGCAGCGTTTCTCTCTTGCAGCGTTTCTCTCTTGCAGCGTTTCTCTCTTGCAGCGTTTCTCTTTTGCATGTGTTTTGAAGTTTGCAGCGCGTTTCTCTTGCAGTATTTCTCTCTTGCAGCGTTTCTCTCTTGCATGTGTTTTAAAATTTGTGTCACGTGTGCTCCGGTCGTTTTTTGTGATCGCCGCATTTTTTTCTTGCAGCGTTTTACTTTTGAATTTGTTTTACCGTTTGCAACACGTTTGCACTAGTCGACCACCGAAGATTTACAATAATTTACTAGTGTAAATGTGTTTGAAGTATTCGTTAATTTTGTTGGTCTGATGTTATGTAAGGAACAATTTTTTTGGCAGCATGAAAAGAAGGAAGAAGAAGAAAACATATATTAGCCGCACTGTATTATAAGCCCCAGTGCTCAAAGCCTGGGGAAAAAGTAGCGGCTTATAGTCCGGAATTTACTGTAATTGTTTTGCAGCCCCGATTCATTGTTATTACATTAAACTCCTATAAGTGTTTCCATGAAATCACTATAACTTTTGATGTTTGGCTTAATATAATATTAGCATGGAATTAAATAGAAACAGGCACTTCATCCCTTTTCAGCCCTGAATCATGATTATTACATATCCATCCATCCATCATCTGCCGCTTATCCGGGGGTCGGGTCGCGGGGGCAGCAGCTTGAGCAGAGAAACCCAGACGTCTCTGTCCCCGGCCACTTCTTCCAGCTCTTCCGGGGGGACCCCGAGGCGTTCCCAGGCCAGCCGAGAGACATAGTCTCTCCAGCGTGTCCTGGGTCTTCCCCGGGGTCTCCTCCCAGTGGGACGTGCCCGGAACACCTCCCCAGGGAGGCGCCCAGGGGGCATCCTAACCAGATGCCCGAGCCACCTCATCTGACTCCTCTCAATGCGGAGGAGCAGCGGTTCTACTCCGAGCCCCTCCCGGATGACTGAGCTTCTCACCCTATCTCTAAGGGAGAGCCCAGACACCCTGCGGAGGAAACCCATTTCGGCCGCTTGTATTCGCGATCTTGTTCTTTCGGTCACTACCCACAACTCGTGACCATAGGTGAGGATGGGAACGTAGATTGACCAGTAAGTAGAGAGCTTCGCCTTCTGGCTCAGCTCCCTCTTCACAACGACGGGTCGGTGCAGAGCCCGCAACACTGCAGACGCCGCACCGATCCGCCCGTCAATCTCCCGCTCCATTCGTCCCTCACTCGTGAACAAGACCCCGAGATACTATGGGAACATCATTCTACATTACCCCGTCATTGGGTTATTACTACATTTAAGTAACCATATTACCCTTTTTATTATTAAAACATCCTATTTTATCTTTAGAAGGATTCCATATTGTTACCATACTATTACCAGATAGTTTTGCCTTGCTATCATCTTTAAATTTGTTTCTTATTGCATTCCAATGCCTCTTCTCCTCAACACACACAAAATACTGTATGAACAGATACAGGGGATCGTGTTTTTTGGTCCTCAGTATACCTTGACAGCACGTTCACCCAGTGGAGATTGAGGTTCCATTCAGTTTTGAGATTTGTTCTGCGTCAACATGCACTTTCACATGAAGCCCCGAATACTTCCTCAACTATAGTAATATAATGAAAAAGACTAGTCTACAAATGTGGCTGTCATCTATACAAACCTCTCTGAAGAGGCATCCTGTAACAAGGGCCATCTAGGACCATTTCTGATTAATCTTATCACAGAAACTGTGAATATATTTGAGGTATAGGCAGATATTGCTTGGCTTTGTAAAGCCTGAAACTGATTTGTTGCTGTTCAACATTTTGAACTGGTCAGAATTTGCTGCTTGCTCAAATGTATCTGATGGGGATAGAGCCAACAAAACTGTTTATGTGCTTTATCAATGTTCTTGTTCTTATGCCACAATTTATTTTGCTATGTGCTGGAATGTGCTAAAAACTTCAAAATTGGCCCTTCAGTTGGAAAGTAAGAGCTTTATTCACAAAAAATACGAGCAAATGCTTTCATTAAAAGGGACATACAACAAAAAAATCACTTTTTCTGTTTATGACTTCCAAGTGAAAAAGTCCACATTCCCCTTCGCACACCCAGGAGCAAAAGTGTCTCAGATGAGGAAATTTTTTTTGACAGTGACAATCCACATTAATAGATATAACTGTAAATGTGCCAGAGTTAGCCAGAAAGCTATTTTTCATCAGCAGTCCCTGGACCAATGTCACAGTCACCCTAAAAACAAAATAAAAGATTAGAACAGCACTACATAAAACATTACAAGATACAAAACAGAAGAAAAATGTATCAAAATACAGGTAGATATCTTTAAAAAGACAGTGGCTGATGATAGTGGCTGCAGGCAGCAAAAATCTTCAGAATTTCAGTGTTGACAAAACTGAGTACTATTTAACCATTTTTACAAATGATCTTTAAAGCAATTGTACACCGTCAGACCGAATAACAAAAGTGTGTTAAAAGGATTAGGTTGTGTAAACTCAGAAAATTAAAAAAGTTTTTTTTTTTGAGTCCTCTTTTTTTCTGTCCCTAATGCTTTTTCAATTTTAAGTGCACAGTACTCAAAAACTTTAATTCAGTTTTGTCAATGAACTCAAATAGTTTGACTTGTTGTCTATGACCTCACTTCTAACGAGTGGATTGTTCCAGTCTCCGCTTGAGCCGACTCGAAATGAAGCAGTAGCTTTGTGAAAAGAGAATAATTCAGAGATAATTTTACGAAAAGGCATATTTCTTGTGGGAACCTCGCTTCTGGACTGCTACCAGGAAAGACTTTTGAAGTTAATTCCATCATTGCTTACAGCTGTTTTTCAACCGGCTGATATAAATTTTACTTTCTCTTTTTCCTTTTTGAGTGCTCCTCTCTGGTAAGTTGTCAGTCTTTTTACCTCCGTGTTTAGCAAATTATTTGTAGTATTTTTAAAACAATTATTTTATGTGTTGAGCTAAGTTAGTGTAATTATCGCCTCTACACAGACATAAGTGCAAAAGTGATTAAAAAAAAAAGTAGAAAGCAGTATCCTTCTTTTTTTGGTAATGACTTTAGAACTCAGAGTGGAATGTTAAAGTTTGTGGTTTTTTTAGTTTTTAAAATTTTTTTTGGGTAATTTCACAAGGAAAATCGTGGCCTGCTGCAGAACTTTTACTCTTTGTGCATGTCTGGGCATGCTGGTAACTTCGAGGCCAAACATTAAGGGAGAAGTTTCATGTTATTTTTAGGGCAAAAATATTATAGCTTATCATATTATCATGTGGCCTGTGTAGCCCTGCAGTGTGGACTGACTGAACATAGCTACAGTAACCAGGGGGCGGGGCTTAACGAAAGACAGTTTAGAAACTAATAAATAGAATATCTTTGGTCTGGTTGCAGAGCAACACGGTAACTGACCTGACCTCCACAAAGTCTCGCAGGTCTTACTGGAAACACCATTAGTCTACAGCTTTTTCCCTTCACAGCATAACAATGAAATAGTAATGATATTTTTCTAATTTTGTTTAGTATTTAAAGAGTAGAGTGATTTGTTTGTCTGTAAAACTCATGTAAATCTTCTCTCTTTTAGGCTGAAGCAGAAGAAGCTGGGTGTTGCATGACGTCTGCAAGCTGGTATGTAAATGTTTTAGACATTCATTGCCAGCTTACTAAAACTACTCAGTTTTCCAATGGTTTGGAAGTGCAAGCTTTGTGCTGCTGCCTTTGATCAACGGGCACAGATGCTTCAACACCACCGTTTGCGTCATAGCAATTTGTCCTCAATTAGTCCATGGCCATGTGTGTATGATGACTGCATCTGCACATTTAAATCAATAAATGCATTGAAAATTAATTTAACACGGATACATACACAGACAGTTGGACCAAGTCAAGAGGGACGTGTGACATTTATCTGTCCCAAGTGTGGATTCAAGCAGTCATTCAATGATAAAAATCTTCTCAGTCATTTAAGATCACATTTAAAAAAAAACACGAGGCGGTGGATTGTCCATTCAAAAATTTTATTCCTCATTCAATGCCCACAAAAGTAGGACTCATCCAAACTGTGATGTCTCAGATTTTAAGAATGAGGTTGTTCACATCGAAATTGATAGCCAGTCAATACAGAGTGAAGCAGAAGAGACACAGGCACATTGCAAACTCAGTTGAGAAACAATTTGACTTCTTTGTTTTTGAAAATTCACAGTGTTCCTCATGTATCAGAGTCAACTGTACAAGACATAGTTGAAAATTTTAAAGAGATATTCTCATTGTCTAAACCTTTAGTGAGAGACTGTCATCAGGGTTTTTCAGGAACATGATCAGGCAATTAATGACTCCTTTCTTCATGAATTACTGGAAGTTTTGATGAAAACTAATGTTTTTGTCAGTGCCACATCAGATGGTGCAGAGCTGTCCACTGCTAAGCGCAGGACAACATTTGTAAGGGCCAACTACCCTCTGGTAATGCCAGTACAGTCCACTATAGATTCCAGTGGAAACACACGTGTCAATACTACAGATGATTCAAACAATGTTTAAGAATACTGACATCCTTGACAAGATTCAAGAAAACAAACCATCACCCCCTGGAATTTACATATCTCATGAAGAGGGAACATATTTCAAAGAAAACCGACGTTTGTCAGAAGGTGGAGACCTTAAACTTTCCCTGATATTG
This sequence comes from Leuresthes tenuis, assembly GCF_036924035.1. Lineage (NCBI taxonomy): Eukaryota > Metazoa > Chordata > Actinopteri > Atheriniformes > Atherinopsidae > Leuresthes > Leuresthes tenuis. The sequence goes on along the minus strand of NW_027325368.1, from coordinate 32,485,624 downwards.
TATGTGGATGACATTGAACTAGCAAATCCTTTAGGCACATCTAGAAAGATCCACAAACTTTGTGCAATATACTGGTTCTTTACCAATGTACCTAGTAAATATAGGTCCAGTCTGCATGTTATTCAGCTAGCTCTGCTATGCAAAGTACCTGGAGCCTCATGTACAAAGGGTGTGTACACACAAAAAAGTGGCGTACACACTTTTTCACGTCAACGATCAGATGTATCAAGAGCGAAATGACCGTAGAAATGGGCGGTTCCTCACGCCAACTTCAGGGCTGTCATACACACTTTTCTACAGCTGTTGATTCTTTGGCGACACTTTGAGGTGATGTTGGGAAACTGTTATAATATATAAATGTGAACACAATTTGTCCTCAGAATGAGTGATGTGCACATCTGAGACACATGAGCAATTATCACTGATTAACAATTAACACACCCATGTGTCTGCAATTACAGTTAGAGTGGATATAAAAGCATGTGCAAAATGGTGCAGTGCATACTAAACAATGGCTGCTTTAGCGGTATTGGAAGACATTGTAAATGGTGCAATTGGAAGTAAGCGTGTTTTCAGAGACAGACAGGATTTGCTTGCACATGATGACAACTGGCTCATCAGCCGTTTTGAGGGCAATCCTCCTGGAACTGTGCACAGAGCTGCGGCTGGCGCTGGAGCGCAACCCAGCGAGGGGCCATGCGCTGTTCGTGCCACAGGTGGCGTGCACACTGGGGTTTAAGCAACCGGCGCATTCCAGAGGGAGCTGGCCAACCGATTGGGATTGTGCCAGTCGACCCTGAGCCGAGTGGGACGGAATTATCTGCATCTCAGCCAAGTATATCAAATTCCCACAATGCAGTTGAACAGGCCAACATTGAAGCGCAATTTGAAGCGAGAGCCGGTTTTCCTAATGTAACCGGAGCTATCGACACAGTGCTATAAAAGCGTCATCACATGATGAATTTGTATATCAACAGGAAACATTTTCATTCCATCAATGTACAGATTGTATGTGATGCGCAAATGTTGTGTGGGGTGGCCTGGTTCAACGCACAATTCATACATTCAGTAACAAAATTGTTGGGAACAGACTACAAGCTGGTTCTGTGCGTGATGGGTGGCTTCTTGGTGAGTAACTTTATTCGTGTAATTGTCCTAATATTATTCCCTGTGACGTGCATTGAGCATGTGCGCCCCCAATTTCTATCCCGTCTTCACAGCATCATAGTTGTTAGTTGTTGTTAGTTAAAGTTAGTAACTTGCTGTTTTTTGCTGGTTAAACTACAGCTTAATATCCTTTTAACAAGCCCCTGATCGTCTCTGTGTGCAAATGTTAATAACCCTGTACGTAAAGTGTGAAATGTCTTAATCAGCCTCACCTTTTCCCCGGCGCACTTCTGCACTGGTTACTGTATGAACACGTTTGTTGTGAGTTACACAAATACATAGGTATTTACCTTGGGGGGTAATTAGAGACCCACACCCACCACCCCTGAGAGAGCAGTGTCACTTGTAGTTGTGCCGACTCTCAGTTCAAACAGCCTCCTCCGCCTGTTTTGGCCACACATCGGCGGTGGGCAGCCAGTCTCTGCTTCACATCCACCTTAATGTCGGCCCACTTCTTTTTCACCTCTGCTTGTGTGCGCTTCTCAGACCCCACAGCATTAAAGGCCCCGTTCACGCTCACGCTCTCCCACCCACTCTTGTTACGTTTGCTGCTTAAATCGTAGGACAGTGTGCCAAAGACCACATTTTTGCGGGCCTCCACTTCATAAAGTATCATCTCCATTTAGCTTTCCATTAAGTTACTCTTTTTCCGTCTTACTCATTCTTTTTTCTTTATTTTCTGATCCTGCAGAGAGAGGAATTGCAGGTGCAGGGCTAATTTAAATATTATTTGCATATTTAAGTAGGGGCGTGGACAGGAAGGAGTCGGGTACTCCAACATGTGCGCTGAATTCCACGTTGATTGGGATGTACAAAAAAAATGTGCTTGGATGCATGCATGTGCACACATTGATACATCCGGATATATTTGTACGTTGAAGGGCATTTTGGTTTGATCGTACGCCATGTTTCAGTAGGAAATCCACGCAAGTCTTTGTACATGAGGCCCCAGGTGAGCAAGGGCAGGGCCTAGTGCTGTGGAGATGGCATCCTCCATGCTCCTATTCTGGTGGTAGGCAAATTGGAAGGGGTCAAGTGTTGGTGGTAAGCAGGTTTTGAGGTGAGTCAGGACCAGCCTCTCGAAGCACTTCATGATGGTGGGGCTGAGTGCAACAGGTCGTTGAGGCTCTCAGTTTTGGAGTGTTTTGGCACTGGCACAATGGAGGTGGTTTTGAAGCATGTGGGGACAGCTGGTTGGGCCAGCGACAGGTTGAAAATGTCAGTCAAGACCTGAGCTAGCTGCCCAGCACAGGTCCTGAGCACGCGTCCAGGGATGCCATCAGGGCCAGCAGTCTTACGTGCATTGGTCCTGCTCAGTGCAGCAGACATGTCGATGGGGGAGAGTGTGAGAGGTTGGTGCCCTGTCATGAGCACAGCCTTGGTGGTTGGCTCCTGGTTGTCCCTCTCAAAGCGAGCATAAAAGCTGTTAAGCTCGTTCAGGAAGGAGGCATTGTCGGATGTTGGGGTGGTGTTGGTGGGTTTGTAGTCAGTTATGACCTGGATGCCCTGCCACATGCGTCGGGGGTCGGAGTTGTTCTTAAAGTGCTCCTCAATCCTTAGCTTGTAGCTGTGCTTGGCCTCCCTGATGCCCCTCTTCAGGTCAGCCCTGGATGAAGAGTAGGCCTGAGCATCACCAGATCCAAAAGCGGCGTCTCGTGCCTTCAGCAGTAGGCGGACTTCTCTGTTCATCCACGGCTTCTGGTTCGGGAATGTAGTGATCCGTTTGTGAGTGGTGACACTATTGATGCTGGTGTTGATGAAGTCCAGCACGGAGGAGGCGTAAGAGTCAATGTCCGTGTGGGAGTACAGTGTGGCCTGGGTAGCAAACACACTCCAGTCTGTGTGTTTGAATCGCAGCTGTAGTTCAGAGTCTGCTCCCTCTGGCCACACTTCGACTGTCCTCACTGTGAGTTTCACACGTTTGATGAGTGGTGAGTACTTGGGAATTAAGAACAAAGAGGGGTGGTCAGACTATCCAAGGTGGGGGAGGGGGACTGCTTTGTAAGCATCAGCCGTGTTGGTATAGACATGGTCCAAAGTCTTGGCTCCTCTTGTGGGGCAGGAGACATGTTGTTGAAATTTAGGGAGGACAGTCTTCAGGTTGGAGTGGTTGAAGTCACCCGCTGCCTCCGGATGTGATGTCTGTTGTTTGCTAATGGTAGCATGCAGTTCTTCCATGGCCAGTTTAGCGTTAGCATCAGGTGGGATGTAGGCTGCAGTCACAATAGTGGATGTAAACTCTGTGGGCAGATCGAGCGGTCTGCACTTAACCATGAGATATTCTAGGTCAGGTGAGCAATGACTTCCAATGATGGCAGTATCCGTGCACCAAGCTTTGTTTACATAGATACACAGACCCCACCTCTGGTTTTACCGGAGTCATCAGCTGTTCTGTCTGCCTGGAGCATGTAGCGACCAGCTAGTTCAATGACGCTATCGGGAACGCTGTTGTTAAACCACGTTTACGTTAGAATCATGATGTTTCAGTCCATAATCCATTTGTGCGTGGTGATCCACAGTCGTAGCCCATCCATTTTGTTCGGCAGAGACCGTAAATTAGCAAGGAAAAGGCTGGGTAGTGATAGCCGGTGAGGTGTTAGCTTCAGCTTAGCCCTTAGCCCAGCTCTCTTACCCCATCTTTGTTTACGATCTCGACGCAGCCTGCGAGCACTTCCGGTCGGCGGAGCCGGGTTGATTGTTTCGGTGGTCCTGACGATCTTAGGGAAAAGTTGTAGTCCATCGATAAAGTTATCAGAATTGCAAGATGCAATGTCCAAAAGTTCCTGGCGGCTGTAGAATGTGTTCGCAAGACAGTTCTGAGTGAACAGACTTGAAACAAGAAGGCAGATAACTACTATTTAGCTAAATCTGGAGAGATGCTGAGCCTCGCGATGTGCACGCGCCACCATCTTGGTCTTGGTGAGAGTGGGGTGAGTTGCAGCGCTGATGGACTTGGTGGAGATGTAAAACTGAATGTCATCGACATAGCAGTGGAAGTGAAGACCGTGGTGACGTATGATATTGCCAAGCAGGAGCATGTAGAGGATGAAGAGTAGGGGGCCAAGCACCTAGCCCTAGGGAACACCTTGTGACAGAGGAGCAGTGGAGGAGGTGCAGTTGTTGATATTGATGAACTGTTGTCTGTCCGAGAGATATGATTTAGGCCAGGTGAATGCAGATGTTGAGAGAAGATTCCAGGCCGGAGAGGAGGATGGAGTGGTTGATGGTTGAAGGCTGCGGTGAGGTCAAGGAGAATGAGGATGGTGAGATGTCCATAGTTTGAGGAGAGGAGAAGCTCTTTGGTAATTTTGAGGAGGGCTGTTTCTGTGCTGTGTTGTGAGCGGAATCCAGACTGAAGTGGTTCAAACAGATCGTTGGAGATGAGATGGGTCTTGAGTTGAGAGGCAACTACACGTTTCAGTATTTTTGACAGAAAGGGGAGATTGGAGATAGGCCGGAAGTTGTTCATGTCATCAGGGTTGAGGCCAGGTTTTTTGAGTATTGGAGTAATGACAACCAGTTTGAGTGAGTGGGGGACGGAACCAGAAGTGAGGGAGGAGTTGATGACTTGTGTGATGAGGGGGGAGATGACTGGGAGACAATCCTTGACCAAACTGGATGGGGTGGGATCTAAGACACAAGTGGAGGTTCTCATGCCTGATGTGAAGGTGGTCAGTTCAGTTGGAGACACCGGGGAGAAGTAAGACAGTGGCTGGGTGGTAACAGGGGGTAGGGTGGGAAGGGAGGTCGAAGGGCTGGAGGATGTGGCAAGGTTGCCATAGATGGTGTCAATTTTTGTCTGAAGAAAAGAGAGAAAGGTGTTGCATTTGTCAGCAGTGAATGTGTTGGCGGTGTTGTCACAGGGTTTGAGGAGTTTGTTGATTGTAGAGAAGAGAGTCTTGGGGTTGGAGGAACCAGTGTATGACATGGGAGTAGTAGGTGGACCGGGCTGTGTTAAGAGCATGCTTATATTGTTGAAGATGGTTTATGTATGCTTCGAGATGAACTGTTGAATGGGTTTTCTTGTGGAGTCTTTCAAGCTGTCGTTTTCTGATCTTCATGAGTGGGAGTTCAGGAGTATAACAGGGGCAGAGTGTGTGAATGTGACTGATTTAGTTTTGAGAAGTGCCAGCTGGTCAAGACATGGGGAAAATTTGTTGTTGTAGTAGTCAGCCAGGTCAGAGGGATTATCAGATGTGGGGGAAGGGGAGGCAGAGATTTTACTATGGTAGGAAAGCAGAGAGAGCTGGTGGAGATAGATTTGAGGCTTCTGAAGGAAATGGTGCGTTTTTCTTTTTGGATGGGGATAGGGATGCCAATGTCCATAGTGATGGCCAGGTGATCAGAAATATTGAGGTCAAGGCTGGAGAGATGATGTATTGTGAGACCAGTGGAACAGACCAAGTCCAGGATGTGACCACGGCTGTGGGTAGGGAAGTTGATGTGTTGAGTGAAGTTGAGGCATTGTAGCAGGTCCGGGAATTCAGTGGCAGGTTTACAGTCAGTGACATCAACGTGGAAGTTGAAATCGCCTAGGAGAAGAACTGAGGGTAGAATGGCACATAACTGGGTCAGAAAATCCGCAAAGTCAAGGAGGAAAGCAGGATTCAGCTTGGCGCGTCAGTAAATAACAGCAGTGCGGTTGGTGGGACCAGAAAGTTGAAGGCGATGTGTTCGAAGGAGAGAGCAGCAGGAATGGGAATGGTAGTTGTTGTAATGTCGTTGTTGTAGATTGCAGCAACTCCACCACTTTACTTATGTTAGGAAGTACAGTCCCAGAATCCCAGATGTCCCAGATGAAGCCATTTTGATGGACCTCAAAGACATTGTGCAACTGGTATTGTCTCCATCTTTCATAGAGGAGTCTATCCAGCACATGCAGACCAAAATAAATGATCACCGACAAGGTCTTCAGTCGCTATTTCTAGACTTTAAGCTGCGACCCAAACATCAGTACGTGGAGCACTATTCAGAACTGACAAAGCATTTTGGGCTTCTTGCTCATCTATGGACCATGAGGTTTGAAGGAAAACATTGCTTTTTCAAAAGGGTCATACACGACACACATAATTTCAAGAATATTTTGAAAACTCTTGCTACCAGGCATCAGCACATGATGGCACATCATTTCAGTGCCCCAGCATTTTTTAGACCTGACATACAAGCTTCTCGTGTCACCTCCATCCAAGTTTCCACACTGCCTCTAGTGGAAAAAAAACTTCATAGAGACAAAGACAGATAGCCAGAACATTTACAGTGCACCAAAGATCTCCACGAGTGGCACAGAGTTTGCAAGGGGAATATTTGTTTCTGCAGGTCAAACTGGAGGACTTCCAACATTTAGCAAGATTGAGCACATACCGCTTGTCAATAACTCTGTTTTCTTCCATTGCAAAGACTACAACTGCTGGTACACTGAGCATTTGCGCTCATTTCAGACAACTTCTTTGTGTATCAGCTATCAGAGCTTAACGACATAGTTAGTCTCCCAGCATACAATATTGATGGGCATTTAGTGTTAACACAAAAAAGATTTATTTTGATCAGAGACTGAAAGAATTAAAATGTGTTTCTAAGTGGGGACCTATAGAATCTAATGGAGCAGTGTTTTAGGGAAAAAATACAAGTGTAATCTCACATCCAATATGCCACTGACACTGCCCAGTTCCCACAAGCCTGGAAGAAGTGAATGAAGTGACTTTTTTTGGTTATTGTTTTAGGAAATGGCAGCTCAAAATCTGCTTCTCCACATTCACACTTCGACTGACATTGTCAGGATGATGTCACTATCCTCCCGACAAGATACTGTAGATGATCTCAAAACAATATTCAAAGAAAGATTTAAGTTAGACTTTGACTTTAGCTTATCTTTCGAAGACCTGGACTTTGATGGCCAGTTATCACCCCAGAGAGGGTTAATAGATGACCCACTGATTTCCCAGTGCCAACATTTTCATATGAGGTGGAGCTCATACTTGAAGAGGGAAACATCACATTTGAAAGAACAGGGAATACCCTCAAGTTGTCAAAGGGCCAAAAACATAACGTCCTTGAGACCCTTGCAGAGAAAATGCATAGTTATCAAGCATACCCTAGTGACAGGGAATTTTCACTGGGGCAGTATTACTTTATAGGTGATCTAACGTGGCTTATACTTTATATACTTTATACTAAAGCTTGACATGACCCCATATCTGACAAACAGTTACAATGATTTTCCATTATGCATGAGATGTGAAAACTCTTTTTTATTTCTGTATTCATTTTTTGTACAGACTACAGCATTTAACAGTGATTTTATGTTTGTACAGATTTGTTCTGAGTTTCACAGGATCACAAACATCAACCTAAAAAAGAATATTTCAATGCTGAGCTGGATTGACATGTTCCCCGTCTACAAAGTCTGTTCAGAAAAAAAGCTGCACGCACAGGAAAGGCAGCCGAAGATCTTGATCAGCTCTTCACTGCTTACGGCCAGGTGAGTTGGTTACACTTCCTGGTGCTTGATAGCAATAGTGGGTTATGCTGAACTCTAATCTCTTCAGTTATGAGTCTATTTTACTGAAACATGTTTAAAAAGTTTTTTGTTTTTAAAACAACATTTCATTTGGCATTTTCCAACCTACTGTCAATAGTGTGTTTTATATATTGCTTAACATCCTGAGTGAAGTAAGATTATGTTCTCTCACACAAGGAACAACTTAACATCCATGGAAGACGTACTGTTGTTCTCCGTGGTCTCCCTCCTTATCTGTGTGAGGATGACTCTAAGTTCCTGAGAATGTGGGATGTAAGTCAACATATTTTTATATGAAATGTTTAGAATTTGCTTGTTCTGTGAATTTTGGAAAAAATTACAAAAAAAAACAAGTTTGAGTATGAGCTCTCCTGGTGTCATCATATCTTGGTTGAAGGTTCTTGTTGTAAATTTAGAATTAGTATTAAGCATTACCATAAATTGTTATTGCTGTGTACAGGAGGTATGCAAAACATCAAACAAGCAACATATTGTTACAGAAATAAAAAAATAGTAATCAAAACTACTAGTAGAGTTGAACAAGTAACAGAAATAAAGAATGAAAACACCTTAATAAACAACAAATAATAACTGTCAGTATAAACATATCAATATACAGTATAGACAACAGTGAATGCTCTGACCTCCTATCATTAGCATTTAACAGTCATTAGCTAACCAAATAATACCCAATAACTGGACAATTAACATACAAAACATAGTGGTTTCGGAACGCACACGGGGTGTATCTCACAAAATCAAAGCAACGGCAACAGTAATTTGCCCGTAAGTCTCTGTACATCTGCACGCTTCTCCCAACTGCACTGACTAACTGCAGAGCCTTTTTTTTCTGATAGTAGTGGACTTAGTTCTACACATTTTTAACTGATTAACGTTACTTGTCAGGCTGCCCTTCGTCACATCATTGAATATGGTCTCCCTTTACCTCAGCACTATTAAGTGTTGATGAACATGATCAAGGCATGTTTTGGTAGCTCTGTAGGTTCATAGTTAAAAAAAAGAACTCCCCTGATGTTATGAAATTCACAAGAAAGATGTTTGTTTTTTTTAGTGTAGCAAAAGGAGATAATATAAATTTACATCCAATTGGTAATTTGATACTAAAACATTAACGCAAGAAATCTGCTTAAAAATGTTATTGATTTTATAGAAATGTTGCATCGTCTGTGGTCATTTGATGCTGTAGCTTGTGGTGCAATCAGTTTGTATTGTGCTACGCTAAGAGGTGTTTCTTCTCTCTCGCTCATATTCAGCCTGTGGAGTACCCTGAACTGGACATTGATGACGTACCGGTTGGCCTTGCTTTGATCCGTGCCAGTTCAACTGGGCACATTCCTCTGCCCAAATAGAGTTGCAGTTCTCATTGAGGGTAATTGACGTGGATACATTGGCTGACGCCTATGTGATTCTTCTTGGACTTATTTATGCACCGCATTTCCATTACCCAAAAGACTTGGCCAATACTTTAAACTTCATCCAGAAAGTGTTGATGGACCTGGAAGATGGAAAGTTGAGGCCCAGAGTGTTGAGCCTTAAAAATTATCTTTTGGCAGTGGAGTAATCTGGCTCTTGCAAACAACATTGATGCAGAACAATTCATAGGCACAGGCAATTGAAACATCTTAGTGTTTTGATGTTATTGCTCACCTCCATGTTGTATGTTTGACAGTTGGACAGCATGGATAGGTTATTGAAAACATAATGTCATGCATTTATAGGTGAATGGTTTAAAAATGGTTTAAATAGATAAAAAAAATAAATGTCCCAAAAAATTTGACAAGGTCCTTTTTGTTTTTTTTGTTTGTTTTCCTCAAGGTCTTTTCTTTCTAAGGTCTCTCATTTTGATAAGAAAATGTGTTGTTTACAAATGAAAAGATTTTGTTTTACAACAGAAATATCTAATGTAACTTTATGCTTAAAATGATAATTTAATGAAAATAATTGTTTTACAAAGAATTCTGCCAAAGGGAAGGCCTAAAAAAAAATCTGAGGGCACTGTTCTTGAAAAATTCCTAGGAAATGATTTCCTTACGTGGGAATCCTGATATGGTCGATTTCAAGATGTGATAGTTCGAAATTAAAAAAAATGCACTATTTCAGGTATTCAGCACATGGAAGTGTAGAATTTTAGAAAACAAATTGTTTGTTGTTGTAGTATGTTTACTAGGTAACAAGCTAACCTTGTTAATGTGTTTTTGACTGTACTACATAGAGATTTTTATCTTATTTTGAGTTAAACTGAGTTGTACTAGAGTTAGTATTGAGCTTATTTTAAGTAAGAAAAACATTCAAGTTATTTACACTTGTATTATCTTTACTGTGAAAACAAAATAATTAGTAGAACATACTTATCAGATAAGTCTTGTTAAACTTACCAAAGTAGGTTAGTGTCACTTAAGATTACAAGTAAAGCATACTTAATCAAGAGTGCTTTTTTAACAAAAAATATTTAGTTTAACATTGATTAAAAAATGTATGTAATCAGTTTCAACAATTCTTTTGAGTGAACTGAATTTATCAGGGTTTACAGTGTATGTATCCAGTTCTCTTATAAGTGCTGTGACTGAGTTCAAATCTAGTGCAGCTTTTACAGGGAATGCAGACTGGCCCAATGAACTTTTTCTAAGAGGAATGACATAACCTCCTCTCACTGGACCTGTTGTACCTCCATCTGCATCTCTTCTTATGATGACAAACTGTCTGAGCGGATGAGAAGTAAGGTCCCAAAAAAGAGACAAACATTTCAACAATGACAAAAAATTATTGACTTCCTATCAAAGGCTTTAAGAGTCTGCTTCTATAAAGCCTGCAATGATTTTAAAGTAGCAACACTGGCCTCTGACCAAGTAGTTGAGCAGTAAATGATATGTGAGGAGGCCATAGAGTGCATGTACATTTTAGTTGCCTCTACACTGATACAAAAGCATCTGGCTCTACACATTTACATTTACACTGGACACGTTCGACTTAATAAAAAACATTCACACTGTTTTAGACACATTTAATTGCAGACAGCACCGTTTTAGCCATGCAGTAACATGTAACACATCGTGGCCATGTCTTCTTGAACTGACCTTGTTCATTTCTAGAAGAATTGCTTCCCTCAGAAGTACAATGTTACATAGCAAATTAGTTGTTGATTACATTCAAATCTAAATTAAAGATGTCACTGTCGTAAATTAGCTTAGAATTGTTGAAGATGCTTTTTTGTAGAGCACTTTGAGCTCGAACCATACGTAAAATTTCACATCAACCAGACTTACTGTGTGTGTGTGCCTTGGACTTTTAACTTTCACTTTTAAAATTTTAATCCTAGTACTCTGTATACAGAGTACATAGTGTCTGTATACAGTTCATGCAATCCGCAAATAATGAAAAAGCTTAAATATACACCTAATGATGAATAAGTCAAGTCCACATGCATCAGTCAATATGGTATTATTTTATTTTGGTACACTTTGGAAGAACTGCCCCTTGATTATGTGCACCAAAATTTACCCGTACAGCAGATCTTCAGTGAAACCTCGAGATCAACCTTGAAATTATTTGGCCCATCTGTTTCTACACATGCTAAACACATTGACAAAAATCTATGACGACTGGACCTAAGGTTAGTCAACTACTGAGCTGTAGTTTTTGTTAATGGTAGCCAGATGGTTTGACTAATCTTGATCAATTAAGATAAATTGATTTTGTATCCAAGTCCCACAACACTGTTTTACCAAAAGCAATATGGATATATTGAAAACCAAAAAAGCAGATGTCACATTATTGTTGTTAAGTGTATGCAAATTGGATTATAATCAGTATCAGACAATCAGACAAAGTGGTCAGAGGCTTTTTTTTTGTAGTACACAGAGGTTGACCTGTGACTCAAAATTACTTTCAACTGGATCTATGGTGTGTGGGGTGTAGTTTTTTTTTTTTTTTTTAAGAATAGGTGGCTTTGATCTTTAATTACATTTTATAGATTATTAACAGCACTGACATGTGGCCAGATGTGCTATTCTTTACAGGAACAGATTGTACGTGCACTTTTAGTTGCTGGGGTAAGTTTTATAAGTCTAGCTCATTCCAGCCCAGAGCAGTTTTAGCCAAAGAATAACAACAAGATTAAATTACTGGAAACAAATTTCATCCCAACAGGAAACAATAATGTTTCGGTCTTCTTTTTTTTTTTAAATCATAAGTTGTCATTGTGTAAGTTATTGACTATTAATCACATGATTATGAAGCACACCGTGTTCAAGTAGTGTCTAAAATACATCTGCAGCCTCATGCCCCTTTGCCCTTGTGATTCCTCTTTATAGTTTGTACTGTATAGCAGTTGAATATGAAAGTAAATGAGTGGAGAATCACAGCCTTTGTGTCTAGTATATACAGTGATGAAACACAACTTAAAGACTCATTAAAGATTCATTATGATAATAAAGAAAAAGAATGAGGGAATTTCAAGTAATTTCTTTCATAGAATTGTGCAAGAACATTGGCTGCCAGAAGTATCCTAAGAAAACTTGAAAACATTCTCATGGCATTATTGAAACATTTGTTTAAAAAGGCATATTCTGCACATCTACTGTTTTTGAATAAGCAATGTTTTTTGTCTAAAGTAAGATATTTTTACTGATGATAGAATGTAAGAACAAAGCTATCAGGGAAAGTCATATGATGTGAAATACAGAGAAAAGTCAAAGCACTTCGCTGGATGGTTTTAATATATCCCTCCACTTCTGTCATTTTTCTGATTCTCCTCCTTTTCACTCCTGTTTTCTGGAGCGTCCTCTAAAGTCGTCCATGAGGTTGAATGCTCCCATGTATTGGCCCAGCAGAATGCCCTGCTTCATTGGTAGGATGCTGCAAAGAGAAATGCAAAGAAATATGCTGCTTAATAACGCTGGTTGTTTTTTGTCTCTGTTACCAGTTATCTGTCAGTATGAAGCAAAACAACCAAGAACAACCACAGAGTATAAAATAACATTCACACAGTTGAAAGAACACATTTCTAATACAGTTTGTTGGTCTGACTTAAAATTGTACTCCAGACAAAGTTTGGGGCTTGTTCAGACATAATTGTACAAAATAGTGTCCGATATCCTCTGTGGGTATTTCATCTCACTGCGGTGCCTGCTTTAAACGACAAAGCCCCAGTGGCAATACAAATGAATGGTGACCACTTCAAATACACTGGGTCTGGTTCTTATGTATGTGAAGTGGACAGAGGATGTCGAACCACTTAAATTAACTCTGGAATGTCACATATTAATAATATATCACACACTAAGCCTTGGTGTGTGTGTGTGTGTTGACTGATGTCTGGTGGGCGGAGCTCTTTGGGTAGGTGGGACTACTTGGAGGGCCGCATTCCCAGTTCTACAAGGTTGCCTAAACCTCCTTCCTCTGCTGTCTTCTGGGTGGATCCGTTTGTCTACTTACAGATGTTCCTGATGGTTTTCCACCTGGTTTCCCCACAGAGGCCATAGGACATTTTCTGTTTGGTTTCTATAGATATAGCAGCTTGTTGTTTGGTTTCGTCTTGTTCTTCATCGTCTTCTCCGATCATTTCTTTCTATCTGTTTTGTTTCTCTTTCTTTTTCTTTTTCCCTGTCAGGTCCAGCACTATTATTTAAAAAGTATTGTTTCAAAAATGTCCATAGGAGTGAGTATGAGTGTGCATGGTTGTTTGTCTCGTTTGTCTCTATGTGGCCCTGCGATGGACTGGCGACCTGTCCAGGGTGTACCCCGCCTTTCGCCCGATGACTGCTGGGATAGGCTCCAGCCCACCCGCTACCCGATTAACGGATTGACGGTATAGAAATGGATGGATGTTTCAAAAATAAATAAAGTACTTGAGAATCAAGGGGAGCTTTACCTTCATAAAGCTTCCCTTGGCAAAGCAAATTTGTTTGGAATAAAATGGCATTCACATTACAATTCTGCTGCCATAATGCTGGACAGGACAAGGGGAAAAAAAACTAAAAAACGTAAATTCCGGACAATAAGCCGCTACTTTTTTCGCAGGCTTGAGCACCGCGGCTTATAATCCAGTGTGGTTAATATATGTTTTTTTTTTTTTTTTCATGCTGCCAAAAACATTTTGCCTCGTAACATTAGACCAATAAAATTAACGACTAGTTCACAGTGGTCCTATGAAATAATACGATAAATCAAACGCACTTACACTAAATTATTGTAAATTGGTCATTTGAACTCACCTTCAACATGGAAAACAAGCGAAGAAATGCAGATGATGCAGCTTTTAAATTAAAGGCGATCAATCTGAGATGAGATTGTGAGAGCGACAACAAAGAGACTGAAGTGAGTGACAAAGTTCTGAGGCTGTTCAATTCGAACTCTGAAGAAGATGACTTGATGGTTTTAGTGCGTAGGAGGAAGATGAAGAAGGCGATCAATGACTTTTCCTGATAGGCTACTGTCTTTTTAAATTTTTTCTTTTTTTTTTTTTACCAGCGGTGCTACAGGCACTGTTCAGGAAAAAAAAAACATTTACACCACGTATTACTGATAAGCATTACTGATAGGTATTTAAGTTAAAACTATCGGTGTTACTGTTTGGGAAAAAGCATTTGCAGTGTGTATTTGTTTATGATACCATACGCATTTAATTAAAAGTTTAAAAATCCTCACGTGTAACATCTTTCTGTGTAAATATCTCATATTACAATGTGGACACCTGCAGTTTACAAAATGGATTTTCTTTTTAAAAGAAGAATGCGGCTTATATTTAGGTGCACGCTATTATCCGGAATTTACGGTAAATAAACAGACACCACTAAAATATGAGGACAAGCCACTATACATCAACACAAATGTTACTGGTGTGTTTAAAGGAACAAGCATGAATAAATTGGACAAACACAAACAATACTATGACAGCATTGTGAATTAAACAGACACAACTGAAATATGAGGACAACACCACACAAATGTTACTTTTGTGTATTGAAGGGACAAACATGAATAATTGGGACTAACACATTATTAGTTATCATTATGAGGTCAAACAATAATAAATAGAACACAAATGTATGAGTATGTGACTAAAGTGCAGGCAGTTGTGTTCTGAAAAAAACCCACAAGCAGTATAATACTACTAGTATTTGTACTAAAAGTGTAGTACTTTTCTATTCTAGCTGACCACTCAAAGCGCTTTTTACACTACATGCCACATTCACCCATTCACTCACACACTCATACAGCTTAAATAAATGTAAATGTTACAATATAAGAAATGAAGCAGAATGGTTATATTGGAGTGTACACAAAAATACATTAATATCCATGGTTTATAGTATGCAACATTATTGAATTGACCAGTGACATCAATAAGTCAAACATCCAGAAATTTAAGGGAAGGTACCAGCTAAATACAATCTAGGTCAGTCAGCTTTTCAACCAGAATGTGCAGAATGACAGTTAAAAGCTGAACTGTAATTCATTAAAGACATTCTGATGTAGCTGCCTGTGTGACATAAGGAGCAGTAGCGATGGTGTCAATTCATGGATCAGTTTGCTTTATAAGCTTTACAAGCAAACTGATGTGGGTCAAGGTTTGAGGAAAGGTAGCCCTAGGTGTGGTGAACGATGAGTCTCTCTAAGCATTTCATGACTACAGAAGTTAAAGCAATTGGTCTATAGTTACTGAGACAGTCTGGAGTGGAGGTTTTAGGGACAGGGATTATTGTAGTCAACTTCAGACTGAGAGGGATGGTGTCATGTATTACATTGCCCTCTACATCATCTGGTCTGGCAGCTTTCCTAGGCTCACTTGATGTTCCACGAAAATGAGGGATGGGCTGTTGAAAGTCTGCTATGGCAGTGCAGCTGTAAGTAGTCCCTTTACCTCAAATCAGGCAATGAAAGGTCTTCTGCCAGAGAGATATCACTGATGGCAGTTACATGGAATTTTCATGGTAAAATTGCAAAGTGAAAAGTGAAAATGGAACACAGAACAACTATGCGACGTGTTTTTGTACACGGAGTGGGGCACTCCTGTACACTGCTTCTATGTTGGCAGACCACTCCAGTTTATTATCCAGCACCACCCCCAGGTATTTGCAGGTCTGAACAGACTCTATATGTGTATATACAAATACATATATATACGAAGAGAGAGAGAAATTTTTGCTCATGTCATGTCTTTGACTATATAAGCCAATCTGTCAACTGCAAAGTTATTGTACTGTGCATATTTTTAAGTGAGTAAAGGAAAACAGACTTATGTTTCCACTGACAAAATGACAGCCTTACACCAGGGGGGTTAGCGAAGTACAATATTCATATCATGCTTCACTTTTAAAAAGTTGGTATTTTGCAATATTTTAAAAAATTGTAACTTCTGGGGTTTTGATGAGTTGTACAGATGCCTATAGAGACAGAGCTGTTCACACACCCACTCCTCCAGCTCCTCCTGGTGCGCTAGGTGTAATGTCAATTTTAGCACTAATGCTATTCACGATGAACTAAGCTTAGTAGCCACACCAAATCTTTAGTGAGGTGTAATGGTATAGTTGCAATTAAAACCAAATAAATACCCACTGCCTCACTCTCTACATCCAAGTAAAGCTAAAAATGTTTTAAAGGCAGTGTTTATTTAGTTCCATTACCATTATGTTGTGGAGAAAAGAGTAGTCAGACTTGGTCAGCCTCTTATGGGGAATTTATTTTATTTTTGTGACAAATTAAGAAAGGGGCCAAAATACAATCTTACAAGCTGGAGACAGGGAGAAATTATTGTATTCTATAAACTTGAAATACTACAACAATATGGTTAAAAATATGATTATAACACAGATTTTTGTTTGTATTGGTCACAGAATAAAAAGTGTTTAAGCATTCAAGAACACCAATGCAATATGACTTGAACCAGCAACATGAACCAGAAACAAGCATAACTCGACTGTTAAAAAAGAACACTGATACAAATACAGATCACACAGCAATCCAGCAAAAATACTAAAATAAAAACAATAAAACCTCAGTAAAACGTATCAAGTGTTACGAAGAAATCAGGAAAACTAAATACAATCATCAAAAACTCACAGACCATCACTGTAACAACATCCTATTCCTTCATTCTAGCAACGTCGCTCTGTTATACCAGTTTTTTTTAACTTAGAAAATCCTTCTTTTACCTCTGAACTTCAGCAGTCTGTCACTTTAGGGACAGCTTTAACTTTCCAGACCCACTCAGCGGACTGACAACAACTTACACTTACCTTTGTTTTACTTACACAGACGTTCTGTTAAATTTTCATTCAAAACCCTACTTTCCACTTACAAAATCCTCCTTGCAACTTTTGCACTTTGCCGCTTGAACAACTCCTTTCTCTCTTCTCACTCACAAACCCTACGTTAGCCAAAACAAACTAACTCTGACCTTCATTCACTTACATCAGCTCCCATTTTTTCTTCCAACATTAGCTTCTCTTTTTATTCAGTCCAAGACTATATGTACAAAAGTTATATGTTAAAGGTGACACAAATTAACACAACCAAACTGATTTACACACACACCAAGACAGCAGTCAATTAGTCAGTCATTATTCAATTCTTCACAATTTCAAACTGTTTGGATCCTTTTCTTTATTCTTTTACTTTTCAGGAGATATTGTTGTAGATGATAATAAAATTTAAAATATTGCTTTTCATAAGCCTTGTAGTTTATTCAGAGAATCAGAAGAAGTTGACGTACACTTCATCAGCCTCATCTGTGACCTCTTATCATATCTCCTGTTGCCAATTCATGATCCAATTTAAATTCTCTAATTTAAAATATTTTCTATACCGAGGTCTAACATAACTCCAAAGAGTTCTAAGCAGATATAATAATGATATTAACACAAATATTAAAACACGCCCCCTAGAACTGAAATATATTTTTCTTGAGATACTTGTTGATTCCACCTTCAAGCTTTTTTGTTCTCAGGTCAATCAATCATCAGTTTCTGTCTGCTCCTTGACTAGTAAAAATAATTTCCACATAATTAGTAGTGTGTGCCTTGATCCATGGGTTATCGCTCTTCTATGCACTAAAGGTTTGCCCTTGGCACCAAGACATCACCATGAGCGGATGCTTTACATCACTGACTACACCCTGCTCGCTCCGAAAGCGTATCCAAAATTCCAGTTTAAGCTCATCACCTTAACATCTGGCCAGGGCCAAGCGACTAGGCGTTCATTCACAATACAAAGTGCACTCGCATCATCTCACATAACAGCCCGGCTGGCTTCCTTCACAGCCACCTGCTTCATAGACACATCTCACAAGCTGCTGTTTGCCCAATTATTGTCTTAATTCAAACCATCAGCACTTCTACGCAGATGGAATAAGAGGCTGCGAGGTTGAGCCCACCACCTTCTCCTGTGCTCTTAAATTTGGGGAAAAACCCCAAGGGCTGTCACACTGTACACCAACCAGCAAATATCTTATCACACCAGTGATCATGAAGTGCTTTGAGAGGATTGTCCTAAGTCACATCAAGGACATCATCCCTGCTACTCTGGACAGACATCAGTTCGCCTACAGGGAGAACCGATCGACGGGGTACGCAGTCTCACCAGCACTACATACAGCCCTGACTCACATGGAGCATCCCAACACCTATGTCAGGATGTTATTTGTGGACTTCAGTTCAGCTTTCAATACTGCGATTGCTGAAACTGAACTTCACAACCTGGGACTGTCTGTCCCCCCGTGCTTCTGGATCGGAGTCTATCTCACCAACAGGCCTCAAATGGTGAGAATTGGGGACTGCACATTGTCCACACTGATCCTGAGCACAGGCACACCACAGGCATGTGTGCTCAGCCCGGCCCTTTTCACTTTGTTCACACACGACTGTTCTGCTACCCACTCAACAAACATGGTTGTGAAGTTTGCAGATGACACCACCTGAGATCCAGCACCTGACAGGACGGTGTTCCGACAACAACTTTGTTGTGAACACCGGCAAGATCAAGGAGGTCATTATGGACTTTAGAAGATCCAGGAAGACAGAACACACCCCTCTCCAACAACATCTCCAACAACATCCAGTTTCTGGGCATCCACATCACATCTGACCTCACTTGGTCCATGCACGTATCCCACCTGGTGAAGAAGGCCCAACAAAAGCTCTTCTTTCTGAGGAAGCTGAAAAGGACTAGACTCTCCCCTCAGCTTCTGTCAAACTTCTACAGAGCCACAACAGAGAGCATCCTCTGTCTTAGTGCAACAGTGTGGTATGGGAGCTGCACTGCACAAGACAGGAAGGACTTGGTCAAGATGGCACAGGGGATTGTGGGGAGTCCTCTCCCACACCTGGACTCAATATATGACAGCCTCCAAAGGAGGGCCAGTTGTATAGCCACAGACCACACCCAACCGGGACATGGACTGTTTGTGCCTCTTCCACCCGGAAAGAGGTACAGGAGTATCAAAACCCACACCAACAGACTGAGACACAGCTTCTTCCCCAGAGCTGTAAAATCCATCACCCCATATCCTCACCCCCATCCATAGGCTGAGTATTAAAAACCCCTGCAGACAGACACTCGCACTGCACTTTATATAACTTAACTAGAGTTATACTATGAGAAAAGCTGCAAGAATAAAGGTTTTTGTGATGGGGGGAGGCTTCATCCTATCTTTTGGTTCTCATAACACTGTGTAGCAAGAAAAATTGTTTTTGACTGTCTGAACTCGTTTTCCCATAACATTGAATGGCTAGTAATGTTAGTTTCCCATAACACTGTGTAGCCAGTAAACATAAATAATATAAATAGCAATAGTACCATTTATTCCCAATAACCTTATTTTGTGAGATCCTTTTATACTTCCTGATATCATTCTGCGTGTATGTGGCCTAGACCCAATCTCTGTCGGGCACCGCTATATCTGAGATTGCTGTTACATCTTCATCATCGTCTAGATAGAGACATTCTGATTCTTAACAAAATGTGGTTCGAGCAGCCTCCAGGCCTTGCTCGCCTGAGCAGCCTCAAGGCCCTGCTCTCCGCACAAATCCTAATAATTATTCTATCCCTAACACCAACAAACTCAATAGAAGAGGACCCAAGCCGTTTTGTGGATATAAATGGCTATTTTCATATATTTCATTAAAATAGATTCCAACCTCGTACGTCCCAGGTATTTCGGAGAAGGAGGACTGACCAGTCCGTCTCCGGACACCAGCACTGGGACCTACCTTTTAAGAATTTCACATTCTGAGGCTATAGGAAAGTTGATTTTTTGTTTTGAAAGGGTATATAAGTTTGATTGGTTCAAGAGGAGTGAGTAAAAGAAAAGTGAGTGAACAAAAGAAAAAGAAAATCTTCACAAGTGCGTGAAGTGTTCAGAAGTCCGTGAACAAAAGAAAAAGCCCTCATTGGAGATGTCCTTTGAGTAATAAAGGAATATTCCTCCATTCCAAGTCCGAGAATGGGCAGTAAAAACTTACATATTCTTGAACCTCCTGAATGGGGAAAAATATGATAAATGTCAAAGAAATATGGGTCAAAAGGGTGTAAAATGGACATGATATTGGATAGGAAAGGTTAACAAATATGAAGAAGATTTGAGACAGAAAAGGAAAGATAACTCTTTACTGACTAAGATTGAGACAAAATCCTCTTCTCTACCATACTCTACAACTCTGCTTCTTCTTTTACTCTATCTCCAACTGCACCACTCTACCCCACCCTGAGTGCTTTCACCGTGCTGAACCCAGACCTTGATTCCTGCCTTCAACAGCAACCTCAATTACATGCAGAACACGCAGATTCACTACTGCTGCCTGCAGCTGCACCACACGTCCAAGATCCCGCTCCGGTCTAAGACCCTGCTCCAAGTGCATTAAGACCCACATCACCTGCACTCAAATCAGAGCGAAAAACCAGACTCTGATGTTGCCAACAAATTAAAGAGCATATACGTGGGATGTACTACAATCAAGGACAGCATTACCAAAGAGGGTGTTGGACAGGGATGAGGATGTGGTCATGAAAATCGGCAGGGTGGTCTACACACTTACGCTCATTTGACATCAGAGGTTTATAAAACATTTCCTACCTTTCAGTTAACTGTTTTTGGAAAACAAGTTACCTAGATTCAGGGGCCACATCATCTGTTGTAAAAGCGGAGATTAAGTCGAAATCATGTCTACTCCATGTCTGCATCAGGCCAAGTAGTGAAGGAGAAAATCTGTCTTTAACCACCTCGCAGCAAGAATTTCTATCCCCATGTCTCCTTAACAAAACCTAAACATTGGCTTTGGCAGGGAGTGTGTGAATTTGTAGCAACATGCAAGAAAGAAACTGATTGGGCTACTGTCCCTTGAAATTTGAATTTGATGTTTTCCAAGCGTTTATCTGCATACAGAAAACCACTTTTGAGTACAATGCATTGTCAAAGAACTGTGGAACTAGTTCCGACCACAAGGTCACATTTTGAGAAATACAGGTCAACCAGACGAATGGTGTTTTGTACAGGACTTACGGTGAACAAACCGCAAACACTGCAGTTCAGCCTTGTGCGCCGCCATTTTGTCCCAAATTCACTCAGTTAGGTCTGTGTCCAGTGATTCCTGTGTGGTCTGTATGAAGGATGCACAACCCGTTACCTACACAGGAATACCTTGTGAGGTTGATCCTTTGAGTTTTATCTCGTATGCTTTCTGTACTAATTGGACACACAATGTGACAATATTTTTGCCGGAATACGCCCCTGAGTACGCACCCACCCATCTTCATGATGGTGTAAATTGCATACATCACCTGTGCCAAATACATTGTTGGCTTATGAGGGGGTATTAACAAAAGGACATAGAGGGTAAATATTGCAGAGTGGGAGATCTCTACCCTCGATCCACCGAATGTCCATCACTCACCAGTCGTGTTACTACACCTCCACCTGGCACTAAATTGTCCAGAGCCCCAAAAACCTATGTTGTCTGTTGTGAGTCGTCCAGCGACATTTGCAATGCCACGGTTCCCATTATATGAGGCCATAATCTCACCTCTACCTTAACAACTGTGGATGACACAAGCATCTTTTCCTACGTCTTTTATGATTCTTCCTCTAGTGGAGTGATTTTGTGTTTTGTTTTAGAGATCTTGTCACGCCTTATAGTATATATAGCTTATAGTTAATTATTAAAGTTTCATAGTGCCTCTGTTTTCGAGAGAGCTTCTTTTGTTCAAGTCCGCCTCATTAGGAGAGACTGAAAGTTTATTTTGTTATCTTTTCATAGCCTGTTCCGTTTACCTCCTAGAGTGGAGAGAGTTTTTGTTTTGGATACCTTTCATAGCTGCACCCTCCTCATCCATAGTTATTGAGGAGAGTGCTCAGGAGTTTCACAGCCTCTTTATCTGCTCTGTGTGGAGATCCTCAACCTGTAGTTTATAAATAAACACTATTGCCTTGAAACCGACCCTGCGCTTGTGTCCTGTGTCCGAGGCCCTGACATCTGTTTTGTTTTGTTTTTCTTCTAAAGGTTGGTTAATATGACATACATCATAATCAAAATAGGGGAATGTAATGGAACATTTTAAGGGGTGTGAGTGGTTTTCTTCTGAGCTGCACCCAGAACCCTTGAAATAACATTCTGCCTCATTAGGATAGGGCTGTGGTCCCCATGAAGACTTCTGGGACCAACAAGTAATGTTAGAAAATACGTTAGTTAATTATGTAATGTTAGAGGTAACAAAAACAAGACAACACATACACCACACATAACCAAATGTCATCATTCATTCTGATATTTCAATGCAAAAATCATCATGTCAGAGTGGCAGACATCACACAAAGCCCTTTGAAGAACAAAAATGTATTTCACAAATAGCTCCAAATAGTGAATGCTATTGTAAACAGGCTTTGTTAATCTATTCATTAGAGTCAGGATGATGTCTCCTCTGTCTCTAAGACTACTAGCTGCTTTTCAATGCTAGTGAATCTCAAACAATGTCTTCAAAGAAAAACCAAAGAAATGGTGGATAATACAACACATCATTAAAATCTTGAATACAATAGCTTTTATGTGAAATGAACAGAGGTGACAGGCAAAGAAGTACATTCATTTATGTAAGCTGTGTTCAAGAAACAAAAATCTTTCTAATAGAGAATAATGGCTTTGATCTTCAAATGAATGGACTAGAGAATGAAGAAGGGGGAACAAGAATTTCTTTTGAACAATCTTTTTTTAAAAGACATTGAGGGGTAAAAAAGCTTACCTAAAGTGCACTCTCTGAAACTATTTAATCCTTAAGGGGGAATTGACTCTAGGTGCATTTACTTATGTCAAACAAAAAAAAAGTCACATGAGCATTATGACAATGTGGGGTAAATAAGCATTATTAAATTCTCATATAAACTTGTCTATGTACTCAGATTCAAGTCTTTTCAAAATAGTGACTTTTTTCATTACTAAAAGCCCTGGTGCACCACTGACAAAGCAGCCTGTACAAGAATATCAGTTTAGAAATACAGAGGAGAACACTGACAAAACCTGTGAGTTGAACCTTTCTTAAGCAATTTTATCATGCAGCCCTAAACTGTCCATCCTGACCCTGTCAATACACCTCCAAATTGCTGACCAAGTGAGCAAGCATCAAAACAAAGAAGGTAGGCATAGTTCTGGGGGTGGATTTACATACGAAGCTTGCATTCCCAGATAGGAAGAGAAGTATCTCCATTCTGTTGTTTATTTTTTCTGCTTTGGGTGCAGCTGTACTGTTATTCTAACAATTACTGCAAGATTTAAGTATCGTGAATGTTTTGGATTACCCATCTTTGCTTTTAAAGACTAAGGGTGGCCTTTTGGCTCCATGTACATGTCAGTCTGCCCCAATGCTGCCCCACACAGAGTGAAGGAGTTTGGGTATTCAACCAATACAGATGGACTTGATTGAAGTGCTCTAACATGCTAACAGCATGTAGCCATCAGAGGTGACATTATGCGATAGTCACATGTCGATTGGTTGAAAGTAACGTTGAACGAGAAACTATCACATCTGAATCACAATGCCAACGAACAGCATTTGGACAAACCCCACAAGACACAAAAAAGAAAAAGTAAGCAAAATGCTATACTGGATTAGTGACTGAGTTATTAATCACCTCATATTATACCTTTTGTTAAATGACTGTATATCTCAATGTTTGGACTTCCGCTCTCAAGCAAAGTCCAAGAGAAGCAGCTTGTTTTTTTTTTTGGTTAAGAGAAATGAATGAATGATTTTCTCAAGCATTCTGACAGTGGAACTTAAAGAGGCTGTTGGTGAATGAGTGGTTCAATGACAGTGGAGGTGTCAAGATTGGTGGAGAGTGGGATGGGCCAGCAGTGGATCCAATGTTTAAAAATGTTTAAAAACCAATGCTGATGGTCTTTTTTAGTGTAGCTTGTGATATGCTTCATCCCAAGTCCACAGATCTGTGATGTTGTTAGCTTGTTGTCCAACTTTTTCATGTATGTGTTTTTACACTTCTTCAGTTCCTAATACAGTTCATGGAGTGTCTTTTTTAACTCTTCCTTGTCATAAGACATAAAGGCCTTTTCATAAAGCTTTTTAGTAAGCAGAAACTTCATGTTACTGATGACCCAAGATTTGTTATTGGACAGCATACAGGCTGGCTGGGACGTTTGTGTCCTCGCAGAAGTTGATGGAGTTCAGGATGCAGTCCATGATGCTATTATGGCATTGTTCCATGACCTGGTGCAGTGTGGTACAGTGTGGTTCAACTCTGCAAGGTTCTTCAATGCTTAATTTTCTATTACATACAGTGACTGTAGGCAGGATCAGCTGTTTATCATTGCAGTGTTTGTAAAGCTGCTGAGACACAAATGATGCTTTAGTTGTGAGTGTGTGCCTGCCTGTATCATTGATTCAACAGATATTTTTTTCCAAAGTAACTTACAAGTAAGTAATATAGGCAAATCTTGCACGGAATGAGTTTCTGACAGGGGCTGCACCATGGTTAGCACCATTAGCGCCTCACAGCAAGAGGGTTTCTGGTTCGAATCCCAACTGGAGCCATGTGGATGTTTGGGGTTGTGGCTGAGTGGAGTTTGCATGTTCTCCCAGTGCATGCATAGGTTCTCTCTGGGTACTCTGGCTTCTTCCCACCATCCAAAACCATGGCTAATAGGTTAATTGTGAATTCTAAATTGACCCTAACAGTGAGTGACTATGCATGGTTGTTTGTCTCTGTGTGGCCCTGTGATAGACCGTTGACTCGTCCAAAGTGTACTTTGCCTCTCAGCCAACAGCTGGGATGGGCTCCAGCCCCCCTTGCAGTCCTAAATTAGTTGAAATGGGTATAGGAATTGGATGGATGGAGTTTCTGACAGACTTTTATTTCAGAAGGCTTTACTATGTTTCAGGAGACATCATGATGACATACACACAGTACGCAATCCGCGCACACAAATAAGACATCTGTGACCTAAATTGTGAATTGTGAAATTGTCTTTCATGGAACAAGGAACTGTGTCAATGCTGCAGAGAGTTGTTCACACCCACAGGTGATGATTCTCATAGACCAATCAGCACTCTGCATTGTTTCAACATGGTTTCAGGTTGCTTTGAACCTCAGTTGAGTTAGTACCAAAAAACTATCAGAAAACATAAGTCACATGATTCCACCAACAGACGTTACATGGCAATGTGGGGTTCAGTGGAGTCTGTTGTGCTTCAACAAGTAGAAGCTGGCGAATGAACCACTAAAGTTCCAATTGGCAGACATCGGTTCTCTATACTGAGCTGCAAATAGGACTTGAGAGCTTATTAAATCCTGGTTGTAAAACACAATTTGGTTGTAAATCGAATTAGTTAAAATAGATTTACAACCATGAGCTGTGTCCCAGTTTTTCTGAGTCTAAAAGAAAAAACAAAACAGAAAAGGTAGAAACTTACTTCTTGAGAGCAGCAATGAAGTATATGCTCTTTGGCAGCAGCAAGAAGACCTGGTCTGTGAGTACAGCATGAATAATCTTCTTGGCTACATAGTCTGCATTCAGAATTGGCAGCAGGCTTGGCCATCTGATGAAAAAAAGAGGGGGGGAACGATTAGGAGATAATACTATGCTGATTTGTGTGATCTGTGATCTACATTAAACCCAAAAGTCAGGAGTTGCTCCTTTTCCCTTTTACATTTCCCGTCCCCAAAATGGTAACAAAGTTGCAGTATCCTTCGCCATCTCTCTCCTTCCCTGGAGCCCTCTGACTGTAGTGTTGGTACTTTTAAGGATTTTTTTTATTTGGTCACTAATTTATTCCTCATAGCTATTGTTTATACAAGGGTATGTGTAAATAGATCAGGTTGCTGGAGATCTCTCTAAGACAGTTGTCAATAAGGCCACTTGGTTTGAGCTTGTTTTGTTCCATCTCCAATGGGCTTTCTTTCTGTCACTGTAACACTGGACAAATCTTGCCTCAAATATCTATGCCAGCACTATGCCCCAATGGTTTCCCAACCTCTGTCCATCCCTTTCTCCCATCCTGATCAGTCACTTCTGTACATAATGATAAGTACCAGGATATACTGTGAAGTTTATATGTAAATGCATACAAATTACCATGAATGCTAGTTACATTTAATTTACAATTTGAAAAGAAAGGAAAAAAAACTACTTGGTTTGACATCCATCGAACATTCCAGTGTTGATAAAATAGGGGCACACAATGGTGGTCTTGACCCCATCTTTTCCTGTTGCCAGTAGCTCCAGACCTACTGACTCCGCGAAGCCCACTGCAGCAAACTTACTGGCACAATAGTCTGCAAGAAGAGAAATCATCAATTTACATCCAAGCAGAAAGTTAAGAAATGAGTGCACTCAAACTCAAGACAAGCAAGCACGTTACAATCTTTGAAGCAATGACTTTTAGTAAAGGCATACTATACACACTATTCTGGCAATTAAAAAAAGAATCACTGAATATGACTTTCATCCAATCATCACAGTCCATGACTGCTTCTCTTTAGCCCACAGTAAGTAAATCCCATTTTTGCCAGCAGATTTCTGACAGATCCGTCACAAACGCTGTTTTCAGTTCTTTTGTTTTACGATTTATAGTTTCAAATCATATGGCTTTAAGTTATCTATCCTGACACTTTGATGTCTTCCTCAGTTGTCTCCCTTCTCCAATCTTTCCATTTTGTTTGTACTTGCTCTAAATTTTAGACACATCTGACTGGGAACGACCATCATCTTTTGCCACACTCCATGTTGAATTAGCCTCTGGAAGAAGTTTAGAAATATTTTCTCTATCTCCTTACCACTTTTCTTGTCTCTTTTTTGTGTGTGTGCTTTAATTGCAAGAATTCAGTGGTCACTTTTCATTGAGAAACGTAAACTTTATTGTAGCCCTTTTAGAAGAAAGAAATATAAATAATATAATATTTTCAACTTTTGCTTTATTACAGGTGCTCAGACTTGGTAATGATCAATTTATCATTTGCATTTAGCAGCATTTGTGTGCTAATACCCACTTAATTCAAATGGAAGCTTAATTAGTTTTCACACTGCTTCTGGTTTAAATTGGTATAAATTATTTTACTTGTACTTAGTGGCATGAATTGTATGATTAAAAGAGGACACACCTGCCAATCCATTTACTCCTACAAGACCAGCAGAGCTGGCAATGCTGACCAGATGGCCGTGATTGTTGGCAATCATTGCAGGAAGGAAGGCCTTGTAGGTCTGTAAAGAAAGAGATAGAAAGCAAGTAAATTGTGAAACAAAATGCACAACCAAAAATTAAGATGCAAGGACACTAAGAATTTACATGCAATGCCAGCAATGATAAGATAACAAGAAAACTATTTTACATCAAGTGTTATGTCAGCAAGTAGCAAGGACAAGTAAAGATACATCATATCACATTTCTAAAAGTTAGACCTTAAGCACAAGATTCATAGTGTTCCTGTGAGCTCAAGGCATGTATACTACATTTTAAGAGTACAGGGCGAGTGACCAAGTTGTTAGATATCAAGATGCATGATGTTTGGATAGTACAGTCAATCTTAATGCTACACAAGCAACAAAAAACTAAATGGTTGTAACAGCTGAGGAGAAGCCCATAGTTAAAAGTTCTTTATGTGACAGGACTAATATTATCATTTAATCTGCATATTTTATTTAAACAGTATATTTCTCTGGCCTAATACACAACAAGCACAGCTCTAGATTTCTGTTAAATATTAATCATTTTCTTATGAATCAGTCTCATCTGGTGTTTGCAACCAGGTGTGCTGAAGACCAACAAATCCTTAAATTTCTTGTTAACAAGATCATCGACTGAAGAGCAAAGTTCAGACCAAAGTTCTTATCACGCCAGCAGAGTTTAATTTACTGTGCTACCATCATAAATTAGGAAAATATTTAAGAGCCTGACTTTGAAAAAGCACTGCTTTGGTTGGAAGACAATCTTAAACTATCATGATCAGAAGGAACTTAAATGTTTGATAAGATCAAAATGAAGAAAGTCATCAGCTGAATTCCACATCATGTTTGATTGTTCAAGTAAGAGCATTTCCACAAAGAAACAACTTATTAGTGAGGCTAATTGGAAAAAGGCTGTAATTTGTAAAAGAGGATAAAGACTGGAATCTGAACCATAAGGAAAATGTCCAAATTACAGAGTAATGTGCTCATTGGTGTAAGAAGAAAGGAAGATGAAGTGAAGGATTCATCAGGCTAAAATTGTAAAGGAGTGGTTCAGGGAGTCACATATTGACTGGCCTCCCCAGAGTCTAGACCTTAATCCATTGAGAGTATTTGGGATGAGCTAGAGAAACTTTATTTAAAATAAACTTTATTTGAAATAAGCATTTTGACTAAGCTTATCAAAACAATACTAAAGTGAATACATGCCATGATCAAAGCTTTTGGTAGTCCAACAAAATATAAGAGTTACTTTGTATTGTCCAGGCTGTACTTCCACAGACACATCTTTCTTCCTGTCCTGTTGACATAACCACCAACCTACCAGTTGTTTCTCATTGAATTCTCTCCATCATCAACCGTTCTCTCCTGTGTCTGTGCACCTGATTTTTTTTAAAATCATCCAGTGTTTCACTCTTCTAAAGATTCTTGACAACTCTAAACACTTATGTTCAAAATATGTATATACATACTGTATATGTATATTCATTACAATAATTAGATGTCATCTTCCTCTCCTGTCACATCCTTTGACCTATCTTGAGTGCCACTTGGCTCACTGATGTGTTTCACTTGTCTTAATCACAATGTTAACTCACAGTCAACCCTTTATTTTATAAATTGCTTCATAGATGTGCTGAAATTTCTTAATTCTAAGATGCATCTCGATGTGGATGTGAAAGGTTCAGCCCAGTGCAGTGAGATACCATAATTAATGGTTTGCAACAACAATTATTCCATACATCAGCAACTGGTGATCTTCCTGCCAAAACGGAACAATAAAGTTGGATTCCAATGAAACATTATGGTCAATTTCCTAAAACACCAACAAAGGAGAAGAAGTTACCTCCAATGTTATGCAAGCATTACATTGATGTGATAATATAGTGAATTAATAAAATACAGTTAGTAATAAAAATGCAGTAGATACCTGTACACATAATGGACTGAATTTATCAGAAAGTACAAAAGATCAAATACTTGCAAAAATTTGGATACTTTGATAATACAACATATAAAAGGAACCAAGTTAGCCATTTTCACTGTGATAAAACTCCTGGCACTTCAAGGAACAGAAGTAGCCCAACTAATCAGCCAAGAATTGATGAGGTGCTGTCAACTTTGTGGTCTAATTCTGAGAGAAGAGAATCATCAAGTCTGTGGTGACTGACCAAAACTGCTTTGGATTAATGGACTTATTCGGTCATAGAGAACTTTGGTTCCACCAACTGATGAAGACCCAGGAATCATTACCATCACAAACCAGACTTTACAAAACAGATCTAGATGCTTCATACAGCCAAAAATAAAGCCCAGGTAAAGGACTATGTAAGTAAAGCTAGGCAAGTAGCAATTACGTGGGATTCATGGACATCAGAGGCAACCGACTTGTATGTACGTAGCGTGCAGAGTACTGAGGTTGGTAGCTCAGATACTGAAAGATGTCACAGATAAAATTTCCAAAACCACAAATAAAAATCTGATTTCACATTGGATTGTATTCATGAAAAAGTTGCCAAAAGCAACATCATAGTAATTAAAAGACGCAATACATTAGTTTGCTACTTTAAATGTATATTTAACAGAAGAATCATCATCAAAATTAATTGTGCTGTCTGACTGACCCAGAAGTGAGCCATGATGTTGACCTCCACAGTCTTCTCAATCAGGGAATCTGGAGCATCAATGAATTTCTTTCCTGTTACAATGCCAGCGTTGTTCACCAGAATGGTGACATCACCCACTTCACGCTTTACCTGCATGAAAAAGAAAAAAAAAGTCATGAATGATCAATCCCTTTTTGTGTAAGCTATCATGTTACAGGTAAAAAAAACATGTCAGCACAGATTACAGCCTCAGGAGGTTTTTCTACTTTTTCCTGCACATTGGTGCAGAAAGCACGATATGACGTAAAAAGCATGATCAGGTCAAACAAATGGTTCATAAGTATCTAATATACAAAGTCTTTCAATTTTTTCAACAAAAAAAATATTCAAGGAAATACTAGAAATATTTGTACATTGTGTATTGTAAATATTACATTTGTAATTTTACATTGGTAAAAGGGCTTTTCCCTAATGGTGAGGATGCTTCTGGTATTCCTGGCACTTTAAACATCTGTTATGCTAGGTCACCAAGCAAATGAGAAAGGGGCTCACATAAGAGACAGGCTGACTTAACACAAGTTACATAATAACTTGTATAAGCAAATCAGTGGTTCAAATACCACGTAGAATCCTCCAGCAACCTCAAAATCTACATGGCTGATAAATATAACTTATGCCATGCCAGCTCGAACATTACCTGGGTCGGAGAGATATAGAAGAAGATATATGACAAGTGGTCAACTGGATAAATACGTTTGTGGACAAGAATAATATATATCACACTGTAGGTATGCTACTATACAATGAGCCCATGAGAGGGGATGCATGTAAGGATGTGGAACCAATGCAACATTAAGCTAACAACTTCTAGATGAGTGTTTGAGAAAGAAAAGCAAAGCAAAAATGCAAATAGGAGCCAGAATAAATGAAAATGAATGAACAAATGACGCTTAAACTAACAAATATATTTAATCAAAAGAGTGAATCTAAACTAAAATAACAAAGTCTAAAAAACATTGTTGCCTGAAATTGTCATCAGGTATGTCATATGCAAAACCAATACTTTTTTACTTTTGGAAACTTGCAAAGAAACCAACAGCTGCAGATTGAATACCAGTCAAATGACAGATAAAAGTTTTCTCCATGCAAGATGGCAGTGAAATAAGTACTGCTCCCTCCTTGCAGTGTCTCCATCCTCAAACCAGGCTGGGTTTGCCCCACAGCATTTGGCAAACTTTACAACGTAGCTGGTATTCTGGAAAAAAAATAAATAAATAAATCAAGCTAAATGTGTTTAAAAGCTGACAAATCTCTACGATGCACCTGTGTCTTTTCACTTATTCATTTTTTAATGTATTTTCTAATTATTTTAGTGAAAAGCACTTTGGTCAGCTATTGCGGTTTTTAAATGTGCTTTATATATAAATTTGAATTTGGATTGATTGGGATTACATCTGATAACTGATATGCAGACAAAACAGGCAGAAATATTCTCTTGTGCACACCCGGATGCATTGACAGTAGCCAAAGTCTACAATCAGCAGGATAAGTAGGAAGATTCAATGGAACCATTAAATCCAAGACTAGTCTACCACTAGTACAGCTAAATATGCACATAGTACCAACAAGCACAGGTCTTACACCATTTGAGGTGATTTATGGAAGACGTCATTCCACAACTGAGACCAGGAGTGGCGAAGCAGCTGAAGAAACTCTGGCTGAAAAAAATATTAGCTAAGAAAAGTGTCCTATCTGCTAATTCTATTTCAACACAGAAACTTGAACAGTCCACGTCTGCGGTGAATCCCAGAGATTGGTCTTCATCAAAGTTATAAAATCGCTGAGAGGACCTCTGGATCTATCTGCCACACTGCAAAAAGAGCTCAGGTGAGCTGTAAATACTCTGAACCCACCACCTCAGTAGTGTAAGTCTGAATCCAGAGGAAGTGACATCAATAGGAACACTTCCTGACGCTGGGACAAAAGGCACATCCAGTTGCAGGACTCGGTGAAGCAACCAACAACATTCTGAGGAAATAGAGGGTGAAGAGGCCAACAGAAGGTTTGCTGAATTACTTGTTTTAAAATGGACAGAATAAGAGGCCGACCCTGGAACCCATTTAGGCAGCCTAGCATGTGTGGCCTTAGAGGCACAATGTTTTGTCTGACAGTTTTAACTATTCTTGTTGTTTTCCCTCCTGTTATGGTTTGAGCTACAGGAAATGAAAGCCTACACCTGTAGCAACCACACCCAAGAGGCACACACAAGCCACACCAGCCTAAGATTACGTATTTCATCGGATCGAACCGGTGAAGCACATCATAGAAATAAGAGGGCCAGCGAATCCCAACCCAACAAGGAAGACAAGGTAACGATGAATTTGTGTGAGGGAGAGAGTACTACCTTCTTCATTGGCTTATGTGCCGCTGGCAACTGCAATGGTAATGATGAATATTATTATGCAAATGAGAAGTATTTCTGTACTGGATTTCCCTGTCCTACCTGGGAACAGGTTTTCCTTTCCACTGATCTGAATGATTGGACAAACCCACATAATAAAAGGAGACAAAGATGGAGTATTGCAAGGGGAATAACCACTTTCCTGTGCACTTATAACTGCAATCCAGTGTATATAACAATCCAAAACCCAGATGTACAAAAGAACTCCGAGGGTGTGATAACTCCAGTAGAGATGTACAGGTACACTTACACATCTTTGTGAGCCGCTGTCCAAAAAGTATTACTTAATGTACATCTGTAGTCAATACTACCATATGATGGTAGTATGCAACTACTGCTAAGACAAAAACTAATCCATCTCACCTCCACAACCATCTAGACCCATAGAAACTTTTCTAAATATCTCTGCTCTCCAAATTGTTGTAGCTATTGGAACTGGTTAAACTGAAAAGAATGAATGGTTGGATTGGCTAATTTTCACAGTCCACAAAACTGGACCCAAACAAGACTGTTTAGCTTGCACCGCAGCTTGGCCAAGTTTAGGCACAGTTCCATTCCCATTGAACTCTGACATTGATCCCACAGGTTTTAAGTGCCCTAAACCTTCTTGACACTGTACCATCCACCTGTTTCCCCCGGCAACTGTGGTTCATCCACCGTACTTTTACCCGTATGCTGGCAATTAGACCTGTATCCACCGAAGTGGAAATAGGCCAAACGTGGGACACTGTCCGGGTTTAATGTCACTATAACTCCAGTCTCATTCAGGATGTGCGAGTTACCAATCACACCACCACACGCACTGACATTTGGTGGTTCTGCGAAGGAAAAACACTCAAACCTGTGCTGCAAACTGGATGGGAACATGTGTCATGGTTCAACTAGTTATGCTACTCTATGTTTTACCATAATGTTCAGAGATATGTGTTGTACACTCATTCCAAGTGACACAGCTTCAGATGGAAGCGTTACACGGGCCATACAAGAGCTGACTGCACTCTCCCAAGAATTGGCTGAAAACTCTGGTTTGGACGATCCTTGCAGATCCAGAATACTTAAATAATAGTTTGTTAGATGATTTTTACTCTTTTCATAACTTTTTGGATTTTGACGTTTCCAGTAAGCATTAAGTATAAACAGGATATAATTGTTTCTATCAATAGTGAAGTCTATTGTAAGCCTGTAAAAAAAACAAACACATTATCATCATCACAGTTGAAGAGCAGAAACTAGATTTTCAATGTGGTAGCGGGGCATGTAGATCAATCATAGTTTAGCAAGACTTTCCAAAATAAGTCTTTCTATTTAATTAACTGAGATATACATCATCGGGACACTTGAGTCCAGAGCCACTATCTAATCCTGTAACCAGCTACACAAACATTTTAGAAAACTAAAGCTAAAATCTTAGTATCAAAACAATGTCTAGCTAATATTCGAAAGGGGGATTTGATATAAAAACTAAAAACTGAAGTTGCACTTTATCCAGTTCGTTAAAAAACAAATGTGGCATCATAAAAATCGATATAAAAGACAAAAACTTAAAAAAATTAGAATGAATAAAGAAAAGAAACCTAATAGGATGAAAATAAAAACAAAATAATCTAACTCTCTTAAAGAATTAAAGTTTTAAGATGAGACATAAAAACATAAAGTGTGAAAGCCTTATGTCCATCTAGGGGTATCTGCAAACCTGCACTGAACCATGTACAACAAACACAGCCCAAACAGATTTTTTTTAGAAGAATCTGTTCAAACCAAAGGATTAATGACATTGTATTGTACATCAAATGAGTCTACGACAGCAGATGTAAACCTTACGAACACGATGAGTGGTACAGAAAATTGAAAATGAACTGTCACATGTGAAACCAAGAGATTAGTTTCTCTTCAAAACAGAATGGTTTTGGATCAACTCACTGCCTCACAAGGAAGAGTTTGTGCTATAATTGGTACTTCCTGTTGTACTTGTACTGAAGAAGACCACTGATAGTGGTACTACACACCAAGCCTTACAAAGTATGACTGCTGTACGACACGCTTTGTTTAAAGATATGATTCAGGATTAATTAAATGGACTGCGTTGGTTCCTTTAATCATGGCGTAGAATTCTATACTCACTTTGTTGATTTTGGGCTTCAAAGCCCTGTGATGCTTTCTGCCCACAACATGGCAAATCTCCATCTACTCAACTAACTTTATTGGGCAATTCAGATTACTCTCACTAAAAGGTGCACATTGCCAAAACTTTCATGTCACAAGTGTAATAACCTATAAATTACATTTAAAATCATAAGAAGTAAGACAATAATATAATATCCACATGCTTTTTTACTACTTTTGTTTTATGATGACGTGTGATTGATAATCAGCATAAACAGGGGGAATATACTGGGAAAATTATTATTTTATTGTATCACATGAATTCATAACATGGAATGCCATGTCCAAGTTACAAGTTTGTTATTATGCAACCAGGTTGTTATTAACCTATTGAGTGCTCAAAGCTCTTAATGACCGAGCTCCATCATATGTTAAAGATCTCATTGTAAGATATTTTCCTAACAGAGCACTTCGCTCCCAAACTGCAGGTTTACTTGTTGTTCCCAGAGTTTCTAAAAGTAGAATGGGAGGCAGAGCCTTCAGTTATCAGGCCCCTCTCTGTGAAACCAGCTGCCAGTTTGGCTTCAGGAAGCAGACACCCTCTCTACCTTTAAGATTAGGCTTAAAACTTTCCTTTTTGATAAAGCTCATAGTTAAGGATGACTCAGGTGAGCCTGAAACATTGAATAGTTAAGCTGTTATAGTCAGCTATCTTATGTCACACCTTTCCTCACTTTGCTCTTTTTTCCCCCTTGTTTAATTTCTCATATGATATTATGTACATTTGGCATTACTGTTGTCATTAACTTGTGTTTCCCTGTTCCAACAGGTATCCTTTGAATGGTGTTGTGGTGTTTGTTGTCCCCTCTTTTCTGTCCACTCAAACCCCAGCTGGTTGAGGCGGATGGCCACCCTTCCTGAGTCTGTGTGACGGCTGCACCTACAGACGCACAGCTAAATAGTTTGTAACCCCATGCACCAACACTTTCAGTTATGTTATGTGTATTTCTTGATGTCATTTTGTTTACATATTTGTTTAAACTAAGGTGAAATACATTATTTCTGTTTGTAAGCGCGCACATTTAGATCTAATTGTATTTTCAACTTTGTTAAATTTGTTTTATATGTTAAACCCGTTTTCCTTTCTTCTATCTGTGCTGGGGGGTGTTACCCCTTAGTATGTGTTACCCCTCTTGTGTTGAAAATTGGTCTGATCAGGCAGTATTTAAGTTCTCCTTTGTTTCCTGTTTGGGAGGTAAGTTTGGTTCTTTGTTAAGTTAGTATGGTTTCTGTGTTAAGTTACTTATCATTTGAACAATTGGTTTGAAGTTATTATGACTTTAATTTGTTTTGTTCATTTGACCTCTTTTAAGGGCCCTGATATTATTTTCTTTGGGTAAATAAAACCAGTTTCTTTTTTTAATCTATCTGCGTCCTCATGCTTGACCAGCTCGGTCCCTCACAGTCTGGTTCTGCCAGAAGTTTCTTCCTGTTAAAATGAAGTTGTTTCTCTCCACAGTCTCCTCAGGCACGCTCAGGACAGGAGATTGGACTGAAGATAAGTTTTGGTGCAATCTGTTGGTTTCCTTAGTTAGGAAATTGTTTTTGAATTGACTTTGTATGTATGAATTGGATTATTTTAAATGTAATTATTTGGATTTGATTGGATTATGATTACAATCACTTGAACTAGAACTGGCTTGAATTGGACTGTATTATTGAAGTTCCTTTAGATGACATTTGTTGTAACTGAACTGAATTGAATGAGTGCTTACCCAAGCTCTAGGAAATGTGATAGTTGGTGATAAATCAAGAACATCTGTGGGTATAACCTAAATCAGTTCTAAGATAAAAAGGAATTCCTGACTTAAAAGCTCTTCTCCAAGGTACTTAGAAGTGACAGTCTGACATGTCTTGGGTTTTGTGTTTTTGATTTTCCTGTCTTGATTATAGTTTTGTTTTCAGTTTTCTGTTTAGTCATTAGTTTTTGCTGTTTTCCCCAGTCACCCTTGCCACGTCATTAGGTTCATCCATGTCACCTGTTTTTGTTCACAGTTGCATACCATCTGCAATCACCTCACCACGGTATTTAGTTTCCAGGTTCCCTCAGGTTCATTGCAAAATCCTCACTGACATTGATGCACCGTCATTTCTGTTCATGGTTTTCCACGTCAGGTTTTTGCCTCATGTTTATTCATAGCCACAGCCATAGTCACATTTTGTTTGTTTTGTTTCACACTTTAGATTTATTGTAATCCGGCTCAGGCACATTTTATGTTCCTTTTGTTAAATAAATCAGCTTCCTACCTCCTCCACGCCACGCTCCACACCATGCACAATCCCAGTCCCCCGGTTGTGACAGAAGGATTTTGCAATGAACCTGAGGTATCAAAGAAACTGAGGTATCAAAGAAGAACAAAAATGTAAAACAAAGTCAATAATATAATAAAAATTAATATCGAGCTTATGTACAGTATGGCAGTAGTGTAAATACAGTAATGGTAATGCAGAGAGAGGATGTGCAAAATAGAGTAGCTTGTGAAATATGCATAGACAGTCAACAGCAGATATGACAATGTCTGACAATTGGCAACAACAGGGGTGACAACAGGCAAATGGTGTAGTAAAGTGCAGGAGTATGAAGGTTTCAGCATGATGGCGATGTGATCAGAGAGACCAAGGTGAGGGAGAGGGGAGGCTTTGTCTGCTCCCTTGCAGGATGTGTACACCAAGTCCAGTAAGTTGTACTCTCTTGTTGGAAAGTTCACATGTTGATGTAGTTTGGGTGATAAAATCTTCAAATCCGCATGATTGAAGTCTGCTGTGATGAGGAACCCGTCTGGCTGTGGTGTCTGTTGTTCACTGATGGATCGGTAGAGTTAATTCATTGACTCGCTCCTATACCTGGTGTTACCAGGAGGGATGTAAACAGCTACGAGTAGAATAGATGTAAATTCCTTTTGTAGATAGAAGGGTCAGCACTTGATGAAGATGAACTCCGCCAGCTGAAAACAGTGTTTGTGGCATTCTGGTACAGTGTGTCGCTGATATAAACACACACTGCCCCACAACATGTCTTACCTGCTTCTAAAAGGTTTGGGTTGACTCCTTTCGATGCGGAGGAGCAGCAGCTCTACTCCAAATTCCCTCTGGACGTCCAAGCTCCTCACCCTATCTCTAAGCCCAGCCACAATCCGAAGGAAACCCATTTCAGCTGCTTGTATCCATAATCTCGTTCTTTTGGCCCCTATCCAGATCATTGGTGAGGGTTGGAGAAAGTTGGATAAGTAAATCGAAATCTTTGCCTTCCGGTTCAGCTCCCCCTTGACCACGACAGTCCAGCGCAGCGCCCTCATTACCCCTAACGAAGCCTGTCAGTCCATCTCTCGCTCCAACCTACCATTACTTGTGAAAAAGATAACCAGATACTTAAAGTGGACATGTTATGCAAAAATCACTTTTCCAGCTCTTCTACACTAATATATTTGAATTCGGGGTGTGTACAACCCCCCCTAGTGTTAAAAACAACAACCGCGTCCATTTCGCGTGCGCTGCTGTGGCAACTCACTCTCTTGTCCCTCTAGTCTGGGCGACGCATTCAGATTCTGCTCCCTGGCCAACACCCAGTCTCCACCCACCACGCCCTACAGGTTATAAAACAGCAAAGCTCAGGTGACGCGCCTATATTTCATTCATCGCAGCGAAGAAAAACAGTTAGCAGTATGGTGAATTTGAGAGCTAAGCATGTCAGTTGCTCTGTTGTTGGCTGCAGTGACCAGCACAATACGCTGCATAAGACCCGAGTCTCAGAGGACCTACGAATGGAGAGGATAAAGTTTATTTTTGATGGCGAAGTTTCAGCCATGGTCGGTATAAACCTATCTGTGTGCCAAAAAATTTTGACATGGGCTGCTTCCACAATTTGTGTCAGTAGAATGCAGAACTGGCACCAAAACATTTCATAAAAAAGGGATCGATACCGACCATCCGTGGGACCATCCGTGGAGCAAAAATCCACACAGGGGGATCTCCGCTAGGCTTGGTCTCAAAAATATGGCTGCTGTTAACATCACCGCCAGCCCCCAAAACATCATTGAGGTGGACAATAGCAGCCGTACATCTCTACCAAATGACTTAAACTCCTTCTTCACCAGGTTTGAGAAAGACAACACCATGCAAACTGAAGAAGCTAAAAAAAAAAAACCCAGTACAAACACTCTGCCTTCACCTTCACCACAGAGGATGTGGTGAGAGCCCTCAGGAGAACCAAAGAGACCTGGGGCCTCATGTACAAAGGGTGAGTATGCACAAAAAAGTGGCGTACACACTTTTTCACGTCAACGATCAGATGTATCAAGAGCAAAATGATCGTGGAAATGTGCGGTGCCTCACGCCAACTTTAGGGCTGTCGTACGCATTTTTCTACAGCTGTTGATTCTTTGGCAACACTTGGCGAGGTGATGTTGGGAAACTGTCATAATAAATAAATGTGAACACAATTTGTCCTCAGAATGAGTGATGTACACATCTGAGACACATGAACAATTAACACTGATGAACTGTTAACACACCCATGTGTCTGCAATTACAGTTAGAGTGGATATAAAAGCATGTGCAAAGTGTTGCAATGCATTCCATTGAAAACAATGGCTGCTTTAGCGGTATTGGAAGACATTGTAAATGGTACAATTGGAAGAAAGCGTGTGTTCAGAGACAGAGGATTTGCTGGCACATGATGACAACTGGCTCATCAGCCGTTTTGAGGGCAATCCTCCTGGAACTCTGCGCAGAGCTGCGGCCGGTGCTGGAGCGCAACCCAGCGAGGGGCCATGCGCTGCTTGTATCACAGGTGATGTGCACACTGGGGTTTAAGCATTCCAGAGGGAGCTGGTCAACCGATTGGGACTGAGTGGGACGGAATTATCTGCATCTCAGCAGGTATATCAAATTCCCACAATGCAGTTTGAACAGGCCAACATTGAAGCGCAATTTGAAGCGAAAGCCGATTTTCCTAATGTAATTGGAGCTATCGACACAGTGCTATAAAAGCGTCATCACATGATGAATTTGTATATCAACAGGAAACATTTTCATTCCAAATGCTTTGTGGGGGGGGGCCTGGTTCAACGCACGATTCATACATTCAGTAACAGAATTGTTACAAGCTGGTTCTGTGCGCGATGGGTGGCTTCTTGGTGAGTAACTTTATTCGTGTACTTGCCCTAATATTATTCCCCGTGACGTGCATTGAGCATGTGCGCCCCCAATTTCTATCCCGTCTTCACAGCATCATAGTTGGTGGTTAAAGTGCTGTTTTTTGCTGGTTAAACAACAGCTTAAGATATTTATAACAAGCCCTTGATCGTCTCTGTGTGCAAATGTTTATAACCCTATGCGTAAAGTGTTAAATGTCTTAATCAGCCTCACTTTTTCCCCGGCGCACTTCTGCACTGGTTACTGTATGAACACGTTTGTTGTGAGTTACACAAATACATAGGTATTTACCTTGGGGGGTAATTAGAGACCCACACCCACCACCCCTGAGAGAGCAGTGTCACCCATAGTTGTGCCGACTCTCTGTTCAAACAGCCTCCCCGCCTGTTTTGGCCACACTTCGGCGGTGGGCAGCCAGTCTCCACTTCACATTTACCTTAATATCGGACCACTTCTTCTTCACCTCTGCTTGTGTGCGCTTCTCAGACCTCACAGCATTAAAGGCCTCGTTCATGCTCTCCCACCCACTCCTCTTACGTTTGCTGCTTAAATCGGAGAACAGCGTGCCAAAGACCACATTTTTGCGGGCCTCCACTTCAGAAAGTAGCACCTCCATCTTGTTTTCCGTGAAGTTCTTTTTTTTCGTCTTTTATCGTACCGTCTTTTTTCTTTATTTTCTGATCGTGCAAAGAGAGAAATCGCAGGTGCAGGGCTCATTTACATATGATTTGCATATTTAAGTAGGGGCATGGACAGAGAGGAGTCGGGTACTCCGACATGTGCGCTCAATTCCATGTTGATTGGGAAGTACAAACAAAATGTGCTTGGATTCATGCGTGCGCAAACGTTGATACATCCGGATATTTTTTTTACGTTGAAGGGCATTTTGGTTTGAACATACGCCATGTTTCAGTAGGAAATCCACGCAAGTCTTTGTACATGAGGCCCCAGCTCTCCTGGACCAGACAACATCAGCAGTCGTGCTCTGAGGTACTGTGCCGAGTAGTTGGTAGATGTTTTTAAGACCCTGTTTCAGAGGCCCTTTGATGATGTGACAGTACCCCAGATGAGGAAACACTCTACAGTCACCCCTGTCCCCAAGAAGAGTACCACCAAAACACTCAATGATCTCAGACAGGTGGCTCTCACCTCCCTTGTGATGAAGACAATGGAGAGGATCATAAAACATCACATCACAAATGCAACAAACTCACTGACCAATCCTCTCCAGTTTGCATACTGCACAAGCAGAGGTGTTGACGATGGCAAAATATTCATCCTAGACACCCTCCACAAACACTTAGACCACCCTAACACCTCAGCCAGACTCCTGTTTGCTGACTTCTCCTCAGCATTCAATACCCTCCAGCCTCACATCCTGGCCAACAAACTCTCCTCCTCCTTCCACCTTAACGACCAGCTCATCCTGTGGCTCCTGGATTTCCTTACTCACAGGTCACAGAGAGTGTATGTCAACAATGTCTTCTCTAACATACAATTCATCTCAACAGGCTCCCCACATGGCTGTGTGTTGTCACCCCTGCTGTTCAGCCTTTACACTGATGACTGCAGATTCAGACAGCCCCATGCCCACCTCGTGAAGTATGCTGATGACACAGTCCTCCTGTCTCTCCTGTCAGACTCTTCACAGCCCCATGGACCAGCACTCCAAGAGTTCATAGACTGGTGTGACAACTCATGTCTGGAGCTGAACATCAGGAAAACCAAAGAGATGGTGGTGACCTTTTCCAACAAAAAAGGGAGCTCTTCCCAGTGGAGTGCCTGTGTAGAAATCCCTCCATTAGCTCTCCTATAGCTGCAAGTAGCCACATAACAGCAGCTATGAGCTAACAGAGCTATAGTACACGTTCGTTCATTAATTCGTCTTAAAGTATTGGTGAAATAAAGACAGATAATGCCTTATTTAGAGGCTGCATCGTCCCTGCCCGATTAACTCTGTTACATGGATGTACGCCGATTGTGATTTTTCTAAATAGCTTTCGAAGGACGCCGACTTTCTCCAAACTGTTCTCGGTGAGTAGATGAACGTTTTTCATGCCAGAAATAAGGTCAGAGTTCTCTTTTAAAGACAGAAACCGCCTGCAGAAAACTGCGACTGGCTCTTCCAAAATAATTAGTTCACCTCTCAGATCTCTGCTGGATGTCTATGAACATCTCACGTGCAGGTTAGCAGGCTGCATTTTTCAAGACCCCTCACATGTTCTGTTCCCAACGTTTGAGTGAAACACCAATAATACACTCCTCACTTCCACTTTACCCAAGACCTGTAATATATCTACCTGA
Organism: Leuresthes tenuis; assembly: GCF_036924035.1. Classification (NCBI taxonomy): domain Eukaryota; kingdom Metazoa; phylum Chordata; class Actinopteri; order Atheriniformes; family Atherinopsidae; genus Leuresthes; species Leuresthes tenuis. Next base: position 32,443,570 of record NW_027325368.1, on the reverse strand, counting down.
GGCTCTGTATGGCTAAGCTGTACTGCACCTTATCTTGCCATTTTTGCACCCATCATGCTGGTCCTAGCACTCAGTATTTTTGGCACTGTAGTATTTTAGAAGTTAGCAATTAGGTATTATTGTGTTTCCCGGTTCTAATATTTTAGCTTTTTAACACAAGCCCAAATTTGTGCAATGACCGTACTCTGGGCGGCTATTTTCTTGTCGTTGTTTACAGTTGTTTTAGCGTTTATATTGTTGCCTTGTTTGCTTCTCTATGTGCCTTTAATTGCCCCTTGGGGACAAATAAAGTCTTTTTAATTGAATTGACAATCGATCAGAGCCTCCTCTCCAGTACCCTGGACTAAGGGACACTGAGTCGTGTAATCCCCTTGCATTTGAAACACACTCTCGGTCCCCTTTCTTTCTGCCACTCCATAGGCGTTGACCTAGCAGCTTCCTCTTCCATCACCTCCTCTTGCCACTGAACTGATTCAGTCTATTCCCTCAAAAATGAACTCCAGAGCTAAATTGTGCCCTCCATACACCTGCACTTAACCAGGGCCACAGCGAGAAACCCAGAACAGTCGTGATATGTTTTTGAGACCTGAGCCTCGTGGTGCGGGTTTAGAGATTCAGAAACTGCAGGGCGACATAAAACACCAGGCTATTCCAATTCACATCTTCAAGGACTATTGCTGTGAAGTATTGGAACAATGTACTACGTACCAAGACATCATAAAGGAGCTTTACAACTAAGGCTTCAGGACTGCTCTCCAATATCTGGCCAGGCTGGTTGTCCAAAGACGAGAAGAGATAATTTGATTTGAAAAATGATATCACTATGTTATAAGTGCTGGGGACTTGCATCATATGATAGACGGCTTTAATTTTGACTGCTTAAAGAACAGTAAAAGGTTTGGAACTGCTTATGTCTGGAGATTAAAGAGATACAAGTATGGCAAACTTGTGCAAATTTTGCAGAGCTGGCGCAGATGGAAGTTTTTTTTCCTGGTTTCATTGTAGTTGAATCAGAGTTAGAGGGGACACCTACAAGATGGGCTGACAGCATCTGTAAAAATTCTCAGAATTATGAACCAATGGATCACAGTTTAACATTTGGCTTATTGGTGTGGTGAATAGGAGTTTCCAGTTGGAGGTTTGTTCAGCTTTAATCAACTTATTAGAGGGAGAAATAAAAGAATAAGAAACTTTGGGAAAAGAAGCACAAAGAAAATACAGAAAAAAACTCAACAAAGAAAAAAAATTAAATAAAAGTAAAGAGTAGATAGAAATAAAACAAGAACAGACGAATCTTCTAAAAAAAAAAACTCTTTTAATCCTGTTTTGCAGTTGGTGTGAACTATAGACCCTGAACTGACCCTGACACCTGCTTGCTACCTCCACCAATCTACAACCAGAGATAACAGGAACAATCAGACAGACAAGATAAAACCACAGGTGTTGCACCAGCACCATCATCAGTGGCATTAATGCGTACCAGTGAGATTTGGTGAAATCTATTCTTTTACATTCACTGTTGTAGCGGAAAAAACACACAAAAGCAAAAAAGGAAGAAAGAAAGAGACTAAATGAAAAAAGAAAAAAACATCATCAGTGGAAAGCGCTTTTTGAAAAGTCAAAGCATGCTTGACTGAATCAGACTGAACTTTGACTTTGACTGACGGTTTGTTCTTTTGTGACAGACTACAATACAAAAAAAATTTCTGCAGTTCAAACAGCACAAGGACTGCTGAACTTGTTTTTGATTACTTTTATGTAACTTTTACTAAACTCACATGTATGCCACTTGAGGAAGAAAAGACAACTCGTTTTGTCTGAAGAGCAATAGTACCTGTGGGTTATGCATAAATATGATGTTGATCCAGTGAAAAATGCTGAACCAGAGGTGATTACTCCAAAATCCTCAGCAACAACAGTATCCTCTCGAAAAATAAGTCATTAATGGTAATGGAAATTATATTTATATAGCACTTTGATTGAAAGCACGATGGCGCCACTTATACCAATTGCATCTTAAGATAATTGACTTTCATTAATAATTTTTTTGTTCACTTATAGGTTAATTACTGGAATCTGAGTGGGTGGTTCCTTTGGCTTCAACACCTTGGCCCAGTGCATCCAGGCTATAAAAGGTCCAGCCCTCAGAAAGCTCTCTCTCTTGTTCTGCCATCAGTCACTCTTTTGTTTGCCGTTTGGTTTGTTTGACATTTTACCAACATCCCACTATATTAATCATGCATTCACCCACTATTGATCCTCTCGTGCTCAGATTTGAACATAGCTTCTATGTTTTATAGAAATAAAATGATCTTGCAGGCATTTAGCGTGTTGTTTCCCGTTTTTGTCGTGGCCTACTAAGCTGAGTCGTGACAAAAGTTTATGGTCATATGCACAGTAAGGAAACATGATTGTCTGCACAATTAAATAATTTCTTTGCTGTTCATAATGACTGCAAAACAAGATCAAATCTACCTATAAAATAAAAAAGCAATCTGACACAATAAAGACCATTTTAAAACGCAGCATGTGAAAAATACAGTAGAAATATAAATTATACAGAAATATAACTATGCAGATAAAAACAGAGCCGCAAATAAAGTATGTACCGTACTTTCCGGACTATTAGCCGCACCTGAATATAAGCCGCAGAAGCTAAATTGCATGATTTGTACATATACAAGCCGCACCTGACTATAAGCCGCAGGTTTTTTATGTTTAATTACCATATGGTTCGTGCACAGAGGGGATTGTTGGGAAAGAGGCAACTGTTTGGGGAAGCTCCTATTTATTAACATTTCAACACAAGTTGCATATTTGCATAACGTTTTCAACCATTTAGTGCAATAGTAGCTACAGAAGCTACAGAACATATAAAGCTACAACAACAAATAAAGTGCCTGTAACACGACAGTAAGTCTAAATTGCAGTAACACGGCTGCTTAAAATATACGGTTATCAGCCTACCAGAAAAGTTATTACCGTAATCCTCCTCTTCATCTTCATCTTCATCAACATCATCAACAAATAAAGTGCCTGTAACACGACAGTAAGTCTAAATTGCAGTAACACGGCTGCTTAAAATATACGGTTATCGGCCTACCAGAAAAGTTATTACCGTAACCCTCCTCTTCATCTTTGGTGAAGTACACGGCTGTAATCAGAAAAGTCAAGTCATTAATCCTCATCTTCGTCTTCTTCCTCCGTACTAAAACCACAAAATTCCTCATCTTCAGTGTCGGAAACAAATAGGTTCAGGGCTTCGTCAGCCACTCTCCCCTCTCTTTCGATGTCGCTCTCAAAACCAACGAACTCCTCTTCGTCACTGTCGGAATCGAACAGCCTCTGAAAGGCCTCAGGTGTGGCGGCGTCCTCCTCTCCATCACGCAGCAGTCCAGCCTTTCTGAACCCGTTGGTGATTGTGGATTTTTTTACACTCCTCCACGCCATCAGGATCCACTCGCAAACTTGTGCGAAGGTGGCTTTTCTCATGCGACCCGTTTTGGTGAACGATTTATCACCCTTCGTCATCCACGCCTCCCACTGAACGCGTAGTGCCACTTTGAACGCACGATTGACACTGATGTCGAGTGGCTGCAGATGCTTCGTTGTGCCCCCAGGAATCAAAGCTGGAACAGAGTTTGTGCTCTTGATGGCTGCTTTAACCGAATCTGTTATATGCGCCCTCATACTGTCCAAAACGAGCAAAGCTTTTTTTTGCCGAAAGTATCCTCCAGGGCGTTTGACGTAGCACTCATTCAGCCACTCCTTCATTACGCTTTCCATCATACACCCTTTCTTGTTGACTTTAAAGGAGATGCCGTTTGGGATCTTTTCTTTTGGCATTGTAGTCCTCTTAAAAATCACCATTGGCGGAAGCTTCACTCCAGATGCTGTGCAGCCAAGAACACAAGTGAAATGTGTTCGCTCGTGTCCAGTGGTTCTCAACGTGACGGACGATTCACCTTTCTTGTTAACAGTCCTAGTGAGAGGCAGGTCAAATGTTAATGGCACTTCATCCATATTTATGATCTGGTCCGGTCCGATGGAGTATTCCTCTATCTTTCTTTGTGTGAATTCGCCAAAGTTTGTTATTTTTTCCTGGTAGTCGGGAGGGAGTTGCTGGCACACAGTCGTCCGCGCCCTGATGGACAGTCCCTTTCGCTTCATAAATCGGAAACACCAGGATGGTCCACCTCTAAAATGTTCAATTTTCATTTCGGTGGCGACTGCTTTGGCCTTCAGTCGGATCTGCACGGTCGAAACACCTTGGCCGTCTGTTCTTTGTGTGTTCACCCAATCTTCGAGAACGTCTTCAAGTTCGGGCCATTTGCTTTTGTGACCTCTGAAAGCTTTTTTTGACTTTTTGCATTGAGACCATTCTTCCTGCTGGCGTCTCCAACGTCTCACCATTGACTCGTTGATTCCAAGGTTACGTGCAGCGGTTCTATTTCCTTCGTTTACTGCCAAATTGACTGCCTTTAACTTAAAAGCTGCATCATATGCATTTCTACGTTTGTTTTCCATAATGAGGGTGTCTCACAAACTGTCTTGTGCTCGCAATGTCCGTCTTTCTCGCTGTCGTTCTGTCTCGTACCACTCGCGGTAGTGCACCTCCGCGTTCCCTTGCGCGCGGCTACTTGTGTGTTGAAGCAAATGTGACGTCAACATGGTGGATGGTAAAATCCATAGATTTAGGTATCCCCCTAGTGGCCGTTAGCTGTAAAAATCCATAGATAAGCCGCACTGTTATATAAGCCGCAGGGTCGAAAAATGGGGAAAAAGTCGCGGCATATAGTCCGAAAATTACGGTACATATTTGTGTGAATCAATGTGCAACATCAGCTGTATGAGCAACAGCCTTGAGTGAGCAATTACACATGCAAACTAAAAAGTAAACAGTTTTTTGTCGGGTGACAGAGATTGGTTCACCCAAAGGACACAGCACCCAAAGACAAATTCAAATAATTAAATTCAAGTGTTCCAATCACTTTAACGGCCAAAGGTGTATAAATTCAAGCACCTAGGCATGCAAACTGCTTCTACAAACATTTGTGGAGCTCAGTGAATTCCAGCCTGGTACCGTGATAGGATGCCACCTGTGCAACAAGTCCAGTCGTGAAATTTCCTCACAACTAAATATTCCACAGTCAGCTGTCAGTGGTATTATAACAAAGGGGAAGCGATTGGGAACGACAGCAGCTCAGCCAGGAAGTGGTAGGCCATGTAAAATGACAGAGCGGGGTCAGCGGATGCTGAGGCACATAGTGCACAGAGGTCGCCAACTTTCTGCAGGGTCAGTCGCTACAGACCTCCAAACTTCATGTGGCCTTCAGATTAGCTCAAGAACAGTGCGTAGAGAGCTTCATGGAATGGGTTTCCGTGGCCGAACAGCTGCATCCAACTTGGATCTGTCTCACAAAATGTGAGCAGCATAGGTGATGCCTCTAAAATCAGCTTCCTAATTCAAGAAACTGTTTACTGCAACAAAGGAATATAATGTTTCTGAGAGGCTGAATCAGCCTCTTAATTAATTCTAAATTCAATGAGAAGTAGCAGAAATCAGCAAGCACAATATTTAGCAACAACTGGCTTTCAGTTTTCTCTGCAAACATAAACAAAGGAGAGATTGTGCTGCTGTGTGCACACTTCAAATGTAGGCTCTGACAATTTTACCAAGGCCAAGTTGTAATTGACTTCACCGAAGTCTCTTCAGTAAGTACACACCGACAGCTAACAATAACATGAATGAGAGTCAGGGAATATGTAGGCATTCTGTTCATTATGATGAACATGTGAAAACAACAGTAAATACACATCAATATAGTTGAAAATGTTGGTTGACAAATTCAAAATGACGGTCAAGATAAAGATAGCTAAATACTTTTTGCTCTTTCAGCCAGTTCTTTTTGTGGTGCTAAAACCGTTGACAATATTTGCTGTATCATCATAGAACAATTTTGAGGATGAGAAGCCCAAACAAATGAATTCATGGACTTTTTAAATTTTGCCATTATTGTAGGCTGGTACTTGAAGCTATGCACTCCTTACCTGGTCAGCCACTCTATAAACCTCAGTCTTGTCGCTGCAGTCACACAAAAAATGGTGAACTCTCTTGGCTCCAGCATTTTTGGCAAGTCTTGCCGTTTCTTTCATCCCCTCCTGGTTAATGTCCCATAGCACCAGTACAGTGTCAAGAGCTGCAAACTCTTGAGCCATGAGGCGACCTATCCCACTGCCTGCCCCCGTGATGAGCACTACTTCACCAGCTATGTTCTTTTTCTTCTTCGGAACTAAGAGGTGTATGAAAGATTCCACATTGTACCAGATGGACAGAAGGATGACTTGGATTGTTTCCAGGAAGAAATTCATGATGACTCTAAGACAAAAAAAGAAATTAAAATTATTTATTGAAAAAAGAAAGGTTTTACATTTGTAAATTTACAGTATTTGTTTAACCTTGGAGCTATTTTTGTAAACAAATCAATGGGAATGTCTGGAATGTCTGGGACTGTTTGAGGCCAGGGCAGAAAACTGGAAGGAAGCAATAGATCTTGACCCAGCAGTCCCAGACATAATAATGACTTATTTTTGCTAATAATAGTTTAAATACATGAAGTTCCATGGTAGTTTATATCTAAATATTTGGCTTAAAGTACACCTCAGACCAGGTCCCTGGACAACCCCTGCCACTGTGCAGAATTAATTCCCAACCCCCCATTCGCTTACTATCATCAATAATGCAGAACCCACACTGGCTAATGGTCAAAGTGAATCTTTGCAAAGCCTATCCATCCATCCATCCATGTATATGTACACATTACATAGAGGCTGGAATCTACCACATCAGACAGGACTGCAGGTTATGCAAAGAGGTCTCTGAGACAGCCCAGCACATGGAGAATGACAGAGCAAAGATCCTGTGGAACTTCCAGATCCAGACTTATAAGCAGGTGATGGCTAACCAATTGGACATTGCAGTGGTCGACAAACTACAGAAGAAGACAGTCGCGACAGATGGAGCAATTCCAAGTGACAGTAACATCAAGAAGAAGGAACATAAGAAGCTTGAAAAATACCAAGGACTGAAGAAGGAAGAAGTTTAAAAGATGTTGGAATTGAGGCAGCAGTAGTACCAGTGGTAATCGGAGCACTCGATTTGTGACCCCCAAACTGGGAGAATGCTCCAGCAGATCCTAGGGAGCAGAGATGTGCAGAGATGTGTCTGTCCAAAAGAGCGCAGTTCTAGGAACATCTAAGATACTGCGTAGAACCCTCAAGGTCTGGAGCTTGAAAGAAGGGTATGTACTGTATACCCTGTAAGAAGGGTGTATACTCTCTATATATAGCATTCTGCTGCTTTTTCTCTTGAAAAAGAGACCAACAAAGTGGTAACAGAGAACAAAGATCCACCCATCAATGTAAAGAAAAACTTGTTTCTTCTCTGCCAGAGCAAGAAGTTGAGCTAATGCTATTTTCTCCCCAAGACCAAAAACAAAGACATGATACTCAAATACACACATACTCATATGTATGTACATGTCTCCATATACATATATAGAGATATATATATCGGCCTATACATACTAAAGTCTACCTACAGCTAGGCTTCTCTACGTGGCGCTTATCGTTTTGGACGATAAACAAAAAATAGTTTATCCTTTTTTTCAATAATAAAAAGGAATAACCCGAAACATGCATCTATTTAATCAAAATACATTTTGGTAACTTACCAAACAGGAGTCCTACTGAGCTACGTTGTGTATTAAACAGTTATCCTGTTGTTAGACTTCGCTGGCAACTATTGTATCAGCTGTTGATGCAACCTTTGCTCTCCACATCGGATAACGTTATGAAACACGGACCCAAGTCTAGTCAAACTGCAGTTGATAAGAATAGTTTACAGCTCAAATAGTCAGTTAACATACCGTGGTGTTAGCCTGGCAGGACAAGGGCGCAAGTCTTGGGTGAGCTCGGTGTTTTGTCAGGATAGTTTCTCACCAGTTTCTACAGCCTACGGGCGTGAAAAGGTAGGATGTCACATCCAACCCCAGCGAAAGCAACAGGGAGATGCCGGATGTGTGACGTCACCAATGATCACAGGCACCGAGCTACATATGTCACTCCTCCTGAGTGAGGCACTGTGGGAGTTTGAGTGCACTAAATAATTAAAATAATGTCTATCAAAGTCTGACTGAAATTATCCAAATGAAGCCGACATTGTTTCATATGAGTGCAAGTTACAAGTTTCTATTGCCCACATTAACGAAGGTTTTGTTACCATGACGAGTGCAACACATTTCGTAAAAAATGGCTACTGTAGCACGAACGACCTCACCAACACATTATCACCATAGGCTGATAAGATCCAGGGTGTCTCCTATTATATTGTTACTAAATGTAATAAAGAGTTAATTGTATAGAAGAACAGGGAGGAAGAGTTTGTAATTAATTATATATAATAAAAAAACGTTCCCTGGTGCACTTTTAGAACACACAGTCCTATCTTTACTGATAACAGAGGAATAGGAGAGAATACCTGATAAGATAATTATTCTTTCAATTAGCAGTGTCAAAAGAGGAGTAGATAATGGAAGTTGAGTGTGTGGGTTAGTGCGTGTGTAGAGAGAGAGTGTTTATGGATTCAGGGTAACTGACCATTTGGCTGCTGAGTTAATAAAAGCCCTGATGAAGGAGTTTGGACTTACAGTACATGAACACACCGACATCTTCACCATCAAAGATGAAGACTATGCACACCAGCTTAGTTCAGCACAAAATTGACACTGGTGGGTCACACTCTATTTGTCTACACCCCCATTGCTTGCCATTCACCAAGTAGGCTGCAGTAGAACAAAAAAATCTACGAGATTCACTTGATCATCATGTCTCTGGCTGTCTCTGATTCGGAGAATGACTCATTCCTTAAGGAGGCATTATTCTCAAAATCTAAACTCAGCCTGCTGATGTGCGTCTTGAGCATGACACCCCACTGCCTGCAAATATAAACAGCTCAGAGGATGGTTGTGCACCGCTTTCTGGATGAGCATCATGCTCAGTACATTCCAGTACCAACAGACCTTAGAGCTTTTCAATATGTTAACTCAAGAAAACCCATCTTATATTGGTCTGTTTCTTCTTTATCAGGGATAACTTTTAAAAGCCCAGTAAATTTGATCTCAGCGCTATCTTGAATCTTCCTTCATCTGTAATTTTCTTGAAATGAAATCTGTCCTCATTTACATGAAAGCACGGACCTCATCACCAAAGAATATATCTAATAATTCTATGAGCTCCAGTTTATCAGTCAGTCTGTGGGTCTACATAATGAGATCAATTCGATTATAGCTATAGTTGGATTATGCTCCTTATTTGAGCAAGGGCAATTATCCAAGTATATATATGGTGGTGAATAAATCATTGGCACAAAGCATACCCCGGTACGATAGGTAGCGCTGTACCCATTTCAACTATTTCTAATAGAGCCATTTCCAGTTGAGGAATTTTAATTTGGACATTTTGTAATAAACGTAAAGACATTAAACGTGTGGTACACGTTTCGAAGGCCAGGCGCAGAGGAGATCGAGGGGAGGGAGAGAGAAGCAGGGCAAGAGCCTAGAGGAAAATAAAATTTAAAACACAGCACGGACAGTTCAGAAACAATTCAGAATGAGTTAAAAGGAATTTTTGAACAGACAAAGTAGTTTTCAAGACTGATTATTGCTAGCGGAACCGTGACTGGTTCTGAATTAGGGTTTTACAGCAGGCAGCCGCTCTCCCATCTTCCTGGTACTGCGTACCTCCACTGAATCTTTTAGTGGTACGTAGTACCGGATTGTGCCGGCTTACTTTCACCCCTGGTCTTAATCCAATTGCGAGTGACAAGATCCGGTCCAATTTTTAGTCATTCAAAATGAACACAAGAAACTTTGTGCTACAAAAGAAAATGGACCAGACTCAGTGAATAATTCCCTATAATCCCTATATAGAGCAGTGAGCAGCGCTGACCAACATGTCATTGGGGTCATCGGGTAGGAATCTCCTTTCATCAGTGTTTCGTCTAGCTGGGCCCACGACATTTCCAGGAGGCTAGACAGTGATCACTGGTGTCCCAGAGTCACTCCCCTAATGCCAGCCATCACTGCTCCTCACACCACAACAACCATCTTCTTTTTTTTTTTCCACAAGCACGAGCTACCCCAGCCTCCCACCAACTGCACACCAGTCATAGCAGGATGGGGATACAAACCCTGGTTCGGGTAGGGGGTAGAAATAGAAGAGGTAAAGATAAATAGGAATGGGATTCAAATCCTGGTTCGGGTGGGGTGTAATAAAACTATACAGGGTTCCAGAGGTGGGGGAAAGGCAAGATATACTAGCAGATTTAGCAGACAAACTCACCAAAACAGTCCTACAATCACTAAAAATACCAGCAAAAACAAGGCCATACAGCACATCTCATCTAAAATGGCCATCTAGTTTCAAAAGGCTCACATAGGCCACATCCTCCCTTAAATATATCCTGGGTTTCTTCCTTGCTTCTTTCAAGAGTCTGTTTACCCTAAGTAATAAGTCTGACTTAGTGTTATAGTGCCATATAACCCCACTGAGTGGCACTATAAAGTGGCACAGTGACACACGGTACTGCAAAGAATTGGATTAATGGCTAAATCACAATAAGACTGAATTATTAAGTTCATGTATACATGTCTCAGTTTATCTAAAAATTGGACTGGATTGGGTTACTTGCAGTCGGATTAAGACCCCGAGATAACTCCGAGATAACCGAGATAACTTGATAGACATAATAAACGTGCTTGTAGATGGTGAAGCACGTGGTGAATTGGACTTTGAGTTCTGCGCATGCTCGAGTTTTTTTTTTCCCGGGGTCATGAAGTCAAAGGAGACAATATTACTGTTGTTGTTGCCACAGTCGGAAAGAAACAAACAACGCAATGGAGAATGCACCGTTGGGCATCGCGTTTGTGCCATAACCATGCTCATCATAAACTAAATGTATAGGGACGTAGCTCCATCTTGTTCTTCGTTCGCCATTTTTCTCGAATGCCTTAGTTTGTTGTTGGTGGTGAAGACGTCAAGTGGCTGGAAGTGGCTCTATTAGCAATAGTTGAAATGGGTACAGCACCAACTATTGTACCGGGGTATGCTTTGGGCCAATGATTCCATTTATTCACCGCCATATATACTTTGATAATTGCCCTTGCTCAAATAAGGAGCATAATCCAAATATAGCTATAATCGAATTAATCTCATCATGTAGACCCACTGAGTTACAGTAACCCCAGGCCCTTTGACTCATGAGCATGAGGTTCTGCAATCCTCCAACTTCAGCTTGATGTCACTTCATTGGGTCAGGTAGCTGCATTTTGAGCAACAGCTATGAACTCCAGCTTCTTGACTTGTGCATCTGCTTTCCTGATTCTCTCAGGAATAAAATCTTTATTTTTAAAAAATCTAATTAAATTAATAAATAAATAACCTGCAATTTGTTAGTTGGTTTTCATTAATCAAACTGTTGTAATTATGTGGCTATTACCATAGATTTTACTTTCCTATGGTGGCTCTCTCTTTGTGAATGCCACAAATTTTTCTCTGCCAAAGCTGTTATATGTGTTGAGAAATTCAATCTAACGATGGATTGGTCCTTAGGTGCCTTGTTCCTCATCAGCATGAAACTTAGTTTGCTGCATAAGTAGTTCCTTTTTCTATTTAAACCATCTTTGCCAAAGAACAAAGTAAAGTGGATATTACAAATGCTTTCAGATCATACCACTCCACCCCTGCTTATGGCATCTTCTTGAGGTAAATTGGCACACAGTTTTACTTTTTGAACATATGACATTTGGTTGCTGCATTAGCACTTACAGTTCTTTGCACTTGTGAGAAGTGTTATGCTGGATTCTCTATAACACCTATCATCTTCCCTTCATCTTGCAACTCTTAAATAATTTCTTGGGTACAATAATGAATGGTTTGCTGAGTTTTGGCCATCTGAAATTCAGACTCTGGACTACTAAATCTACAGCCCTTTTTTAGATTTACTCTATTGTTCTAGCCCTTGCGCTTTATAGGGTAGCAGACAGTCCAGGAAACAAATGGTAGTATTCTGCAACATGCGGCCACAGTGAATAACAAGGCTGCTTAAAGATGGGAGTAATAAAGTCTCATCTCTGAAGTTTTAAATCTTCACTTCTGACGAAATCTTCAGCACCCCTGTTCATCTCTGATAGTTGCAAGCCTATGTCAAGATCATGGTTCTCTAAAAAGAAAAGAAAATTCCCTGAAAAAAAATCGGGAAAAAAATTGCAAATGTAATGAAGAATGGTTTGAGCATTGCAACAATGCTGAACTTGACAAGTGATGTAAGTTTACACTGAAATTCTGAATGACTAGTGTAAGATATTTCCAAAACTATGGGGGCCAAAACAAAGTGTTGGGGTTGTGTTTTTGGTAGTGACTTCAGACACCCAAATGTATGCTTTTAAGCACAGAAAAAAAGGGATCTTCCATAATCTGTCCCCTTTCATTTGTTATCTTTGTCCAGATCTATGTTAAATTTATTTTGTTTGCTCACTGTTGGTATTTTAATTGTTTTAAGCACTAGTAAGTTAGGATACTGGTCTGGTATTGATGCCAAATTTTGAGAAGCAGCAGGGTCATGATCCAGGACCAGTCTTCATACAGATACACAGAATAAGAGCATCAAACTGAAAGCAAGGCTATCAATCTTTCCATTTGATAATCTGCAATATTTCACGTGAGGTTGTTTATTCAAAATCAAATGCCTATTTAAAATTACTGAAATGTCTTACTGGCAACCATTTTGTATCCCTCATTATGATGGACATATAGAAAACTTGTAAGAATAATGGTACTGGTCGACTAATGATGCCAAAGTATAAGAAGCAGGTGGGTTCATATGTTCTTTAGTGTGCCCTAAGTTTACTAAAGACTCTATACAATTTCCATTACCCAGACAGAGCTTTTTAGAATAAGCTCAAAGTCAGTTCAGGGGTCTAGTAGTTTTGATAGTTCATAGGTAACATCAAACAGCACCCATAGATATTGGATTAAGGTCAGCGCTGAAATGTGGTAGTCTTATTAACTGAAATGAGATTTCTGCCCCTTGGCAAAAACAAAGGAACGGTTTACTCAACATACCTTGTCAGTGTTTCATCTCACAAATTGGACCCAAGAGCAGAAACGTACACAGAGATTTGAGAAAAAGACTAGGTTTATTTAAAGGGAGGTGCAGTGGTGAGTGGATCCTGGGAAATAGGTGACTCTGAGAGGAGAGGAATATGGTTACTGGCATGGGTGAAGGTGTTGGTTTTTCATTACTGAATCCAGAGAGGAGGGGAGGATACTGACTGTGGTGTAGAAGGTACTGAGTCAACGGCGGGGCATGCAGGCAGGTGGTGAGCAGGCAGATGGTGAGCAAAATTCTTTAGCCTGGAGATTCAGAGTGAGGCAAGCAGCAGAGGAACAGACATGAGTAACAGGGTAAGTATATGTAGTGTTTTCACTGTAGCAGTGAGAACAGTCAGGTGAGGAGTGGTTGCCCCTGCAGATCCTTATGAAGGCATCTTAATGAGCACAGATGAGAAACAGGTGAGAGTGCAGAAGCTGAACCAGACTCCGCCCCTGGCTTCCTGGAAAACCCACTCAACCCTGCCTCAGACCCAGAAACCACACAAACACCACAGCCAAGCATGATTGTGACACTCTTTGGCATGTTTCCTTTTTATCTTTGACTTTGATTCCTCTCAAGGCAATGTATAATCTAAATCGGCAGGATCATTAATTGTCATACATTTGCCATATATACTCATCATCCTTAATTTTTGTTGTCACTCACTACCTACCCATTTTCTGAAATTCTTCATCAATTGTTTTGATTGTGGATGTGGTTTATCTGAGTTTAGCAATAAAGATAATTCAGTTCTGATGTTGTACTTCTTGTGCTTTAAAGTTCTTTCATGCATCTCAGATGTCTTCCATTACTTATGAGGTTGTAAGTTGATGAGTAGCAGCAAAGCTGTTCGTGTCTTACACGTTCGTGTCTTACACGTTCGTGTCTTACACGTTCGTGTCTTACACGTTCGTGTCTTACACGTTCGTGTCTTACACGTTCGTGTCTTACACGTTCGTGTCTTACACGTTTCTTTTAGTATGGAGATACAATATTTTACTTTTTTCATATAGATTCTTTCCTTCTTTAATATATGGATCTATTTTATTTTGAGCTATATCACGGTTTTTGCAAACTTGATAGGTCGCTTGGTATGTTTCTTAGGAGGGAATGGAGCTCAGTCTTTTCTTGAATATCTCTAAATATTGTTTACGTGTTCACACTGACATGCTGGGTCACACCCCCTGTGTACCTGTTTGAAACTTTTGTCTTTCTTGCTAAAATTCATTCACAGTAATGTACCAAGCAACTCATCTGAGGGGTGGATGTAGCTCAGGAGGAAGAGCTGCCAATTAGAAGGCAGGTGGTTCAATTCCTGGCTTCCCTGGACACATGTTCAAGTGCAAGACTGCATTTATCAGTGTGGAAATGTGTATGATTGGGAAAAAGTACCTTGTAGCTCGTAACACTATAGACTCATACATGCTGTACGAGTGTGTATGTGTGTGAAATGGTGACTATGGCTTCTAGTCTAAAAGCGCATTGAGTGGTCAAGTAAACTAGAAATGTGCCATATAAGTACAATCCATTTAACATTATTTGTTGTTTTCTTAATGTTTTTGTTTCCCTTTATTTTATCCAAAGTGTGCTGTCTTTTGGTTCCCTTACCATCTGGAAGACAGCACTTTTATTTTGCATAGAAGCTTAGTTTTTTTTAGATGCTACAGAATCTCTGCAGTGACTTGTGACAAATGTGCTAATTTACACCGGTAACAAATTCAGTATATGTTCTATATTCTGCAAATTTTAGTCAAATTTAAAAACAAATGTATTTACTTACCACATTTGGAGAATTATTGGTATGACCACATTATCGTTGTTATCCTTATCTGTTGATAAGTCTTGCTAAGAATCATTCTAGAGGTAAGCACATTACATGCCCACGTTGCCCAATGTGATATCTGTATGTTTGTGTATGTATGACAGAGAGGAGCACGACATGAAATAAAAAGTGCTGTATGTAGAAGGAAGGGTGGATGTGGCTTGGAGTGTACAGCCCTTTGAGTGGGTTTATAAGTCTATAATTTTGTGTTAGGTGATTATAAGAAAATATTTTAAATGTATTCATATTTTGTATTATTTTTGTAGATGATTATATTCATGTATATCTTTTAACTGAATATTATCATTAATTAATTTTCTACATCTGCTTCATCCTGTTCAGACTTACAGTTGAGCTGGAGACAACCTAGAGGCAGGATTCATCCCGAACAGGCTGCCAGTCCTTAACAGGGCAAACACAGAGACAAAAACCATGTGTACTCACACTCACAGTCAATTTAGAACCCCCAATTAACCAAACATGCATGTTTTTGGAGTGTTGAAGGAAGCGAGAGAAAATCAAGGCAGGCACAAAGAGAACTGCACAAAGATGGTGTAGGAACCAGCAACCTTCTTGCCGTGAGGTGACACTGTTAACCAGCACACCACTGTGACATCTTTGTCAGACAGTAAATAAGTTTAGCAGAAAAAAACAACAACAGATAATTTTGTCCTAAGACATCATATGCTGTTTTGATACACTTACAGTATCTTCTCAAATTAATGTTTGAAGAGCGCTTGACCTCATTATGTACTCTACTTCTGAATCTACAAACTTGCACAAGCATACAAATTCATGGTAAATCTATGAAATCATGCACTCAACCAAACTGCCTTAATCAACAGATTATTTAGATAAACAACATAATGAAAATCCAAAACACCAGAAAATAATTTACGTTTATATATGTTTATGTATAGTTTTTATTATTCAGGACATATTGAACCAATAAAGGAAGCACAAGCACATTGTACAAAGCCAGATGATGCAGTGTACTTAGTATAGGGACAGGAAATTTACTGAAACACCAACAAGTCCAGACTCCGAAGTTGACAAGAGGAAATTAGAGGGGCAGAAGGACTTGCAGAAGGGTTGTAACTCGAACATCCTAGTCCATAAAGCCCCCATACCTTTTCTGTAGCCTACTGCCATTCTCCCAAGCCCTTTTCATCACCCCTCCATTCTTGCTGTTTTCCACCAGCCATTCAGGCCTACCAACTCGCCTCATGAACCCGCCATAGCGCTTCTTGAGACCACGGCCTAACACTGCCTTTAGCAGGTTGCCTGGTGCCACCCCTCCTTCAGCACGACGCATGAAGCCTCCATACCTCTTCACTGCTTCTCCACCATGACTATCCCCCTCACTCCCATGCTCTCTTTCTGCACTAATGATCTTCAAGATCTCCAGATTAATATTTTCCTCCTCATCCTGGTCCTCCAGATTATCTGGTGCCCCCTGTGGAGAGGAGGAGCGGCGAGACATGAAACCACCATAGCGTTTTGTAAAGCCACCATAATTCACAGCCATCTGATGTTCAGGTGATTGTTCGGCATCAACATCAGGTGTCATAGCACCCACTGCTTTCTGTTCCTGCTGTGGATGTGGGTCATCATCAGGAGAATGAATGTTTTCCTCCTCAAACAGTAAGTCTTGGCACAGGCGCAGTTTCTGGCTGTCCAATCCACCACACTCAAGTAAGCATGTCTGGAAAATACAAACAAACATGCCATTATTACTTTCCAAATCAGTCTCATAAATCATTCAAATTTTGAACTGAAGCTGTACATAAAACAGTAGGAACCTCTTTGCTAGTTCAAATATTTTTGTTCACTTTAATTGAAAGATTTGCTGCCACTCACTGTACAGATGTCAGTGGGGTTATGTGCAGTCCACATTTAGGCTTTCTGAACCATAGGTATCTTTCATTTTCTAAACTTTGCCATAAAATAAGATTAATTGTGTATGTTATGTATTTTTCTCTAAACTTTTTTTTGTCTCGTCTTTTTTGACTGAATTTCATCTGCTTCCACTGACACTAATTAACTTTAAGTCCTGATGGATTTAGACTATCTCCTGATCATCAGTTAATTAATAGTAATCACTGATGATATTTTAATGTGTAAGCTACTGCAAAAAGTAATTTTTTGAAGGTCACACAGTTCTTAGTAAATCTCACTGACAACATGCAACACTCAATCACCGCTGGAGTAGCTGAAACTAAAGCCGTTCTCCCTCGTATGCTTGTCCTTTTGAAAGGACTGAGTTTATTCAGGTAGAGTTTTATCATACGTATGTGACAAAATTGGTTTGGTCTGGGATATATTTTAAGGATCACAGACATTTTACATAAAAAAGGCTATATTAATTTAAGTCCAGCACCTTGAGACTGTACACTGAGTGGAAGGAAGTAGGCCAGATGCCAGTGAAATTCAGAACCTCTATCCAGACAAAGCAACCAAGATCCAGGAATATATCAGGAAGATGGACCCCAGTGATTGACTACTAGGTAAATACCATAAATACATTTGATAAAAAAAACCCAGTAAGGAAGAAGGGCAAGAGGAGGCCCCATTATGAAAGGATACATTCTTGTACAGTAAGTGCAACTGACAGATTGAAGAAGTGGCTGAAATTAAGAAGTCTTATCAGTGGTTTGAAAAGGCTCATCTGAAAGAAAACACAGAGGCACTAATCATGGAAGCACAAGAACAGCACCTGAGCAATAGAGGTGGATTTTACCACACCAGACAAAGTTGTGCAAAGTTTGAGACAGTCTAGTATATCGTAGCAGGGTGTAAGATGCAGGCAGGAATAGCGTACATGTAACGTGATGATCAAGTGGCCAAAATAGTGTACAGGTACCGTACACAAGTATGATACAAGTCCTAAAGTCAAAATGATAGGCACCTAGGGCTGAAAGAGGAAGTAGAATTGATGTGGAAAGCATATGCAATAATGCTGCCAGTGGTAATCAGAACAATCGGGGCTGAGATGCCCAGAGAGGAAGAGTAGCTCCAGCAGATTTCAGAAACAATATTGAAAATATCTGTCCAGAACAGCGCCGTCCTTGGAATAAGTAAATTTAAAGATTTTGATTGTCATTGAGCCATTGTATTGTTTATACTACTTAAGTTGAATCTGCGGTAAAGAGTTTTAAAGTTGCAGTGGGTTCACACTACAAAGGAGATCTGGGACAAAGGATCATACACCACATTATTTATCAGACTTAACCTTTGACTTGTCTGTCTGATCTTCATCAGCAGTTACACCTGTCATGCAGTCAAATCCTCTCTTGTCATAAACGTTTCACTGTGATACAAATATCCTTCTTGATAAAGTCCGTTTTGATCACCAGCTTGTTGAAGATAACATATTATCTTTGTCTTCTCCTTCTTGGGTCTGTCATGATATTGTACACTGTGAACATCAATGAGGCATAAATATTCTTGCAAACAACCATCCATCCATGTAAAAAATACCGGAGCAGTCTACAATGAGTCACACTGAAAGGAATGTTCATGGTATTATTAACATTTCCTCTGATCTACAACTTCATCATTTAACGAGTCAATGATTGTATAAATATTTTAATAAAATATAATTAAAATGATACTTTAAGTTTACATAGAAAAATCTGAAAGATTCACAGTTCTAAAAGTAAAGAAAAAAAAATCATAGAAATTGAAATGTTTGATTTTGGCGCTAACACCATGTTTGAAAATGGATGTCAAAATATATGCAAAATGTAAAATTAATGCATTTGCAGAGGTTGAAAACCTAAAACAAGACCAACCATTTCCCTGGCACAAACAAATCAAACATTGTGGTGGTTGACAAAGACAAATACACAACAAGGTAGATATACGAAACAATCCCAAGCGACAATCAAGAAGATGAAACAAGAGAGCTGAAAAAAATACCAAGGGCTGAAAAAGGAGGTAAAAAAAGTGAAGGAAATTGTGGTGCCAGTGGTAAATGGAGTACTCAGGGCCTTGAACCTCAAACTGGGAGACTGACTCAAACAGATCCTAGGAACAACAACGGAAATCTCTTTCCAGGAGATCGGAGTTCCAGGAACAGCTAGGATACAGTGAAGAACCCTCAGACTCCAAAAGTAATTTTGAATAGCCTCACGCTGTCAGTTACCAGAGAGGGATTCAGGACGCAGACGCAGGGTCGTGCGGTTTCAAGAGGTTTTATTATCAACACAAGACAAGATCACAGCGGCACGAAACAGGCTTTAAACGCCTAAGCGCTCTCCTCCGTATCTACGAGGGAGGAGGAGCGCGGCTATGAAAGTTAACAAACGTAACATCTCTCCACAACGGGAGGAAAACCAAAAGCTATGAACTCTTAACAAAACAAAGTCACGCTCTCAGAGTGAGGCGGAATGAAACAAAGGCGCACTCTTTCAGAACAGAGGCTCTATAAAACTTTAACTTAAAGGCTCTCCTTTAACGGAGGCGACTATGAACGCTTACAACGAAAAATCACTCCGTGAAAATGGAGGAAAAACAAAGCTATGAAATTTACCGCTCAATAAATAACTAAGGCTATGGTACAAGGATAAATTACAAAACAAGAAAGCACTGCAGGCTCGTGGGATCATGGAACGAAGACAAGACAAGGCGAGTGGCTGGTAATGACGCTCGAACAGAGACAAAATACTGGCACAAGACAAGGGAAACTCAGACTATTTGAACACATGAGGGACCAAGGGGAACAGGTGAAAACACTTGGGAATCAGGGAAGACAATCAGACGCTTGACACGGGAGGAAGGGCAAGTCACCTGAAACGAGAGGACAACATTTGTGCTTTTTCAAAATAAAACAGGAAATGACGAGACAAGACATGAAACAGAAAAACCGTGACACACGCTATTCACACACACATATATATGTATATATACATACAGCAATCAGCCATAACATTAAAACCACTGACAGGTAAAGTGAGCAACACTTCTCATCTTTATCCAATGCAATGTTCTGCTGGGAAAACCTGCATCCTGGGACTCATATGGATTTAATTTAATCAAAATTTTATTGACATCATTTATGCCACTCAGACATTCAAAGCAAGAGCGTACAACTAGTTCATCAGACAGGGTACAAAAAAAACCTGCATAGATAGTGGTGTAGCTGACTATTTCTCAGATGGCGTTGAACAATAGAATAGGGAAAAAATAAATCAAATTAATAATCAACATAAAATGGAACAAGGTTCAATTATTTGGATTCACAAAAGGCATAATATGGATTGGGAATAGTTTTAATCATGTATTTTTCCAATAAATCCAATAAATTCTGTGACATTTATTAAAGTGGATGTATTGATGGTTTGGGTTTTTAGAACAATGGAAGATGTTATTACAAACTGTCTCCCAATCAGTTATGTTCCCCTCGACATTTAGATCTCGTTTCCATGTCGTAATTATCAGGAGTTCGTCTGTATCAACTTTTTGTATATTGAGGACTTTCTCTTACGGGGAAATCAAAAATCCACGTGGTAACAGGATGAGCCTCAGGAATTTTTCCATGGCATTTCAGCACTTATATAAGGCACAGATAAACATGAAAATATGTCTTGGGTATGTCAAAACTGGCTCTAACATCTCCAAAACTCAGCCAACCTTTTTCATTGAAAAGTTATTCTAGAGTGTGAACACTCCACTGCCTACAAATAAAGGGCTTATCAAGACATCAAGTGCCTGTTATGACATAAAATGGTGTGTCTGTGCCACTTCTTAGCATAGCCCAAGTGTTCCTCTGCCTGCTTAAAGTTAGTTACTGTGTTTGTGATAATAGGGCCAAAGGTTAACATATGCTGTTTTAGACAAATACCTGTAAAGACTAAGTCCTGCAGTCTTAGAGATTAAAATAAGTTGTTGTTCTGTTTCTCTCCATGGAACTGTATATGTTGGGTCCATCCACACACAAAGGGCATATAACTTAAAGGCCATATGATATACTTTAAAGTTAGAGAATGCTAGACCTTCAGTGCTTGTGGTATGTTGTAGGGTAGTGAATTTCAGCCTTGATTGTTTATTGTTCCAGATGTACAGCCAGATGTGCCAAAAGTATTAGTTTAGTGGTATAATTGCCACCTTTTGTGTGGGAGACCTGGGTTCAAATCCCCTGCATGAAAGGTACTACCTCCAGTAGGGGTCCTTAAGCAAGACCCCCTTACCCTATCTGCCTACCGGTAAGTCACTTTGGATAAAAGCATCTGCTAAACGCATAAACATAAGTATAGTACTAGAGTTTAAAAAGACTTCTGTAGAAGTTGAAGTATCAGCTCAAGTAGAAGGATAAAAGTACTGGCTTCAAAATGACTTAAAGTACAAAAGTAAAGGTAATGTCAAGAAAAAAAGCCATCAAATGTTATAGGCCCCACACCAAATAACTATAACCCCCCCCATAATGTTATCTCAAAATGTTGAAAAAATTGGGATACACTAGGCTACCTGTTTCAGCCTCATATATGCCCAATGAAAATGAATTTTAGTATAATGCAAATACATTAAAGAACCTTATATGTGTGCTACTGACCATTAACATGTGTTTCATGGAACTGAAGATTGGGACATATCCGAAATGGAGCCGGTGAGCCTGGCAGGGGGACAAGGGCGGGGTTAGGGGATGGCTTCTTGGGCTCAAGCCCCAGATATTTTTGCCAAAACCCCAAATGTTTACAGTGAGGGGAAAAAGCTGCTTCCGCTGACCAAAAAGTACCCAGAAGTACCGGAGTCCAACAGAGCAGCAGCAACGGTAAAGTAACCTGCGTTCATAGCCTGCCCTGCCAAGAAGACGTGTGTCCTCCTCTTTGATTCTGTTTCCTGTGTTGATTCCGCGAGTTCAAATTGAGGTCTGTCAGATGAACTACACATAGAAGATGGTGGACATAAGAATTTTTTTCTCTTTAGCTGCGCAACAACCGACCAGCAATGCCAACGCCGGAACAGATGTTTCAGGTCTGTGAAATTTTAGACACTCGGCGTGTGACAATTTACTGATTGATAAAGTTATAGTTTTTGCTAGATGGTTTTCATTAGCGTCAGTAAAAATAAAAGTTAGCATACGCAATGAAATTAACGCTACAAGATAAAAATCTAAAGTGAAGGTAAAGTTAATAAAATATAACCGTGTGTGTTACTATGTATTTTGCCATACAGATCACCTGCCATCCACTTCAGCTGCATCAGCCAGTCCTCCAGATGCTGTTTCAGGTTTGTAAAATGAAAAATTTTCTTCTATTTACTTAATCATTTTTAAAGGGAACGATTCTAGACTAGTCCTGCTCCCTATGAAAAGTGAAAACCATCCATCCATCCATTTTCTATACCGTCAATCCGTTAATCGGGTAGCGGGTAAAAGTGAAAACCATTTCAAGAAATTAGTGGTGAGTTAGAGGTTAGCTAAATTTAGTCCCTTAGTTTTTTTTATGCAGATAAGTCAGCTACATGCAGGGATGAGCAGCAAGGGTCAGCACAGCAACAAGGGAGAGCAGGTGGATTGCCTCCTGTCGATTTAGGGACAAAAGAAAGTGGCCCAAAGCAGGTGCCCCTCTCCCAGTACCCGTTCAGCCAATTTAGTATCCAGCAGAAGGCATTTAACAAGAGCTGGTTTGAGGAATTTTGTTGGCTGGAGTACTCTGTCTCCAGAGACTCTGCATTTTGCTTTCCATGTCAGCAGTTTGGAAGGCAGCATGTTTGTGCTAATAAGGATGCTCTCATCAGGAGCTCTGGATTTTGTAATTGGATAAGAGCTTTAAATTCCTTCTGTGAGCATGACAAAGCTGAGCTTCACAAGACAAGCATGGTCTGCTGGCAAAGCTTTAAAGACACAGAAACTTATGGGGATGTGGTTGATCAGCTGCATACTGCAAATGCAGAAGAAATATAAGAAAGACGCCGCTACCTTCAACGTATTGTAGCTGTCACAACATTTCCTGGAAAGCAAGGCATCATATTCCGTGGCCATAATGAGAAGGATGAAGAGCCAAAACTCAGGCAACTTCCCAGAATGCATAAAGCTCCGAACACAATTTGACCCTTTTCTTAAAAAAAATATACACCACAAAAGAATACCACCTACCTTTCTCATTCATCCCAAAATTAGATGATTATCAGCATTGTACAAGAAATAACTATACATGTCACCAAACAAGTTACATCCTCCAATATGTATTCTGTGATGGTGTCACAACTGGTGGAAGGGGGTTGTGCGTGACGTGGTGGAGAGAGGACCCAGATGCAGAATTTCAAAAGGACAACTTCAATTTAAATTAAAGAGCAAAAAGCGCTGGTTAAAATGAGATCTCTCGACTGTGGAATAAATAGAACAAGACTATGGCTGTGGAAAAACAAGAGGCAAAAACCTGACCTGACAAAACCTAACAAACATGAACTCGTGGCAAGACGTGAGGAAAAATAAGGTGACGTGAGTTGAGGAAAACTGGAACCTAAATACTGTGGTGAGGTGATTGGAGATGGTGGTGCAGTTGTGAAACAAAGGCAGGTGACTTGAGTGAACCTAATGATGTGGCAAGGGAAAACATAGCAAAAAACGTCCCACTTCAGTCCCACGGGGGGGTCCAGGCCCGCTTCAGAGAGCAACACCCAGAAGCAGTTTATGTGCACTGTAATGCACATGAGCTGAACCTGGTTCTGTCCCACTCATGGAGAGCCATACCTGAAGCTGCAGCATGCTTTGACCTGCTTGAAAACATTCTTCAGCAACTCCCTTCTCAACCACAACAAGTTCAAAGAAGTCCAAAAACAACTTGGACTGAAGACATCTGAACTTGTGCAGCTCTCCACAACTAGATGGGCAAGCCAGGTGTGGTCGGTGATTTCAGACATCATCTTTTTTATCCATGTCTTGACAGGATGTTGCAGGAGCTTACTCATTGTTTTTCAGATGTAGGGGAAGAGGTCATGTCAGGCATTCAAGCCTGCAACTCAACTTCTCCGACCTTTCTCTCTGAAGATGCCCTCCAAAGCCTTAGTACCCATTACAAAATCTCACTGAAGCCAGAAGAGCTTATGGTAGCTAAAAATTTCAACAAGAGGAAGCTTGAGACGGAGAAAGGTAAACTAGTCTCTAGTGTGAAAGAGAAAGACCCTGACATAGCCATTGTGTTCCACATGCTTGATGAGGACATGTTTCCAACCCTGAAACCTGTCCTCCAAATGGCCCTGACAATTCCTGTAAGCAGCTGTAGCTGTGAACGGTCCTTCAGTGCATTACGTCGTCTGCGCACATCGCTAAGGAGCACTATGGGCCAAGACAGGCTTAATGACCTTGCTATAATATCCATCGAAAAGTACAACCTGGATGCCATAACCCCAGACAATATTATTGACAGATTTGCCCAATTGAAACCATGTTGGTATAGCCTCATTTTGCCACAACCACCACAAGAAAAATAGAAGACTTAGTTGAGGTTCTCTCCAGGTACTCCGCCTTCCTCCCACCGTCCAATAACATGCATGTTAGGTGAATTCTGCACATTGCAGAATTTTCATTTTCACAACGGCAATCCCGGATCGTGTTGATACTGGTAAAGCAGACCACTTGGCTAGATCCCTTTGAACATCATATAGATTCGTTGTTTTCTTGGACAATGCACTGTAATGATGTATGTATGTTGACACCCAAGTATGTAATTTTGCTTTGATTTGGTGTCATATGTCGTTTATGTTATTTAATCTAAGCACATTAGCCTTGTCCCATTTGATTTTATGATTAGAGATTAGGGCTGCCACAAACGATTATTTCAATAGTCGACTAATCACGGATTATTTTTTTTGATTAGTTGACTAATCGGATGTAAAACATAGAGCAATCAAACATCAAACACACAAAAAAAAAACGACGCATCGGCTATTAAATTCGTCGTTGATGAATTTAATAGTCGACATAATCGTGACTAGTCGACTAATCGTGGCAGCCCTATTAGAGATTGAGCCAAAGCAATCAAGCACCTTTTCAGCATCCACAGATAAAACAGCTGCTGATGTTGGAAGGTTTCTGGCTTTTTGTATTACATGCAGCAACCTGCGTACATTATCTGATGCATGGCGTTTGAGTATAGTTTGGTCATGGTGGATTTAATTTCCCTATGAAGTGTGGCGATTATGGTTTTTCATTTATTTATTTATATATTTCTATTGGTCCTGGGTGAGAGGGTTCCAGGTTCGATCTCCACCTGGGGCCTTTCTGTGTGGAGTTTGCATGTTCTCCCCATGTATGCGTGGGTTATCTCCGGGTACTCCGGTTTCCTCTCACCGTCCAAAAACATGCATGTTGGGTTAATTGGTGACTCTAAAATTGTCCTTAAGAGTGAGTGTGAGCCCCTCTGTGTGGCCGCTGTATGGTTGTTTGTCTTGTTTGTCTCTGTGTGGCCCTGTGATGGACAGGCGACCTGTACCCTGGCTCTCGCCCGATGACCGCTGGGATAGGCTCCAGCCCCCCCGCGGTCTGACCGACGGATTAAGCCGGTGGATGGATGGATGGTCCTGGGTGCTGGCTGGTTTTCTTTGTTTGTTTCAGGCTGGGAGGCTTGGAGGAGCACTTTCACACCATTCGCACCTGTGGCTTATCATCAATCGAGCGGCGGTTAAAGCCTGCTCTCTCCTGTGCCAGGTGATTCCTTCTCTTCAGTGTGTAACCTATGCCTGCTGTTTTCCACCCAGCCCACCTGCACGGAATCACCTGGACACAGCACCCACACCAACCCGGATCACGGACCCGGACAAGGAAACCTCCCTCCCCGCCGACCAGGACCCTGAATCCTTTCTCAACTTCCTGGTGTCCCAACTCCCCCCACCCTAAATAAATCCATTTTATTACATATAATTTCCAGTCTCCTGTTTGCTTCTGGGTCCAGTCTTCTCCAGCCCTAACATGAAGCGCTGTAAGCGCAGTGCCAAGAATTTGAGAAAAGCTTTATATTGGTCCTAATGAGTCTTATAGGTCTGTAATTAGAACAATCAGTAGGATATTTGCCTATTTTTAAAAAATTTTCAAGGTATGAGAGAGATTAATGCAGTGTTCATTTGTTGATGAAAAGTTCCCCTTTCTATTGCTGATGTTAAAGCTTGTAATATTTTGGGTCCATGTATATCAAAGTACTGTAATAATAGTTGTGAAAGTATTACATCTAACCCTGATGTTTTCCATCCATCCGTTTTCTAAACCCCCTTAATCCAACTCAGGGTTGCGGGGGGAGACAGCCTGGATAGGGGGCCACATAGTGACAAACCATCTACGCTCACACTCACACTTACTCCTAGGGTCAATTTAGAGTCACCAATTAACCTGACAGGTTTTTGGGCGGTTGGAGGAAGCCAGAGAACCTGGAGAGAACCAATACATACGCATACATGGGGAGAACATGGAAACTCCACACAGACGCTGGGATTTGAACCAGGAACCCTCTTGCTGAGGCGACATTGCTAACCACCACACACCGTGCAGCCTCAACCCTGGTGTTTTCCCTATTTTAACTCCTTTCAATGCTGCTTTAATTTCCTCCAGTTTTTTTTTGTTGGCCCAGTTTTTCTGCCTCCTCTGGGTCAAGAGGACTGGAGAGACTACTGTAAAGGTTGACATTGTTTCTTCAGTTCAGCAATCCTTTCCTGCCTTTTGCCTTTTCCTCTTCAGACTGACTGGAAAGGAGGATGTAAAATCCCTTCTAAATCCCTTTGTTTCTTGCCACATGAATGCAGGATCAGAAGCAAAACTTCTTTTGATTGATATAAATTCAATCACTTTGGATCTAAATTCTGTATCAAACTCTGTGTTCTGAAAGAGGGCAGAATTAAATTGCCATTTTCTAGACCTTTCCCACAAAGCATTACATTGGAATGTGGTTATGAGTGAGCTATGATCAGATAGAATGGCTGATTCCATTGCCATTGATAAAAAAAATAGTCTAAGTTCCCTGGAGCATAACATAATCAATGCAGGAATAGGTGAGGTGATGTGAGGAGAAGAAAGAGTAATTCCACTACTGCCCTGAACATGTATGACACCTGTTGCTGAGCCTTTGTGTGGTTGGTTCCTGATGTATCTTGTATCAAGTCTAGGAACGCATTCATGTCTCCTCCTATATTTAGAGCATATTCAGTAATGTGCCAGCAATTCATTAGTTAACCGTGGGAAGAAAATTTAATCAACTATGGATGGGGCATACACAGAGATTAAAAATATGTTCCTATTCTTATAGTGGTGCACACAAAAGATATCTTGCCACTTTACTACATTTATCTATAGTGAGGGAGGTTCTCCGTGACAACACAGAGCCCTTGAATTTAGTGTTATCACTCGATGAGGCAGCAATCTTGTAGTATATATTTTGTAAGCAGTTCACATCTTTATTTGTGTAGATGTGATTCCTGTGTAAGAGTAATGTCTATGTTCTTACTTTTGAAATAATCCATGAATTCAGTGAGTGTGACTGGTCCATTAAGACCCTTAATGTTAATTGAAACAATGGAAAGTATAGCCATTGTGGGCTTGTATATTGCAATGTTCCCTGCCATATTTCTCGACTAAAATACTTGTGCATACTCGTACATCTTGGCATGGCATGATAAAAACATAAGAAGAGACCACAGAACCCTAATCCTGATTGTAAGATGTGTGGCCACATCAAACACATTATGCACAAACCTCAGCCCATTATTACCCCCTATCTAATATAGAAGGTTTAATGGTTCAGGTCTTATGATTCCTTAGTTAAATACCGGGAAGAGAAAAAAAAAAAGAAGCAGATCAACCTTCTTACGACATTTGCCATCCTAAAACTAGGGATGCACCGATTACAATTTTCTGGCCGATCGCCGATCTCTAAAAAGCCTGATCTGCCGATTACAATTTTGGCCGATACCAATTTTTTTTATAACTGACACTGACAAGCGTTATAAGGTCAGTCTGACAACATACACCTTCAATGTCCCAATCTTATTTTATTGAAAAACATCGAACAATACCCGTGAAACAATACAGACTTATTTTAACTGCACATGAGGTAGTGCTCTCAAATATAAATGAAAAGTTTAGAGCATTGCTGTCCAACCTAATAAATTAACTAAACTAAACTAAACTAGACTAAACTAAACTAAAATAAATCAGTTCCTTTAGTCTTTCATTTTTAACATTTTAAAAACAAATAAAACTTGCACAGGCCTGTGTTGAGCCTCTTACCAAAAATATGGTACACAGCAGTATTTTGCTTTTACAAAATCACAAGGTTTGAGGTCAGTTGAGGAGAAACTAACAAAACAACTTAAACCACCAATAAAGTGTTCTGAGTTTTAGGTTTCCTTGTAGTGCAAAAAGAAAAATGCTCAAATGCAGCAGCTTTGTGGTTATTCAAATGTAAAAACAATCTAAAAATAAGCTGCAACAGCTTACAGGAAAAAAGCTCCTTAAAGTCAAACATTCTACAAAAAATAACATGCAGCCTGTGTAACATTTTCAAAAGTCAAAGGGTAATAAGAAGAATTAACACTGGCAAAGGTAAGCTGTTCTAACAGATTTACTGCAGTCACTTGTACATTAGTGGCAGGATTTTCTTGTTGAAAAAAAGCATTTTTGCTTTTTCACCAGACAGGTGACTTCTTTTCTCATCTACTACATGTTCAGACGTTCGCTTTCAATACTTGTGCATGGGGCAAAGAGATAGGCTTGAGCAAGTAGCTCAAGATGATGGGAACAATTTTCAATGAGCCTCTAGTAGGCCAATGAGTCCTGGCTTCTGTCGATGGGAACCTCAGATAGGTAGTTCTATACCTGCATGGCTGAAGGGCTGGCCAGCTGTTTCTCCTTATCAATGTTCTTATCAGTGTAACAGTAGACTAGACATTTTGGCTGCAGGTGCATATATTTCAGGAGGTCCCAGTGGATGTTCCTGCAACAGCTTTTTCATCCACAGGTGTGCATCTGGTCTCCCCCTCTGCCAGTGTGGCCAAAAGGAGCAGTTTCACTTCATCCTTCACCTCTACTGAGAAGTAGCAATTCTTATATCTTGTTTTGCATAAACAAAGAAAGATGGGTCAATCATTGTATAAAGAAATACATTTCAAATTAGCAACTTTCATTTTTAATTTGTTTAAAATCTAGTAGGTTAATAGTAATTATGGTTAGAAAATACAATATTCATAGTTACTTACCTAAAAGATTTAGTCTATTAGAACTTGAGCAGTTAGTGCGCATCATATCTCCTCAGTCCATTGCAATAATGTTTGTAATAATAATGTAATAATATAATGTAGTGTTTGACACCAGACTTACATATAGTGCTTGTGGATTCTTTTGCAAAGTTGCCCAGATGGGAAGTTGCTACTCCACACTAGAAGAGTCTGGTCGTGTTGATTCTGTCACTGTTTCTGGATCCTGTTGTGGAGTCTCTTGTCCCGCAACTCCCCAGGCGTTTGTTTGACCCAAGTGCAGAACAGAGCTATATCACTTGTTTATGTATTTAGCAGACGCTTTTATCGAAAGCGACTAGGGTAAAGGGGCCTTGCCTAAGGACCCCTACTGGAGGTAGTAGTACCTTTCATGCAGGGGATTTGAACCCAGGTCACCCACATGAAAGGTGGCAATCTTACCACTACTCTTATGTTGGAGACAAGTGCAGTACTCCAACAGCTTGCAGACTAAAACAAACCAGCAGTCAAACATGATATGTCTGATATCATGTTGGATACATCTACAAGGATGCACACCTATGCACACAACTATTTTGCAAACTAGTATGACTTTTTAGACAAAAGCTATCAGAAGAACAGTGCAACTCCAGAAACTCCACTTAAGTATTTCTAATGCTTCTTCTGATTTTTTTTCCCCACATAAATAATACATGGGCTGACCAGCACAACTGATATTCTGTTGAGTATCAAGGACCAAAACTGCCATAATCAAAAATACATAAATAAATATATGAGGAAATAAATAAACATGTGGTTTTACATTTTCCATTAATCTATCATTTTTTTTTTACCTACTTTATATTTTTTCCATATTTATTTATTCATCCACATTTCCACTTTTCTTTATCTACACATATTTATTTTCTCACTTTTCCACATTATTACTTTTATTCACCCTTTTTTACCTCAAGCGTATGATAATAAGGTGGGCATTTCTAACCTTGATCTACAGCATGATTAGTTATCTAGGAGAAACAGTGTCAACCAATCAACTCTCAAAAAATCCACAGGAAACCATCAGGCTCTGCCCTACTTTCTTGTGAGAGATAATCGCTTTCCATTAGGCGATTGCTGGTGAACTAAGGCAAATTTCTGACTTATCTCAGAATAATACAGAGGAATGACTACTTATTGTTTCATGTAGATACTGTGACTGACAAAATGATTATGTTAACTGCACATACAGATACTAAAATTGACCCTTTGGTGTTCCAAAATTGTAAAATTCAAGTTAAGAGTATATCTGAATACAGTAGAAATGAAATCTACACGTGAACACAGAAAGTACATATTAGAAACTGTACTCTCAAACAAAAAATATAAAATCAAGAGGAATATTTATGGTAGGATAACCTTATTATATAAAAAAAACTATACAATGTTATGGGCATAAAGTGGACACCAGATGTTAGTGCAAGACCTGTGCAGTTCTTGTTTCAACTCTGTGCTCTTCCTGGTGCTGAGGTGCATAGCCTGTGTGGGCCTAACTGTTGTTGATAAACTGTTTGATGGACAAAACTTATCATAACCTGAGTTTTACTTTTGACCTAATTTTAAATGTAATGCAGTTGTTAGGGCTGGGTAAAGAGGATGAATTACAATTTTGCTAGAAACATCTGAAAACTTTGGTATTACTAAACCCAAACATCTGCCATAACCAGCGTTGCTTTCCCTGGCCAGGACACCCAGAAACATTTCCAAACTCTGTCTCACTCTTACCCTCCTAGACTCTGAGAAAGTCATCCATGCATTTGTCTCCTGTAGACTGGACTACTGCAACACACTTCTCATTGGTATCCCCAGCAAAAGCATTCAAAAGCAGTACATTCAAAACAGTTCTGCTCGGATCCTGTTGAGAGTGCGGAACTATGAGCACATCACTCCATTCCATTCACTACACTGGCTCCCAGTCTCTGCTCAGACTGAGTACAAGGTACGAGGTCTCTCTCCTCACTTTCAAATGCATCCATGGAAAGGGCATTCAGCTTCTGCTGCCACGTGAAAAAAACATTGCATTGACACCAAAGTGTGAGATGCTCCCTGGAAAAACAAGTGCTGTAAACAGCAAAAAATTGAAATAATTTCTACTTCCAGCTCCCGATTCAGAAGAGAAAAATGCAAAAAAGCAATAATGAATATTTTCTGGGATTCAATTGATAAACACAGTGAATTTTACTCTTTAGTTTATGTATCCCCTTAGATAACATAAAAAGTGAGAATGCAAGAATCAAATACATTCAGACATTTATCTTATGTGGCTGAATCGATTTTGTTATATACAAATTAGTACAACATTGCTTGTAGAAATGCAACTGAAAGGAGTCTGAGTTATAGAGAGAAAGCTCTGCCATTTCTCAATTTGGCCCCATCAAAACTCAATCATAACCTCTGTTTCAACAAACAGTTGAAAATGAAGAGAAGGCGCACACACACACACACACATAAAGATTACGTCATTCAACAGATGCCCATGACATCGCTTAATTGCCCCCTTAGCAACCCAGAAAGAAAAACAGTTTCCCCAACAAGAAAAGTTTTTAGTCTATCCAGGTTTAATGGAAGTCTCCCTAACAAAAGCTGTTTTCCCCATGCTAACATAATTGTTATCATCGTTATTCTTTAACTTGTGAAACCAAATAAAGCCGGAGACGGGAGTGTAATAACAACAAATGTATCTGTTCAGCCCTGGCGGCTGCATATTGTGAGGACAACCTGATGCTGAGTCCACATGTATCATTGGATTTCACTTATCACAGCCATCAAGAATTCCCGTTTGATTGCACTGGTGGGATTCTTGCTGAGCTTTCAGTGCTGCTGGCTTATGAAGACAGAATTAATGAACAGGAAAATTGAATTGAGAACATATTGGCACCTAGGGGCTTGTGGAGGGGGTAGGGATGAAGGTTGAAGGCAGCAGCACCCTCCGGTGGCAAGAATGGAAAATAAAGTAAAAAAAAAACAGAAAAAGGTGACAGCAAAATAAAACACTCGAAAGCTTGTTAATTCCAAGTATTTAGTCTCAGAGAGTATCATTACATTTTCAAAATCTTTAAGTGAAATAATGCATTTTGGATATAATTAAATATTATACTACTCTTGGAATATATATCACTGCAGAGCCATTCTTATCATTTAGCTTAGTAATTATATCCCTGCATTTGATAAATATTTTTGAGAATTGAATGTTTATGACGTTACATGAAAATAACGATTTACAACTGATATAAGAGTAAATATCAAGTCTATTTAAATCTTTTTTTTTTTTTTTTTTTACAGACAAAGTATCTTTTTCTATGTATTTATAATATGAATTTTTATCAGTTGAGGGAAATCTCACACACTTCACAAAACCCAAAGGATGCAAATATTCAAAACTGTATATAATTGTATATGTTTGTCACTCAACATAGTTGACACAGAAATGCAATGCTTTCTGTCGTAAGTACAGTGCAACAATGACTTTAATCAAGATGATTCCAGTCTGATAACGTTGGATGTTAGAGTGAGGCTCTGGGGTTGTTAGGGAAGAAAACAAAAAAAGAACCTTAACAGTTTTGAAAATTGCCTTCAAGCATAAAGACTAGTTTCAATCATAATTATAATTATCAACAGTGTGAGGAGGAGTTTTTTTAAAATTTGCAATAGAGGAATAAAAAGAGGAAAAATAAGGCTTAAGAGCAGGGGGGAAGAGGGAAAGGGCAATAAAGCCATTCAGACAAAAACCGAAATGACCAGAATATGATTAAGAATTTATTCTATGTGGCTCCACCCAGCTGCTTATTTATTGATCTACCACTGAATAACCAAAGCATATTAAGCATATTTGTTTCAGCTTACCTTGTCTTTAATGATCATTATTAAATACTGAATCATTTAGAAAATGAAACTGAAATGGGTAAATAGCATAGTAGGTAAATAAAAGAGGAAAGGAGAGGACAAATGGAGGGATGGAGAAAACAGACATGGTAAAGACAAAAAAGGAAAATAGCAAGGGAACAATGAGGAGAAAAACAGTAAGTGGAAAATGAGCAACACTGTCTCTCTGACCTTCGTGCACGAGGGTATTACACACAATACACTGTAGTTATAGAATATGGATATAGTGACTTTACCACAGTTGAGAGAGCAGACTGTTGTCCTTGCAGGCGGTACACACAAAGTGCACACTCTTTCCCACAGTCTGTTCCAAACACCAGTGACACACATGTGCCCAGAGCCAACATCCACATACAGTTGCTCTGTGAAATGGCAGCCATGGACTAAAGACAGAAAATCACAGATTATTATCATTATTGTTGTTGAAACTGTCACAAAATGTTATATACTGTGCTTTCCACTGCTACTACACCCATCACCACTAATACTAATTCAACTCCTAATGTCACTAATTATAACTAATAATATTTGGACTATTACTAAGCTGATACTATTACTAGCCCTCTACTAACATTAATATTGCTAAATATCAAAACAAAATGACCTGTGCTGTGGATAAAAACATTTCAACTAAATGTGTTGTATTTTAAAAGCATTGGCAGAGAATAATTGATTTTTTACTGTAGTAAAAGTTCTAATGGTGGAGGCTGCTGAATTATATAGTTGATGTCTTACCTCTGCTTTAATTTGAACGATAGTTTTTTCGATGACTTTCTTGTCCAAACGTATCCTTCAGGGTTTTCAACGGGGTTGAAATTCACTAACTCGAGCGAACTGTGTCCCAAATATACCAATACATGCGGGTAAAATAATGACTGTTCAAATCTCAATTCTTGCACGACGCTTGTCTATGTTTTATGTAACTTCTCCAGAGAAGTCCAAATTGTCATTGATTAAAGGAGAGAAGACCACCCAAAGGTGTTACCTCAGCTGCTTACAGAGACCTAGGTGTAAAGCTGCAGCTCGGTGTTCAGCGGCTTTTTAAAGTTTTTTCTGTGGCTGACGTCTTCGGCAATAACACTATGGGGAGGGGGTGGATCCCGAGACGTTCCAGCCCCCACGCCCCGCATTTAACACCACCACTACTTCAAATATTTCTGTTACGTCTGTATTTGTCCTGCCCTCTCAAGTAATGAGTCAAAGTTCTCCTAAAGGCTCAGTGCTTAGAGTGGATCGTCCAATAACCGGAAATTTGGTGGATCGATTCCCACTCTCACCACTCCAAGATTGAACTGACAGCTGGAGGGGTGCCGAAACTTTCAAGCCACCGTGGAACCCCGTGATCCCCGGTGTGTGACCCTGTGCATGTGTGTGTTCAGCAGGTGCCAACCTGGATGGGTTAATGTGGAGGAGAAATTTCGTGTATTTCCCTGTACATTTCGAGATAAATCTGATCTTAGAATTAACATTGTTAATGTCCCAATAAATTCACCTGCAGTAAAATCTATTGTTAAAGGAAAAATGCTAATCTAGTGTAGGAGATTTTACAGGGCTGCGAAATAAGTGCAATGAAAAGAAATGTGCTCATGATGTATTCAGTGGGAGCCTTTTTTTTTTTTTTTTAACTGATTAACCATTAGTAAAAAGTGAGACAAAATAAAATCAAAAATGTTGTCGGTTCAGTAAGTCTGTAAATTAATGGTTTGTATAAACAAATCTATAAGTTAAAGGCAAGACAAAGGGATATTGTATTCTATTTTCAATTTAGGCTCAATTTTTGTTCATCGAGTTCGCAATGTAAGTTCTGTGAATGTGTACACACACACACACACACACAGTCTACGTCTATACAGAGAGAAGGGGGGGGGGGGGTAGTTTGTGGACAGCAGCAGTCTTCTGCACGGGGATCTTTTATTCCTTTTATTCCTCACAATTTGGTTGATACATTTGGGGTCACCTCCACCAACCACTGTTGAATTAATTTCCCCCCAAATGTTCTACTTTCTCTTATTTTTCAAGCTGTCCCTTGTTTCTTAGCTTCATCTATCACTGCTGCCTTCTTTAGCTGTTTATTGACCATGTGTTTAGGTTGTACCACAGGCAAAAGCTAAGAGGGGAGAGGTAAGTAAGACTTAAAGTGATCTATTCCACAAACCTAACAAAAACACTTGAACTCGGAAGTGAGGCAGCAACACAGAAGTGGATGGGAGATGGGAGGGAACCTTCCTGGGTGGCAGCTGGGGTCTCTAAGAGAAGAGGAAGCAGTTATCATACGTTCTTAGAACTCTCTGTGCGAATGCACCTATTGTGCCAAAAGTTCCATAAGAGATGCATTTCCAAGAGAGGAGTACTGACGGGGTAAGTTGATCGACTTTGAAATGACTTCCTTTATGGCAGTGGCAGTATTCCTGGCAGATGATGATGGTTAGGTTGAATGGTCCGATTTCCTAAAAAGCATAAAAAGGCAATCCATAACAAGAATTAACATAGACCTCACTGAAGTTGATACATATGACCTTGTCAATTCTTGTCACATAATCTTGGCTGGAGCTATATCACTTCGGTTCATCAGTGGGAGTCCTCTTCTTGATGTTCATAGATATGTCATTTTAAGTTTTTCAAAAGTGACATTTGGGAACAAAGAAATGCATTTTCATATAGCAACTTTTCAGTGAATCCAATCATCATAAGATCATTTGTCAAATTGACATGACTCCAGCAACATTTTCTGCAATTACTCTATCTGTGATCAGGACAAATGAAGCAACACATTATGATTTGCAGTGAATTTTCTCCTTCCCCTAATCGCTTTGTAAATTATATACTCCTACTAAGCATTCTGTGCATGCTTAATAGGAGTATATAATTTATAAAGAGATTAAGTATACTATACCTGTAATTTCTATTAGTCATTGTATTGCAATATCTATATATTCTCACCAGATCCCACACTTTTCCATTACATTATCACATGGTTCGTGTGTTTTTGGGATCTGAAAAGCAAAAAGAGAAAAACCTAATTCACAAGATAAAGGAGTATTTACCTACTGTGGCCTTCTTGATGTCTAACTTTGATCAAATGTCCAATTGTCAGGAACTGGCAGGACACAGGAGAAGGATCAATTTCAAAACAAGAAGTTTTATTTCTTTAACTTCTTAATAAATGCTTCCAACAGAGATAAGAATTATGAAACTTCTGATCTACAGATCTCAATAACTAAAACAGAGACAAGTGCCGGTAAAAAACTTTATCAAAATAAACATCCACTCCAGGAGGAAAACAAAAGACTATAAAAGATTATAACTTAAATTTCGTTGCTCTCTTTAAACAAGGCGTAACAAAAAAAAACTCTCCGTCTGATGGAGGATCTAAAGAATTAAACAAAGGAACGAGGTCACGCAACTCCTCCTATAACAGAGGTGCTATCAAAGTTACAAACAAAAGTCACTCCAAAAATGGAGAAACCAAGACGGCTACAAAATGTTACAAACGGCTGAACTGGAATACTAATCAAAAACTTTATCCAAAAACAA
This sequence comes from Leuresthes tenuis, assembly GCF_036924035.1. Taxonomy (NCBI): domain Eukaryota; kingdom Metazoa; phylum Chordata; class Actinopteri; order Atheriniformes; family Atherinopsidae; genus Leuresthes; species Leuresthes tenuis. The sequence continues at coordinate 32,406,902 of NW_027325368.1, read as the reverse complement.
AACTCTGAAGGAGGTTTGCTCGACTTCAGGGACAAGACAGATTTCAAAGATTCTAATTCACAGGATTTCACAAGCTTGAGGTTCAGAGGCTAGAGTGAAGACAGAAAGTACGACACACTGGGAACGAGACAAGGGGAGACGAAGACTATATGACACATGAGGATCCAAGGGGAACAGGTGGAAACACTTGAGTAATCAGGGGAGACAGACGCATGACACGGGAGGAAAAGCAAGTTATCTGAAACGAGAGGAGAAGTTAACATTCAAAATAAAACAGGAAGTGACAAGACATGAAACAAAACCTAAATCCTGACACCAATGGTTTTAAAATGTGTTTTCAAAATGAAGAACTAAAATGATTGTATATGTGTGTGTGTGTGTGTGTTTGGAAGGGGGGGGGGGTATTACAACGAGGACTCTTGAAATGTTAACATTCTTCAATTACAGGCCTCTACATCAGTTGAAGCCACATTATAACACATTTAACACTAAGACAGAAGTCTGCTGTCATATTTCAGTCATTTGCCTAAAATACTATTGTGATTTATAATTTTCTGTAAAGTTCTATATAAAGATTCCACAGAAGAAAAAAGATAACCGAAAAGTGCAAAAAACTATGAAATATTTTATTTGGTAAAACTCATTTGGTTTCTACACCAAACATGATGTTAGAAGTCCAAATAAAACATATGAAAACAAGTGCATCTCCTGAAATTGGAATAAAAATTACATCCATATTTCAAGTAGCCTATATGTGGTTAGAAAAATAAGTCATGAACTTTGAGTTTAAAACTGACAAAACTGAAAGGAGTTGTTATTGGAAATGTTTTTTTTCCAGGTTTGAATATTTGAACAGCATTAACACTAACTCCTGGTAAGTTTTGGTACAAGGGTATGCAGAGAATACAGTGACTCATTTCTGTCTTTATGAACACTAAATAAAGTGTTTTTTCTTGGAAAAAAATGTGCTCCAGCGTGCCTTTTTTTTTAACATAGCACCACATGATAGTTTTAATTTCAACAGTAATAAACGACAAAAAGATTAAAACTCTACTTCCCTCTATGATTATTTTCTCTTTTTGTGGTTAAACCAAACAATTCCTTTCCAGTTTAATCCAACTTTTTTGGTATAGCGCTTTAAAATCAACACAGTTGGCCAAAGTGCTGTACACAGATTTAAACTACAAAGTAAAAAATGAAAACAAACAATAAAACAAAGTCAGAGTAAAAGCCAACACCTCAGACTGAATTAAAAGGGCAGAAGACGTATCCATCACCCAGACTCCACTCTTAAATACAGAGCTAAATTCTGATCTGAATTCTGCATAGTTGCTGCACTTTCATGGTAGTTCCAAACCGAAGGCTGCCACGTGAAATGTTACATTAATGGTATTAGACAAGAACAAGTCAGACCCTGTACAGAATCTGTACAGAATATATATAAATATTTTTTTCCCCTTGTCCTGTCCAGCATCATGGCAGCAGAATTGTAATCTGAATACCTTTTATGCCAAACATAAAATTCCCTCTGTTGGGAATCCAGCCTTAGCGCCTCCAGGAGCACCTGAAAGCAGACAAGCAGAGAAAAAACAAACACACAAACAAACAAAAACAAGTAGAACAACAGTAGAACAACTCATCCTCCTGGCCCCTCCCACCCCAGGCAGTAACCAGGCAACAGGGGTGAGGGAAGATCCCTCCCCTCACCCTTCTGGCTCTTCAATATTTTCTAATAGTGAGCGATTAAAATCGAGGGGCAGCCAACCTTGTAAAACTGGGAGCGCGGCCCTCTGGGCAGCCTACCAGGCCCACCAGATGCCACTCAGTGCAACCACCCCCCAAGACCTAATGTTCAATTCAATTCAATTCAATTCAATTTTATTTATATAGCGCCAGATTACAACAATTGTCATCTCAAGGCACTTAAGTAATATAGTCCAATTCAAGCCAATAGGAATTCAATTCATTGTAATCATAATCCAATTAATTCATATAGAGCCAATTCAAAAATTAATATCCTAGCTAAGGAAACCAACAGATTGCACCGAAACTTGTCTTCAGTCCAATCTCCCGTCCTGAGCGTGCCTGTGGCGACTGTGGAAAGGAACGACTCCCTTTTAACAGGAAGAAACCTCTGGCAGAACCAGACTCAGGAAGGGTGGCCATCCGCCTCGACCAGCTAGGGTTCGAGAAGACAGAAAAGAGGGGGGGAAAACACCATAACAGCATTCAAAGGATATCTATTGGAACAGGGAAACATACGTTAATAACCACAATAATGTCACATGGACATAAAATCAATTGTGAAATTAAACAGGGGGAAAAAGAGAGCAAAGTGAGGAAAGGTGTGACAGATGAGGTCCCCCAGCAGTCTAAGCCTATAGCAGATTAACTATGGGATGTTTCAGGATTACCTGAGCCATCCCTAACTATAAGCTTTATCGAAAAGGAAAGTTTTAAGCCTAATCTTAAAAGTGGAAAGGGTGTCTGCTTCCCGGACATTTACTGGCAGCTTATTCCAGAGGAGAGGGGCCTGATAACTGAAGGCTCTACCTCCCATTCTACTTTTAGAAACTCTGGGAACAACAATTAAACCTGCAGTTTGGGAGCAAAGTGCTCTGTTAGGAAAATACCTTACAATTAGATCTTTAAGATATGATGGAGCTCGGTCATTAAGAACTTTATATGTGAGAAGAAGAATCTTAAATTCTATTCTGAATTTAACAGTCTGGTTGGGATTGGGTCTAACATACAAGTTGATGGTTTAGAAGAGACTATTGCTGTTGTTAGCTCAGAAAGATCAACTGGACAGAAGCTGTCTAAATACAATTCAGGTTAGAAAGATACTTCTAAAGCTGCTCTACTTGATGATACATCAGTGATAATAATGGGAAGGATTCCATTAATCTTCTCTCTGATAGAAACAATTTTATTGATGAAGAATCTCATGAAATCATCACTGCTGAGAGTTAAAGGAATACATGGCTCAACAGAGCTCAGACTCTTTGTCAGCCTGGCAACAGTGCTGAAAAGAAACCTGGGATTATTCTTATTCTCTTCTATCAATAATGAATAATAAGCAGTTCTAGCTTTACAAAGGGCTTTCTTATACGTTATCAAACTATCTTTCCAGACTAATTGAGACTCTTCTAAATTAGAGGAACGCCACTGTCTCTCCAGCTTTCTTGCAGTCTGCTTTAAAGCAGCTGTGAATTATACCAAGGAGCCAACCTCTTCTGACTGATTACCTTCCTTTTCAGAGGGGCAACATTGTCCAGTGTTGTACGCATTGAAGCTATAGTGCTGTCAACAAGAGAGTCAAGTTCTACTGGAGTAATATTTAGGTAGCCGTCCTCTGTCATATCAGCACATGGCAGTGAAGAAAAGGATGATGAAATCAACTCTTTAAATCTGGTTACAGCATTCTCTGACAGACACCTTCTATATGTAGAATTCTTCTCAGAAACCGTGTAAATTCAAAAGTTATTAAAAAAATGGTCAGACAAGACAGGGTTATGAGGGAACACTGTTAACTGTTCACTCTCAATGCCATAAGTCAGCACAAGGTCAATGGTATGATTAAGGCAGTGAGTAGGTCTGTGAACACTTTGAGAAAATCCAATAGAGTCTAATATAGAATTAAAGTTAATATTTAGGCTGTCATTTTCAACATCTACATGAATATTAAAGTCACCCACTACAATGACTTTATCTGTACTCAGCACTAACTGGGATAAAAACTCTGAGAATTCAGACAGAAACTCAGAATAAGGGCCAGGTGGACGATACACAACAACAAACACAAGAGGTTTTTGTGATTTCCACTTTGGGTGGGAAAAACTGAGAATCAGAGATTCAAAAGAGCTAAAACTAATCTTGGGTCTAGGACTGATTAGTAACCCTGATCTGAAGATAGCTGCCACTCCTCCTCCTCTACCTGTGGTTCGAGGAACATGATCATTTAAATAGTCAGAGGGAGTTGATTCATTAATGCTAACATGATCCTCCTGCTGCAGCCAGGTTTCTGTAAGACTAAATATATCAATATGATGATCACAAATCAAATCATTCACTAACAGAGACTTCGAAGGGAGAGATCTAATATTCAGCAAACCACATTTAATAGTTTGATGTTTTTGTTCAGTTAAAGTTTTTGTTTTAAATTTTGTTTGCACAAGAGGATTTGCTCCTTTTGTGTTTTTTGATTGAGGGGGGGGGCAGCATCAGGTGGGAAGCCGCAGAGAAGTGTGTAAGACTACAACTCTGCATCCTGGTCTCAGCCCTGGGTTGTCATGTTTTTGGATGACTAATAAATTCGTCCATATTTCTAGAAATGAGAAGAGCTCCTTCCAAAGTGGGATGGATGCCGTCTCTCCTCATCAGACCAGGTTTTCTCCAGAAAGATTGCCAATTATCTATGTAGCCCACGTTGTTTGCTGGACACCATCTAGACAACCAGTGATTGAATGAGGACATGCGGCTAAACATGTCATCACTGGTCAGATTTGGCAGGGGTCCAGAGAAAACTACGGTGTCCGACATTGTTTTGGCAAAATTACACACCGATGCAACATTAATTTTAGTGACCTCCGATTGGCGTAACCGGGTGTCATTACCGCCGACGTGAATAACTATTTTACCGTATTTACGTTTATCCTTAGCCAGCAGTTTTAAATAGGATTCTATGTCGCCCGCTCTGGCCCCTGGAATACATTTGACTATGGTCGCTGGTGTCGCTAATGCCACGTTTCTGACTATAGAGCTGCCAATTACCAGGGTTTTGTCCTCAGCGGGTGTGTCGCTGAGTGGGGAAAATCTATTTGAAACGTGGACAGGTTGATGGTGAACCACGGGCTTGACTTTAGGACTATGACTCCTCTTAATGACAGTCACCCAGCCACTCTTAAGTCCCGGCTGCTCGGGATCTGCTCGGGGACGACTAACAGAGCTAGCTACGCTAGGTGGCTCCGCACCGACTAAAGGGGCCTGGCTCGCTATAGGGTGGTTTTCAACAGTGCAGAGCCGAGCTTCCAATTCAGATAACCTTGCCTCCAAAACTACAAAAAGACTACATTTGTTACATGTACCATTACCACTAAAGGAGCCAGAGGAGTAACTAAACATCTGACACACGGAGCAGGTGAAAGCAGGCGATGGAGGAAGAGAACTGGTAGCCATGCTAAGCTAATGTGTGTGTGTGTGTGTCTGATATGTAGTAATGTCTAAGGTGTGCTTAAAACAGGGGCGGGGAACATTCTTACACTAGTTTTAACAGATTTTCTTCTGTTGGTAGCACAGTGCAGTTGTGACTGCTGAGTATGCTGAGGAGTTCTTCAATATCAGCCTTTGTGAAGTTATCAAAAGCTTCAGTGAGCACATCCTTCTCAGTAGGGCTGATGAAGATGAAGATGAAGATGTCATGTCTGTCACGTTTTGCATTTTTGGTCATGTTTTCTGTCTCGTCTTTAGTTTTGCCATGTCTTTACTTTCCTCAGTGTCTCTTTGATCTGAAATTAACAATGTTGTCAGGACTAGATTTTTTCAGTTGTGTCTCCTGGACAAAGTTAAAATGTTTTTAAGTCGTCATGACCATGAGAAAGCCATCCATGCCCTAAGAAGTTCAAGGTTAGAGCACTGCAAAGCACTTTACTCTTTTCTCAGTCGCTTTTAATTTGTGCAAAACGCTGCTGTCCTTCTTTTAACCAACACTAACAGACGTATGCATATCACTCCTGTTCTTAACTCCCTTCATTGTCTTCCTGTCCTTTATAGAACTGATTTTAAACTGTTAATGTTTGTTTTTAAAGCTCTTAAGGGCCTCGTCCCATTGTATTTATTTGAGCTATTAACTGTCCGTAATCCTGGTAGAGCACTGAGGTCAACAGATCAACTTTTTCTGGAAGTGTTCAGGTCAAAATACAAACACTGAGGTGACCGAGCCTTTTCCATTGCTGCTCCCAGGCTCTGGAATAATCTCCCCACCGAGATGCGTCTTATTTCTGATCTGTCTTTATTTAGGATGGCTTTTAATATCCAGTAGTATGATGACACTTCATATTTTCTTCTTATTCACTTCTTATCTTATTTTATTCGATTTTGTTGTATTTTATTTCACAGTGTTTTTTAAATCGTTTTTAATTGTTGTTAGTCTCTATGTGGCCCTGTGATGGACTGGCGACCTGTCCAGGGTGAACCCCGCCTTTCGCCCAATGACTGCTGGGATAGGCTCCAGCCCACCTGCTACCCAACCGACGAATTGACGGTATAGAAAATGGATGGATGGATAATTGTTGTTACTTATTCTTCTCTTTATTTATTATCTGCTATAAAGCACTTTGGTGCACCAAAAGGATTGTTGTAAAGGGCTGTATAAATAAAGCACATTTACATTTACAACCATCTGCATTGGACTTGGCTATCAAGCGAGGAAGCCGAACGGTCCACCGCTAAGGCAGGAATGGCGACTGCTTCCTGCTTTTGAAGAGTGCAGACGTGTCTCTGCTTCCTCCTGCTGCTTATTGCTTTATTTGCTTTTAAATAATTTTACTTCTTTCCACAAGTCTTGGATATAATTTTATTATTTTTATTTTAAGTGAACCAAGACTTTTTAAATCCATCCATCCATTCATCCATTTTCTATACCCGCTTAATCCGTCGGTCAGGTCATGGGGAGGCTGGAGCCTATCGCAGCGGTCATCGGCCGAGAGGCGGGGTACACCCTGAACAGGTCGCCAGTCCATCATCATTTTTATAATTTTTTACAACTTGTCTGACGAGCCAGCGACTACAATCCTTTCAACATGCCCTGTGAAAGCTGTCGGATATATCAACAAGAAATTTGTGCTCTACAAGACATTTTTGCCTTAGAAACTGAAATGGAACTTCATGAAATGCTCCCAGTAGAATCAGGTGGTAAGAAGTCCACGTTTACTTATAAAGGAAAGCGTGAAAAAACTGCTACTTTCAACTTAAAGCTAAATGATACTGTTTTTTTCCAAGACTCTGTAAATACACTTAGAATGGACTTGGTGCTAAGCTGAAGAAACGTCAAACTGTTGGTATCAACGGAGGATACGTAACATCACCCGGAATAAAGTCAACAAACAGATTTTTTCCACTGTCAGAGCCAAATGTGACTGAGTGTAACAGACAGAGAGCAGCAGCAGATGGACAGAAAAACTGTGTCGTGTGTCAAGGTCAAAGATACTCTTGTGCTTGGAGACGGAGTCATATCTAACATAAACATAAACAGTAAGAAAGTACAAATACTTTCTTCTCTTTCTTAATTTTGAGTATCTATACTTTACTGGAGAAATGATTTTCAGCCATCTTTTTACTTCCACTCCTTACATTTTCATGCAAGTACCTGTACTTTCTACTTCTTACATTTTCAAAACCGTCTCATTACTCGTATTTAATTTCGGCCTGGGTTTTTTCATCGTTCAAAAACATTGAGTGAATTTGATTGCGATTGGATGAGAAGTATAAACATATACCTTTCCGACACACTATTGGTCTGTACGCGATCCATCGCCCCCGCACTGTAAGTCATATTAAGTGCAAATATTTGAGTTGACTTAATGAGCACTTTAATGTTTAAAGGATGTAATCCAAACTTTTATGTTCTGGAAAAATTTGACTTTTAAGTTGATCAACTTAAAAAAAATTGTGGCAATCGATTGCCTAATTTTTTCTTAGTTCTAGTAACTTATTCGGGTTTACACTGTACAAATAGTTAACAGCTCACTGGCATCAGGCATTTTTCCCAAGTCACGAAACACAGCTGCCATTAAGCCACTCCTAAAGAAAGGAACTCTTGACAATTCTATGATGAACAACTACAGACTGTCTCTAACATCTCTTTTATATCCAAGATTATTATTTCTTTTATAATATTTAATTTTCAGCTTTCAATTCAATGAGATATACATGAAAACACAAATACACAACTCAAAATCCCTCCCCTAACCCACCCACAAACTAATAGAGAAAGATAAAAATAAATAGAAAGATAATAGTAATAAAGATAGCAAAAAAATAAGAATAATACAAATGGTTGAGAGGCAAGGTAGACAAACGGTAAGCACTGACAGTAAAGAGCTTACAAATCTACAACCCGTCCACCACTGAAGCCGGCAATGTGGCCATATATGCCAAATAAGGCTGCCACATATCTCTAAAAGTATTATAGTCTTACTATTATAGTGTTTATGTAATTTTTTTCAAGTGGAACACAGCTATTAATTTCTGAAACCCATCTTCCTATAGAGAGTTGGGAGTCCGATATTCTTCCTGGGAACACACAAGGCCAATGATAAAAATTTCTTTTGAGCTTTTCTTTTTTTTTTTCATCAATATTTGTAGTATATCCTAATAAGCAGGTTTGAGGATCCAATTGGAGATGCACTCCAAGACGTTTTGTCACGATGTCAGAAAAATCATGCCAGAATGTGTTAAGTTTTGTGCATAACCAAATGCAGTGCAGGAATGAGCCCTCCTCTATACTACATCTGAAACACAAGCTGTATATCTCAGGTTTATATTTATGCAATTTCTGTGGTGTAAGATAGTTTTGATGGAGAAAATTATAATAGGTCAGCCTGTATCTGGAGTTAATAGTGGCAGTTAACTTTTTTGACACAATTCAGACCAGAGCTCTGTACCCATTGTCACACCCAAGTCAGACTCCCATTTCTCCCTTGATTTATGTAAATCTGGTTTTGGAGCGTCATCCATCAAGAGAGAGTACACTTTTGAGATAAGACGAGGTGTGTTACCCTCATGAAGCAGTCTTTCCATACCATTGAGCGTGGGTAAAGTCATTAACTGTAAATAACAAAGACATCAGGGATCCATTCTCATAGCAGTCCTCTAAATGATGAATACCTTTCTGGTGCCCCATTTCCAAGGTCTTATTATCCACCAACATAAGTATGAGTTCATTCTGTTTCAATGGTGTTTTCGATGAAAATATACTTTTTAGTCCAATACTTTTCCGTACTTCATGCCACGTTTTGATGATATGAATCAAGACAAGGTTGTCAGTTCTTCTGGAGATAGCTATAGATGTCCATTTATAGATCAAATCCGAAGGTATCTTTCAGAGCATACATTCCAATTGAAACCCAAGGTGGGACATTTTCCCTTTCAAAAAGAAAAGAAACAAGTCCCAAATGGACAGCCAAATAAGGCTTTTCAAGATTAGGCAATCGAAGACCCCCCCCCAGTTTATAGTCCCATGTAAGTTTTTGTATTAAGATCCTTGAAGTCTTACCATTCCATATGAATTGTCTGATATGTTTGATAAGGTATTTAAAAAAACTAGGTGGTGCTGGAATTGGTAAGGACTGAAAGAGGTACTGTAGCCATGGTAATATATTAATTTTAATGCAATTTATTCAGCCAATCAAAGTAATAGGTAGATGTATCAATTTCTGTAAATCCTATATTATTCGACTAACTAGTGATAGGTAATAGAGTTTGTACACATTTTTAAGGTTATCCACCATAATTCCAAGGGATCTTATCCCACTTGGAGACCATTTAAACGGGCCTATTTGCTGATGCTAAACATAGTCAGTGTTTGAGAGTGGGAGAATATAACTTATTATATCCAGAAACCGATCCAAATGTATGCAAAACAGTTTTTAATTTAGCAAGGGAATCAAATGGATTTGTTAAGTACAAAATTATATCATCTGCTATAAGATTAATTTTATTTATCGTCTGGCCCACTTTCACACCCTTTATCTCTGAGTCTTGTCTGATTGTCTCGGCCAGAGGTTCAATGGCTATAACAAAGAGCCCAGGGGACAAAGGACACCCTTGTCTGCTTAATATACTCTGGGTGAAAGCAGTGGACATTTGAACATTAGTAATTATTTTGGCTTGTGGTTTCTTATAAAGTATTCTAACCCAATTTGAGCCAAATCCAAACCTTTATTCTTGCAGCTTTTCTCATAGTATAACTCCATAATTTTTCTAACAGTTCCCTCCCATTTATGCTATGAGAAAATGAGGACTAAAAACTGTAAAAACTCATCTCGTACTCATTTGAAATCTTTAACATTAAAATCTTCCCCTGTTCGCAGTGCTTAGGAACGAAAAACCCATTTGCAGTAACTCATGTTCTTATTTACCGGAAAATTCTCCTATGGCCCCATCCCCACCGATCACTTAAATACTCATTCAGTATAAGGTTGCACTCCGAACAGATGATTCAGATGAATGGCAATGGACATATGTGTGATTAACAAACACAAAATGAATACACAAACATATTAAATGGATATTAAATGAATAAATGTAATTCAGTCCAGTCCCGTCACCAACACTGCAATCGTCTGCTTCTGGGCGAACATCAGTCCGGCTGGGTCTGGAACTGCTAAGCTATCTTGGAAGGAGATGTTACAGCCCGGCTCAAGGACTGTAACCAAGAACGGGAGAGGAGACGAGGTTGCTACAAAAGTAATACATTTATTAATAAAAAGAAGACAAAAGATCAGTATCCGTAGTCAGTAATGTAGGCGTGTATGGATGTGTCTGTGTGCGTACGAAACGAAAACGACACTAAAGCGCAAAACCGCGGTGCGGCATCTCCCTCAGGCGGCGGGCATGGAAAGAAGGGGCCTCCCGAGAGTCAGCCAGCATCTCTATAAATACGCTACACCGGGCCCAGGTGTAGCACATTCATTTAAGACGGTCCCGCCTCCGCTGAACCTGGAAGACACACAGACCAGCCGGAAACACCCTGACATATGGGACGGTGTAAACCTGTGTAAACCACCAGAGGAACACTTGAGCCGACATAAACATTAAAATGTTGCAATGCCCAAATGAACGCAAGGGTCTCCTTCTCGATCACGGAATAATTCAACTGAAAAGCGTTGAACTTCTTGGAGTGAAAACTCACGGGCCGATCTACCCCGTTAGTGTCCTTTTGGAGTAGCACCGCTCCTGCCCCCACGTCACTCGCATCTACTTGTAATTCAAAAGGATGATCCATTCGAGGAGCTGCAAGGACAGGAGACGAGCACAGCACAGATTTAACATTGTTAAAAGCTTTCTGACACAAAGTTGACCAAACAAACCGGGTATTCCCCTTTAACAGGTCAGTGAGGGGCGCCACCACAGAAGAAAAGTTTTTACAGAAACTGCGGTAGTACCCAACTAGGCCGAGGAAACGTTGCAGCTCTTTTTTCGTGGTGGGAGCTGGATATTGCTCCACAGCACTCACCTTGGCCTGCACAGCACACACTCGCCCCTGGCCCACAACTTTTCCTAAGTATACCACGGTAGCCTTAGCAAACTCACATTTCGTTAGATTTACGGTCAATCGAGCATCACTTAAATGACTAAACAAACTGTCAATACGGGCTAGATGTTGCTCCCACGTATCACTGTAGATCACCACGTCGTCCAAGTATACTGCACAACCGTCTAACCCGGACACTACCATATTCATTAATCGCTGGAATGTTGCTGGCGCGTTTCTCAAACCAAAACTCATGACGTTATAAGCAAATAACCCAGAAGGTGTAATGAACGCAGAGATCTCTTTTGCTCTAGCAGTTAAAGGAATCTGCCAGTATCCCTTCAGGAGATCGAACTTGCTCACAAAACTGGCCGCACCAACCTGGTCTATGCAATCCTCCATTCTCTGTAACGGATATGCATCAGGTTTTGAAACTGTGTTTACTTTTCGGTAATCCGTGCAAAATCTCGGACTTTTGTCAGATTTTTCAACAAGCAAACATGGTGATGCCCAGCTGGAGGATGACGTCTCTGCAATCCCATTCTCAAGCATGTATTGAATCTCGGCATCCATCAGTTTGCGCTTTTCCTCTGACACTCGATAGAACCGCTGGCGAATTGGCTTCGCAGTACCCACGTCGATGTCATGTTCAACTAAATGAGTTTGGCTTGGTGTGTCACAAAACAGATTAGGAAACCTCTGAATCAATGCAGACAACTGAGCGCTCTGCTCCTCGGTCAAATGTGCCAACAACAACGGTAGATTTTTTAGAGTCTCACTGTTTGACAGTCGGCCACGCAGCAGCCCGTCATCAGGAGCCACTACCTCACGATGCCTGAAACCATTTACAAAATCAATCAGGTTTGACGGAGGTTCTGATGACGGTGCAACAGCATCACGCAGCACTGCAAGAGGTCCCCGCACTGAATGGCCAAACACCAGTTCGTTAGGGCTAAAACCAATACTGTCCTGCACCACTTCCCTGGCTGCTAGCAGGAGCCACGGCAGCCCTTCCTCCCAGTCCTGATTCAATTCAACACAATAACTCCGCAATAATGATTTCAGTGTTTGGTGGAACCTCTCCAGAACACCCTGGCTCTGTGCATGGTAAGCTGAAGACATTATGTAGGACCTTTAGCTGCTTCAACACTTGTGCAAAAAGATGTGATGAAAAGTTTGAGCCCTGGTCACTCTGGATAACCTTTGGTATCCCGAAGATAGAAATAAATTGTGACAACGCCTTTACAACTGACCTTGCTGTGATTGAACGCAGAGGATACGCAGCTGGGTAACGCGTGCTCTGACACATCACAGTAAACAAGTAGTTGCTTCCAGATTTAGAACGAGGTAACGGGCCGACACAATCAATCACCAGGTGCTCAAACGGTTGTGAAATTGCTGGAATGGGATAAAGAGGAGCAGGATTTATCCCCTGATTCGGCTTCCCCGTGATCTGACAGGTGGGACAAAATTTAACAAATTGTGACACATCTTTCTTTAAACAAGGCCAAAAAATTTTTCGTAATATGTAATTATATGTCTTACGAACCCCAAGATGTCCTAATTTTTCATGCGATGTCTTAAGGACCTCAATACGAAACTTCTCCGGAACCACGATCTGAAACACCGGCTCACCCACAAAGTTTACACCATGTGGCGACCATTTCCTCACCAGGAGACCCTCCTGCAGCAGGTAACCACCCACAGCACTTCTCTCAGCCTCCTTGGAGAGGACAGACTCAAACATCTGGCTCAAGGAAGGATCAGCTTTCTGCTCTTCCCCTAACACACTGCGAGAAACAGACAGCAACAAGTCAGGTACAGTTACAACCTCCATTTCAGCCACTTCTTCCTCAGGCTCCGCCTGGTGTGAACGGCTAATAGCCCGTGTCACAGCACAAGCTGTAAACACTCCAGGGAAGCACTGCACATTCTCATCCAGGTTACCAGTTACCACAGGTGAAGATGACACGATCAGGGGTGGTGGACCATCAGCCCACACTCTGCTGCCAGCCAGACCGTTCCCCAGAATGACATCCACCCCACTGATTGGCAACTCGGGGCGGACACCCATGACAACCTCTCCCTGTATCAAACCACAATCAATACACAGAATGCAATGGAACAGGCTCAACATTTAATCCCATACCTCGCATCAAGACAAAGTCCCCAGAAAAAGGCAAGACAGAGCGCAAAATATATGAGTCATATGCAGCAGTGTCCCTCAAGATTTTTATCGGTACACTGTTACCTCCGACCAGTGACACGCGGCCTTCAGAGATGAAAGCTGAGAAATCAGGCCGTCTCTCACACTTGAACTGTTGAGGCGATCCAGAGGCAGACACAGCACCAACACCAGAATTCCCCTGGCCCCAGTTATTTCCCCGTCGAGCATTAGCTTTTGGGCATTCAGCTTTCCAATGCCCTCTTCCCTTACAAAAGTTACAAACCTTTGACAAGTCAGATTGAAACTGTCCCCGTGCAGTGTACTCAGACTTAACATGACGTGGAGGCCGTTTGTCTTCCCATTTATTTGGGGCACAATACCTACCTCCCTCGGGAGCTCGGATGTCCCTCCTGTGTGTCAAATCATACTCATCAGCCAATACAGCAGCCTCGGCGGCGGTCTTCACCTTGTGCTCACTGATGTAGACTGCAATATGGTTGGGAATAGCCTGTTTAAATTTTTCCAACACAATCATATCACACACAGCATCAAACGTGGCAACTTCTGAAGCACTGCACCACCGACCAAATAAGGTGACCAGATCCCTGGCAAACTCAACATGACTTTGCCTGCTAGTCTTCTCCCAGAATCTAAACTTCTGGCGGTAGGCCTCAGGAACCAATTCATACATTTATGATGGCGGCGCCCTGCTCGGCTGCGGCTACTTCGGCTCCGGTTAGCATTGCAAACCTTAGGCTACTTTCGGCAGTTAAGACAGCGATTCCTGTACCTACAACACAGCGTCATGGTGTAGGAACAGTGTACACCCGTAAGACTGCAATTAGTCTCAGGAAATTAGGGCTCCAAGACTTCCTCTGCACGGAGACGAGCGGCCAGCGAAACAGCGGTCCCTCCCACAACTAGTGGCCGCCCATGGAGACGTCGGAGACGGTGCGACAGGAAGCAGAAGCGCGGCTGCCGCGGAGGACTAACAGCTAAGCTAAAAGCTAACCCGTACAGATCGCCGCTTCCCTCACTGCTGCTCGCCAATGTACGCTCCCTGGAAAATAAAATGGACTACCTCAAGCTGGAACTACATTCAAAGCTTGAAACAAGAAACTGCTGTGCCATTGTCCTCACTGAAACATGGCTCAGTGCATCGGTCCCAGATAGCGCAGTTAGCCTGGACGGGCTAACAACATTTAGAGCCGACAGAAGCAGCGCTCTCACAGGTAAAACTCGAGGGGGGGGCGTTTGCATCTACACGAAGAACAGCTGGTGTAACAACGCTTCCTGGGTCTCCAGTCACTGCTCTGCAGACATTGAACTCCTGACTGTGAGATGCCGACCCTTTTACCTGCCACGTGAGTTCACCAGCGTCACCATTGTTGCTGTTTACATCCCACCCAGCGCCAACACGAAGCAAGCCCTCAGTGTTCTCCACCATAACATCACGGACATGCAAGCCACACAGCCGGAAGGGGTTTTTATTGTTGCTGGCGACTTCAACCAGGCCAACATGAAGACTGTGCTTCCAAACTTTTACCAACACGTGGACTTCGCTACAAGAGGGGCGAACAAGCTGGACCTTGTTTACACCAACGTAAAGAAGGCCTACAGAGCAGCCCCCCGCCCCCACCTGGGCTCCTCAGACCATCTCTCTGTCATGCTAATTCCTGCATACCAGCCCCGGCTCATCAGAGAAAAACCGGCAGTGAAGAAGGTGCGAGTATGGCCTGAGGGAGCGATGTCTGCACTGCAGGACTGTTTTGAGTGCACTGAATGGAGCATCTTCAAGGAGGCTGCAACAGACAACCAGCGCACCAACGTGGAGGAGTATGCTGCATCGGTGTCCGACTACATCAGTTGGTGCATGGAAAAAGAGACAGTAACAAAAACAATAGTCACTCGGGCAAACCAGAAACCCTGGATGACCAAGGAGGTGCGAGCGAAGCTGAGAGAACGAAATGCTGCGTTCAAATCTGGTGATTCTGCGGCTCTCAGGTCTGCTAGGGCTAACCTGAACCGGGCCATCAGAGACGCCAAGCGAGCCCACAGCCGGAAAATCCAAGGTCTCTTCCAAGACTCCAAAGACACGAGGAAACTGTGGCAGGGCATCCAGTCTGTCACAGACTACAAACCCACATCCTCATCCTGCCAGAACGACACCAGCTTCCTCAATGAGCTCAACAACTTCTTCGGAAGATTTGAGGAGCTGAACTCCAACCCTGCGAGGAAAGCGACACCACACCCCGACGAACAGGCGCTCAGACTAGAAGCATCAGCAGTGCGGAAAGTTCTGAGGAAGGTCAACGCGCGGAAAGCGGCAGGTCCCGACAGCATTCCAGGTCGGTTGATCAAAGAATGCTCGGACCAGCTGACCCACGTGCTCACGGACATCTTCAACACGTCCCTGGACCAGGCCGTCGTCCCACGGTGCTTCAAGTCTGCCACTGTCGTTCCGGTCCCGAAGACAACCACCATCACATGCCTTAACGACTTCCGCCCCGTCGCACTCACATCCTCCATCATGAAGTGCTTCGAAAGACTTGTTAAGGACCACATTATCTCCACGCTGCCCCCATCACACGACCCGTTCCAGTTTGCATACCAGTCCAAGCGCAGTGCTGAGGATGCAGTCTCCACTGCTCTCCACCTGAGCCTGGAGCACCTGGAAGAGAAGAACACCCACGTGCGGATGCTGTTCCTGGACTTCAGCTCAGCTTTCAACACGATCATCCCCCAGGACCTGGTAGGCAAACTGGGCCCCTTAGGAATAAACACCCCCCTCTGCAACTGGCTGCTGGACTTCCTCACTGACAGAACCCAGGCTGTCAGAGTGGGGAACAACACCTCCGACGTCATCACCCTGAACACCGGCACCCCCCAGGGCTGTGTCCTGAGCCCCCTGCTGTTCACCCTGATGACCCACGACTGCCGTCCACGCCTCAGGTCCAACCACATCCTGAAGTACGCGGACGACACCACAGTAGTGGGCCTCATCCGGGACAACAAGGAGGCGGCATACAGGGAGGAGGTGCGGCATCTGGTGGACTGGTGCAGAGGGAACAACCTGATCCTGAATGTCAACAAGACCAAGGAAATTATCGTTGACTTCAGGAAATCTAGACCCACCCACACACCCCTCCTTATCAACGACTCAGCTGTGGAGGTCGTCAGCAGCACCAAGTTCCTGGGGGTGCACATCACTGACAACCTCAGCTGGTCACCCCACATCTCCTCACTGGTGAAGAAGGGCCAGCAGCGCCTGCACTTCCTGCGTCGGATGAAGAGAGCATCCCTCCCGCCCCCCATCCTTCAGACCTTCTACAGAGGGACCATGGAGAGCCTGCTGACCAGCTACATCTCCATCTGGTCTGGGAGCTGCAGGGCCTCTGACTGGAAGTCTCTACAGAGGGTGGTGAGGACAGGGGAGAAGATCACGGGGGCTCCGCTCCCCTGCATCAAGAACATCGCGGACAGACGCTGCCTATCCCGGGCTCACCAGATCCTCTCCGACCCCACCCACCCCAACCATGGACTGTTTTCCCCCCTGGCGTCCGGCAGAAGGTTCCGCAGCATCTCCTGCAGAACGACCAGACTACTGAACAGTTTCTTCCCCCTGGCCATCAGACTGCTTAACGCCACATAACACTCCTCCACCCCTAAACACACACACAGACACTACAAAAACCACCCCCCATGGACATGGACAATACACGCACCTTAGTTAGTCTAGTTTTGTCTTCAACATGAACCTGGGGACTCCTTGGCACTTACTTTACTCTGACTGTGAAATTCTTTTCTAGTTCTCTTAAGTGCAATTGTTATAGTGCAATATTTAATGTTTCTCTTTGCAATAACTCAGTGCAATATTTAATGTTTCTCTTTGCAATAACTCAGTGCAATTTTTAATGTTTCTTTTGACAATTAGTGCAATATATCAATAACTTAGTGCAATATACATGAATATATATATACTTATTTACCCTGCATATAGTTAGCTCTTAGTTATAGAAAACATATTTATTGTATAGGAATAAGGTCTAGCTCTGTTACACTGGTAGCCAAGTAACGACATTTCGTTGTCAAGATTCACCTTGTGTTTTTTGTGCAATGACAATAAAAGGAAGTCTAAGTCTAAGTCTAAGTCTATTTTTAACACTGCAGCTTTAACAGTCAAATAGACCCTACCTTCCGCCACTGACAGAGCCGAATAGGCTTCCTGAGCCTTTCCTGTTAAAACACAATGCAACAGAAGTGTACGCTCAGAATCAGACCAACCCCTGCTCTCAGCTATACGCTCAAATAAGGAGAAAAAGGTGTCAGGATCTCGTTCACTGAACTGAGGAACTAAACGCTGATTCTTACCAACATCAAATGATGAACTAGAACCACCAAGGTCACCAGCAGCCCCTCCAACATGCAAGCTCAACCTCCGTTCTTCCAGCTCCAGCCTTTTAAGTTCGGTCTGCAGGCACAATAGCTCCCTCCTCTGCTCAAACGTCAAGGTCGCATCTTCACAAACAGACACACCACTGTCCCTCACAGGACCAGCAGCCAGCATTTCTGGACCAAAACAGCCCCGGTCAGACTGATTAGCTCTGATAATGTTTTTCATATTTTCCTTCATCCTCTTATCACCAACATCCAGGTCAAAATGTTCTGCCACACGGATCAATTGTTCCCGAGACAAATCCTCCAGCAACACTTCTGACGGCTCTTTAATAAACTCCTCCACACTTGCCATTTCGCATCACCACGTCCGCTGCCTATTTGGCCACTGAAAAAACAACCTCGCAGCTCACCGAGCCCCATGAAGCCCCCGCATACACAGCCTGAACGCCACCGTAGCACTGTCCCTCTAACTGCCTAACCAAAAATAACTAAAACTCCCCACCTAGTCTTCAGGTGCTAGTTGTGGTGGGTATTTACGCACTTCTTACCGCAAACCCGGTGAAGCAACCAGCAATTGGCGACCCCACCTGTAGCCTCGGCCGTGCCCCCGAGCAAACTGCTCCAACCACTTTCACACCGCACTACAACCCCCCGATGTGAACACCAAAAGGAGTCCGCACTTCAGCCTAACAGGGACATGAACCACGGCAACTTACGATGGCCACCGGACCCACTGCTGCAAAGACAAAACCAAATAACTGACAGGCCCACAATTAACTTACCACTCCACGCAGCGACTTCGACAAACTAACACACTTACCCTCGTCAACGCTACTCCCGAGCAAGCAGCTGAGCGTCCATTCACAAACGCCGCAACCAGCAACAGCTGTGCGATGACGTCACGCGACAAGCGCCACTCCATTCACAACTCCATTAACAAACACCAGAATTTCACCTCCAGGCCTCACCTGAGCTCAGAAAATAACTGGGTCAACCATTCCGAACGGACGAGCCCCCACTTGTTACAGCCCGGCTCAAGGACTGTAACCAAGAACGGGAGAGGAGACGCGGTTGCTACAAAAGTAATACATTTATTAATAAAAAGAAGACAAAAGATCAGTATCCGTAGTCAGTAATGTAGGCGTGTATGGATGTGTCTGTGTGTGTGTGCGTACGAAACGAAACGAAAACGACACTAAAGCGCAAAACCGCGGTGCGGCATCTCCCTCAGGCGGCGGGCATGGAAAGAAGGGGCCTCCCGAGAGTCAGCCAGCATCTCTATAAATACGCTACACCGGGCCCAGGTGTAGCACATTCATTTAAGACGGTCCCGCCTCAGCTGAACCTGGAAGACACACAGACCAGCCGGAAACACCCTGACATATGGGGCGGGGCCGTCACAGAGAGGTTACGAGTACTTCACTTCCATGCAAGAGGTCTTTGTCACCCTTTATTCCCTAACTAATCTTCTTTTAGGACACTTCAGGATATAATGCAGACATATTTCTTACAGTGGTTGGAGGCTGTTAAATGTTATTTGGTGGAATGAACTCTTCAGATCAGCTTTTCATTCAGTTGGGGTGGAGCGCTTAGCTTCGCCGTCCACCCTTTTGTACACATGTGGATAAAAATTTGCGATTGTTCCACCATCATCTTGGCCTGATGGGCCCCACTTCCAGAATTCCAGACACCTGGTCAGTTACCTGACTTTGAGTCCTGCAGTGGTTCTGCTGCTGATGCAGTTAATTTAACCAGTGGATGAATGTTAGCAGGAAAAAGCAACATATCATCTTTACAATGTTCTTGTCAGGAACTGGTGGCTATGAAATACACAAGACTATGGTAACAAAAACATGACTATGAGGCAGGTAACCAAACTTATCTTTCTGTGACGAAGCATGGAGGAATAGTGAGGATTCTGCAGTGACTGAAAGGAAACCAGGAAGCTAAATACTGTGAAGGGAGTGATCAGTGAATGAGGTGCAGCTGTGGACAATGAGCCAGGTGACGTGAGTGAACTGAACGTGACAGGGGAAAAACAGGACTAGAACAAAACATGATTAAACATAAACTGTGACATGACATAGACTGATAGAGCAGACTGTGACAGTTCTACATTCAGGAATTGCCTTTTATTAGGTCCAAAGTCCCCCACAGGGAACAGACGGAGAGGCATCAGTAGTTGGGTCCCTGTGCAGCTGCCAGTTAGGCGGAAGGACAGGTCTCAGTTTCATATCCCCATACAGACACCAGAGGTCTGCTCACATGGAAGTCTGGTTCCGAAACCAAGATGCTGAGTAGTTACCTGCGTCCTGAGTGACATTGATGGATTCTTGACAATAATGTGACATGAGTGTACCCACATTCTTACCTGTACCCCTGTGGATGAAACATGTATAATTACCCTTATAAGCCAACGCTGAGGTTAGTACATCTCTTTTCTTAACTGCTGGGAACAACAAAGAGAAAGGTTTACATTGCTCTGTGTTGGGCACAAAAGATTCATTATACAATTGTAATGCACATTTTAAACCATTTGGGTCAGAGTGATTGTTTAATTTTTAAATGTGATCTGGTTTTAGCACATTCGATACAATTAGATTGAATATTTTGTCGTGCTGTATACATCATCCATTCCAGCCATTTATTCCGATTAGGGCTGCCACGATTAGTCGACTAGTCACGATTTTGTCGACTATTAAATTCCTCGATGACTAATGTAATATTTGACACGTTTTTTTTTGTTTGTTTGTTTTTTCAAACTTTGTTTTTCTCTCAAACTGCCGTGGCACCTTCCACTGCTGCATCTGCCTAACCGGGTAACCGGTAACCGGGGGCCAGCCGTGATGTCACAGGAAGTTAAACCAGGCGGGCTCTGGTATCATGGATACCCGGCAACGGAGCTCAAAAGTGTGGGAGCATTTTAAGAAGACTAAAGACAAATGTGTGCAATGCAATATCTGTAAGGCAGAATTTGCCTTCCACGGCAGCACAACGACGATGCACGAGCACCTGATAAGGAAGCATGTTGTTGTGGCTGATTGTGAAGCGGGACTGTCATCTTGGTAAGCTAACTGGCTAGTTAGCTGCTAAAATTAGCGTGAACAGAGAGTTAACTTGCTATTTACTCATATTGATAGCTGTAAACGTTAACATTAGCGATGATGATTTGATTAATTAGTCTTAGCACACATATTTCATGTGTTTTCTGTAACGTTATAACACTGATGTGTTTGAATAGGAACGCTCATGTTTTCTAACGTTACGTTTCAGTGCTAAAAAAGTACGCTCATCTTCAGTGAACGGCTTTGTTACAAAGCTACATGCACACCTCAGCAAGCAAATGTTCTGACTGAGTCCATACTGAACATGTTGCTGTTATATTTGAGTCAGTGAGATGTAGCAAAATTATATATTGCCGGCACACAAGGCACCAACAATATATATTTATAGTGGACACACGTAGCGTGATGTGATAAGATATAAGGATTTATTAAAAAGTTCTCACTATCTGAACAAGCCTTATTTAACCTCATTTTAGGTATGTTAAATTAATAATAAATTATTAATTAATAACTAATACATTTCAGTCTCATATAGTCGCTACTCGTGAATTCTCGTTTTGTTGGACTCACACATACGGAGGGAACACGTACACAAAAACTGTAGATTTTATATATGTATATATATATATATGAACTATTCATTAAAATGACATGACCAAAGACAATGATACCGGAATCATTCAAATAGTCAAGCTTTGTTACTATTTGAATTCAAAGGCTATCAACTGGGGTTAGTTTATCATTTTAACAGCAAATTCTCTCGACACCCACCGCATACCGTCTGAAATGTAAGAACAGGGCAGATCTTACGGTTAGGTCAGCGGGTCCCACTGGGTCTCTCCCTCGGTTCCGCGTCTCGCGGCCTTCATTGTGGTTGACTTTCAGGGACTGGACCCGTTGCTCTCCTGCGCTGGAGAAGAAGCCTTCCTTCTGATAGCTTGAAGACGAACGGGTGGTGTGTCGGAATTCACGCAAATAATGATAAAACTGTCCAAGGGTCGAGTTGGTTTTGGTTGCTGACCAACTCTGATGAGGTGAACTTAAATTCACCAAAGATTGACAAAAAGTTTGACAAGCTTAACGCTTGCTCTCTTGGTGAGCAAACAGGTGAGGATGATGCAGCAGCAGAGTTTAAAACGTGCTATAGAGAGAAGACAGGATGACGGACGAACAAAAACGCAAAAATGTATCTTTCTGCTACATTCTTCTCTTTCTGTCTTTGTTCGGACCTTCTTCTTCCATCTCATCTTCCTCTCCGCCAGACTCTCATTCCATCAGTTAGAGCTCTCTGCTCTTCATCTTTACTGATCTGGACCTTCAATATTCTCTTTCAATATTCCGTCCATGTTCTGTTCAAGAACTTATGCGATAACCGGGCAACAACTTATGCCATGACTGGGCAATAACTGACTTTTCCTCGCGGGTTCTGGAGTTTGATTCACGGAGGCGGGGCATGACGTAGGCCTACGCTACACTTTCAGCCAATGGTATGCCTGAAACTGTTGTGCCGTCTGCCTGGACGTATTTTGTAAGGCGACCTGCAAGGAGAATTCGACTCCTGCATTCCTCCATCTCACAAACATTTGTTCAGAGGATTATAAAACACCATAACTTGTTAAGATATAAAGGGTAAAGATATAGCATAAACGTAGGATATAAAGACATAAAAAACAACATAACAGGATAGTTATGAGTCTCAAAATTCAGATGGATATCTGTAGAGTTATAAAGTATGAATAACGAACCAACCAATGTTATTGTCCTATGTTAAACACAGAATACAATAAGAAACAGCTGATTATTGGTTAATAGTTGCATTATTTCATATAAATGTCACATGTCATATGCCAGTTGTTGACTTAGTTTTGGCTTTAACTATTCAGTACTACGAACCACTCGGGGGCAATGTGGCTCCATAAGCTGATTAGTAATTTTCCAAAATAATAATATCTTCTGTATCGTTCCACGTATGATCATGAAAAAGGTATTAAAATGCAGCTTGTGATATCACTGAGAACATGAAAGAACTTGTACAAAGATACAAAGCACATTTAATACAGTTTCAAGATTCAGCTAAAAAGTGATTCTGGGTGAGATCCTTTTGAGAGGTCCATGCTGCAACTGTCTCTGGCTTGAATCAGAGTCAGGGCGAATGTCACCATTATTTACTTTGAACCATATAGGGTCGGAAGCGTCCTGTTCTGGTTTTGCCCAATACTCTCCTGAACGGGTCCATTGTTTGTTCAGCTTCGTTAGCACTAAGCTATTAATGCATTTATCTAAATTTATGGCACAGTTCTGTGGAAAGAGGGGCTGAGAAAACTCCCCCAAAATGCTTTCGTGGGCAAAGGTTGTTGTAAATTTCTCTTCTTTGATGTAGAAATCCCCCATCTGGTATTTCCACACTGACCATCCCCACAAAAGAATGTTGCAGTCATTTAAAATCTTAAGTTGGAATCAAATTCCACACTTGAGTTCGCTACAGAGACCAAAACTTTTTGTGAATAATTCCTTCAGGTGCCTCCCTCATTTGATTTAAATGCAGCTATGTTTGATGCCAGAGACAAATGAAGGAAAGAAAAACCTAAAAAAAAAAAAAAGTATTTATTTTTGTGTGTTTGCTGCATATTTCAATAAAGGGTTAATGAACTATGATATTGTCCTTTTTTTTAATTTTGCATATACCTTAAACACTCCAAGTTGAAAGCTAATGATGGTTATATAAGAGCAGCTGCATCCTGGTGCGATAAGCTGTATGTTTTACATTCAATATACGTATGATCCGATTAGTCGACTAATCGAAAAAAATAATCGGTGATTAGTCAACTATTAAATTATTCTTTGTGGCAGCCCTAATTCTGATAACTATAACCTGTTGTGGACTACTATTCGTTATAACAAAATTCCAACTGATACACTGGCGATTCTTCGGAAATCTTGTATCAACGTTTTGTATCAACGGAACGTTTCACAAATGTACTTCTCAGAATAAGCATGGGCTTTTTGGCTGTCTTTACATAACATAACCGAGCATACGTCAATCTCAGCCACCACATCTATTCTTGTAACAAAAAATAGGTTGACAAGTTGTCTGTTGGACCTTAGCAATATGATAATAAGAATAATGATTAACAATACACAGCTGCTTCCTTTTAACCTACAAAATCCTGGTAATCTGAATGGATGCCACGGCTGCTGTCTGTCTGTCTGTCCCTGTCTTATTTTATCCACACCCTATGTTCTCGTTTTAGCCGTGGTTTTCTTCACTGAGGTTGAGACGAACCCCCTCCTGTTGAGAGAATTCCCCTTTGTAGTCAGACTCATGCCTCAGAGAACAGTGGTGGGTAACTAATCTTTCCCTACTTCTGCAGGTCGTGGCCTTACTAGTTTACAGTGTGATAAGTGAATCCAGGATATATTATTTTAGCTGCTGTGGGTGCTGTAAGCAGTACCTGATATGAACCTTCCCACCTTGGCTGGACCAGTTCTCTTTCTTTATCACTTTGATGACGATCCAGTCTCCGGGTTTTAGAGATTCCTCCACAGGGTCACCTGGAACAGAATAGAAAGAAGAGATCTCTCTACTTTTGAACCATATATTTAACATCTTAACCATATATTCTGCTAAGGTTTCTTCTCCTTCTTCATCATGTCCGGTGAATAGTTCTAAAAGTGGTAGTAAAAATGGTCATACATTATACATTATCTCAAATGGAGTTAATCCTGTGCTAGTTAGAGTAATATGCATATTTAGGACTACTAGTGGTAAACAGTAAACCCATTTCTTCCATGATTTTCTTCCACCTTGACTTAATTATTCCATTGCGTCTCTCCACCAAACCTGCTGATTGTGGATGATATGCACAGTGGTTTCTAAGGTTTATTCTTAAGTTCTTTGCCATCAGGAAGATCTTTCACTGTATCACTGTAGAGCTTTTCAGGAATTCCAAATCTAGGTAATTTAATTCACCAGTGTTGAGAGTGCATCTGCCTGTGCATATGGAAATACTTCAACTCATTTGGTAAAACATCACTAATCACCAGGGAGACACCTTTATTTAATTCAATGAAATCCATACAAACGTGTTGAAAAGGGTCCTCTGGCCTCGGGAACTGTCCTCGCCCCGGTCCTAGGCCATATGTATGGATCATATTTTGCACATATTTGACATGTTAGACAAAAATTATTTTATTATTATTAATAAAACCATAAACTGCAAAAACCTTGTTCATGTACCATCCCTCCTGTAGAGACATGACGTGCTCCTTAGCTCAATACTGCAGCATATTTAAACAAACTCTTTGGCAGAATAAGTTCGACAGTTCATAGTAAATGGCACCTTTATTCTTCCAGATCTGTCCTTGTAAGTGTACATTTGGTTTTGCATCCATGGTCCAATTTAATGGACTAGAGTATGCATCCAGTTTCTCAGAATACTCTATTCCTGGCTCCACCTCCTCCCAATCTGAGGCTTCTTCACATGCAGTCACAAACACACCTAAACGCCTCCAGTGGTCGTCTGTGGGTTTGGAGAGTGACATATGGGGTGCATTACATGATCTTAAAAACGTTCTCATGCTGTGGGAGAGTGAGCAGCGAGCTGCACAACAACCCTCTTTATTCCAGTGTAAGTGTTCTAACTTTAACATGGTTTTTCTCTGAAAAAAACGTTTCTCATATGTTGTGTCAGGCCCTAGAGTATATTTGTAAGACATAGTGCAGTGTAATTCATGTGGTGACCTGAGGGTGAGCTCTCCTGAGACGTGTTCTTTTGCCTTCTTAAGGAGAGGAAGCGTGATAGAGCTGGGGCCTGTAGACACAAGATCCAAACTGTACCAGTATGAAGGTGGTCTCACGTCATGCTGAATCATTGTTTGAGCTTCATTCAAACTATAGTTAACCCTTTTTCTTCTGGAACTATTCGTAGCTTTGTTAAATGGAGTAAATCTCTTCCCAGTAAGTTACAGGGACAGAGTGAACAAGACAACCTGACAATCAGCACTCACTCCACTCCGTGTATCAGTTACTGTCAAGAGTTTTGATAAACGCTTTGATAAACATTTGCTGATTTGACCCAAATAATTTCTTTGGATTCCTCAACTCCCGGAATGTCATCAGGATGGATTACAGTTCGTGTTGCACCTGTGTCACATAGAAAAGTTACCTCCGTCCCGGAAACATTCAATGTAATCTCAGGTTTGATGTCATACTATAAGATAAGTTCAATTCCCTCTAAGTTTAACACTTTTTCTGGCTTTTCTGCTTCTATCCTGGTTACAGCTCCTGTTTTTTTCTTATCTCGTCATAACTGACTCCCAAACTCTTCCTCTGTCTTACTCTTGCTCCTGCAGTCTCTCGCCCAATGCCCCCTCCTTCCACACAGCCGACATGTATCTCCTCCTGCTCTGTCTCTCCTTCTACTTCCTCTGTCTCTGCTCCTGTTCTGATCTGTGTTTTCGCTTTCCCTCATCACCTAAATAGTTGCTTCTCTCCCTTCCAACAAAAAGTTTAGTCCTTTCTTGCTTTTCTTTTTGTTGTTAAAATGCTCCTCTGCTTTCCCTCTTTATTCCATTGCTGTGCAAACACATTAAGATTACTGTTTATTGTCATGTTACAAATGTTACAAGTCACACAAAATTACTCTCTGCATTTGACCCATGCAGTTTGGCACCTGTTGAACACACATGCACAACCTTTCTGTTTAATTTAATTAATATTTATCTACAGGCTTAGAAACTGCTAATAGTATTGATATATTACTCCACTTGTGCAACTCTCTGGTCACTGAGGCTGGTTTTACATGCACCATAAAAACGTGTTATGACTGATTTATTACAGCTGTCTTTAAATTTCTCTTTTAAGAAAACTATTGTTTCATATCTGACTCCCGTAGCATATTTTATTGCTTTTTGTTAATATCCTAATACTCTCTTTAACCCGCTCTGTAAAGCACTTTGCTGCTGATGAGATGTGAGATAAATGCTGTAATCTCTGATGAATATGATATCAGTTCCTTTAAGTTTTAGGGAAGTTAGTCAATCAGTAAGTAATGAAGCCAGATGTTAAATATGTTAAATTCTCCATTTCCTGCTAATTCTTCTGATAAACTTTTGATGTTTTTCCTCAAATTTAGAAATGTTTCAGTTTGGCTTGAAAACCATCTGCACCTGAAAGGTTTGACTGCTCCCAGACCTGCTTCAGGTGGAAATTATTTAATTTTTAATGCCTTGAACTTTGTCATTAAAGAATATTCCAACTCATTACCCTTAAATGTAGAAATCTGTAAAATCTGTAGTTTTGACTTGCACCATTTCCGTTCGGCTCTCCGGCACTCCCTTTTCTGTGCTCTGACCGACTCTTCTTTTCTCCATGGCGCCCTTTGCCCACTTTTTAACCATTCTAACCTTGACAGGAGCAATGGTATCCAAAGCATTTAAAAGACTTGATGTGTAAGAGTTCAACAGATCATCATCATTAGAACACAGAGTATTTTCAAAGCTGATCATTTGCATAAACTCTGTACCTGTTCTGTCATTTATCAGTGAAGACCCAACTGCTGGTTTGGGTTTAACAAAGAGGTCAAAGAGAACACATAAATGATCAGATAAAGCAACATCAAATGACTTCCATATTTAAAATAACAACACCCATTGAAATGAGCACATCTAGAGTGTGCCCTCTGCTGTGGGGGGGTTCAGTCACACGCTGAGTTAGACCAAACATTTCAAGGAAAGCAGTGAGTTCTTTAGCTTGCTTATTATGGGCTACATCTACGTGCACATTCAAGTCCCCTGTTATGACTAAATAGTCAACAGCAGTGCACACAATTTAAAGTAATTCAGTAAAGTCATCAATTCTGTGGTGATTGTCACAGTCTGCTCTATAAGTTTATGTTATGTCACAGTTTGTTTAATCATGTTATGTTCTAGTCCTGTTTTTCCCCTGCCACCTCGGTTCACTCACGTCACCTGGCTCATTGTTCACAGCTGCACCTCATTCACTGATCACTCCCTTCACAGTATTTAGCTTCCTGGTTTCCTTTCAGTCACTGCAGAATCCTTACCTCACTTTATGCCTTGCCACACAGATAAGTCTCGTTTTGCTGATCTCAGTCTTGTTTTGTGTTCCTTTGCTTATTCATAGTCTCGTTTTTGTTTCATAGTTAAGTATTTTTGATCCGGCTCTGCCGCGCTTTATGTTTTTTGGCCTTGTCTTGTTTTTTGTTCTTGCTCCCTGTTTTTGTTAATAAACCTTGTTACGTTTGGATGAACTGCATCTGGGTCCTACCTCTCCAACGCACCATGACAGTGATACAAAGTATCGAAGATTGTTTTATCTCCGTTTTAAAGGACACATGCTCGAATTAAGGAAAAAACTACATTTTATCTTTTGAGTGGGTATATTGGCCCTGAATATGGCACAAAGACCCCCCCACTCTGGTTTTGTCATTTCATCTCTCAGTTAAATACATAATATCAAAAGTCAGAAAGCTGTTGGTATACAATTTTTTTCTAGGACTTGCCTAAGAATGGCAGTTTTGATATGGAAATTATAAAAATCTCAGCTTGTAAAACATCTTTTGCTCAGACCGTTTTTCCTGTGAAAAGAGTAAAGATTTGAAATGCTGTTTGTTTATCTGAGATCTTCTGAACTGTAACTCTTTAAGAGAGCTGTTAAATCTTAATACACAAACTTGTACTAATGTCTAGTTTTAAACCTTGTGTTTTTAACTAGATTTACTTTGTACATTACTTTTGTCTTCCCCTTCTCTAGGATTGGGCAACGTTACCATGTTCAAATCTCCCTCAAAACCAAATTTCTTTTCTCATCTGTCTAAGTATTAAATATTATCTGGGTTTTTTAAACATGATTTGAACACTCCCACTTAACTCCCTCTTAGCTTTAAAACAGGTATTGCCCATATTTTTCCTCCTGCAAATAATCAATGTTCAGTGGAGTTAATCTGAGTAACTAGTCAATGAAACAGTACTTCTGTCATTATGTCACCAGCAACAACATTACGGCAACCAGACTCCAATGTTTGCTCTTTCACCACCACAACTAATCTAAACTAGTCAGTGAAACATTATTCGTGTCGTTACCAGCAACATCAACACACCAGCAGCTGTTTCACCACCACTTCAACTCAATCTGAACTAGTCAGTGAAACATTACTCGTGTCGTTACCAGCAACATCAACACACCAGCAGCTGCTTCACCACCACTTCAACTCAATCTGAACTAGTCAGTGAAACATTACTCGTGTCGTTACCAGCAACATCAACACACCAGCAGCTGTTTCACCACCACTTCAACTCAATCTGAACTAGTCAGTGAAACATTACTCGTGTCGTTACCAGCAACATCAACACACCAGCAGCTGTTTCACCACCACTTCAACTCAATCTGAACTAGTCAGTGAAACATTACTCGTGTCGTTACCAGCAACATCAACACACCAGCAGCTGTTTCACCACCACTTCAACTCAATCTGAACTAGTCAGTGAAACATTACTCGTGTCGTTACCAGCAACATCAACACACCAGCAGCTGTTTCACCACCACTTCAACTCAATCTGAACTAGTCAGTGAAACATTACTCGTGTCGTTACCAGCAACATCAACACACCAGCAGCTGTTTCACCACCACTTCAACTCAATCTAAACTAGTCAGTGAAACATTACTCGTGTCGTTACCAGCAACATCAACACACCAGCAGCTGTTTCACCACCACTTCAACTCAATCTGAACTAGTCAGTGAAACATTACTCGTGTCGTTACCAGCAATATCAACACACCAGCAGCTGCTTCACCACCACTTCAACTCAATCTGAACTAGTCAGTGAAACATTACTCGTGTCGTTACCAGCAACATCAACACACCAGCAGCTGTTTCACCACCACTTCAACTCAATCTGAACTAGTCAGTGAAACATTACTCGTGTCGTTACCAGCAACATCAACACACCTGCAGCTGTTTCACCACCACTTCAACTCAATCTGAACTAGTCAGTGAAACATTACTCGTGTCGTTACCAGCAACATCAACACACCAGCAGCTGCTTCACCACCACTTCAACTCAATCTGAACTAGTCAGTGAAACATTACTCGTGTCGTTACCAGCAACATCAACCACACCAGCAGCTGTTTCACCACCACTTCAACTCAATCTGAACTAGTCAGTGAAACATTACTCGTGTCGTTACGAGCAACATCAACACACCAGCAGCTGTTTCACCACCACTTCAACTCAATCTGAACTAGTCAGTGAAACATTACTCGTGTCGTTACCAGCAACATCAACACACCAGCAGCTGCTTCACCACCACTTCAACTCAATCTAAACTAGTCAGTGAAACATTACTCGTGTCGTTACCAGCAACATCAACACACCAGCAGCTGTTTCACCACCACTTCAACTCAATCTGAACTAGTCAGTGAAACATTACTCGTGTCGTTACCAGCAACATCAACCACACCAGCAGCTGTTTCACCACCACTTCAACTCAATCTGAACTAGTCAGTGAAACATTACTCGTGTCGTTACCAGCAACATCAACCACACCAGCAGCTGCTTCACCACCACTTCAACTCAATCTGAACTAGTCAGTGAAACATTACTCGTGTCGTTACCAGCAACATCAACACACCAGCAGCTGTTTCACCACCACTTCAACTCAATCTGAACTAGTCAGTGAAACATTACTCGTGTCGTTACCAGCAACATCAACACACCAGCAGCTGTTTCACACTTTATACATACATAGCAAATATAACAACAACACTGCAGCAAAGAAACAAGCAAACAAACAAACAAAGATGGATTTACTTATTGCGATCTCCCATCGCAAACTCTCTTCAGAAAGATAACGCGCGGCGTGGATTTATTTATTCCTGTAGTCTTCTCACACAGACTATGGACTCACTCACCTTTACTGACTGGTTTTATGTTACTTATCATGGGTTAATCCTACACAACTATACAGTCTTTAGTTAAAGGCTACACCCTTTGATACTAAGCTGCACTCGAAATAGCAACGTTTTTCCTTTAAAAAATAGCAATGCCCTAACTTACATGTATCATATCACAGGTTCCTCATCGCAATCTTATACAGTTTAGTTAAAGGCTGCTTGGGTACTTAACCGCACTTGCAAAAATTCACTATTATTTGCAAACGTCTTAATTAAATGAAGTAACTGAATTAGTCAGTGAAACATTACTCGTGTCGTTTCACAAACAACAGTACGGCTCAACTGCAAGAGTCTGCAGCAGCTGTTATACCACTTCAACAAATTAACTTCATTGGTCTAACAGTTGTTAGTTAAATAATCACTAATTTTTGCCTAATTAATTTTTTTGCCTTAATAATCACACTATTTTTCGCCAGCAATAGTAACACAAAGGGTTCCTTACCATAAATCCACTGGTCGGTCCGAAATTTTCTGGTGGGCAATAAAGAAGAATACGAATACGAAGAATCCAGCGAGTTTGTCCACTGATTCAAAAATAGAATCTGTCACCTTTCCTCCAGC
Organism: Leuresthes tenuis; assembly: GCF_036924035.1. Classification (NCBI taxonomy): domain Eukaryota; kingdom Metazoa; phylum Chordata; class Actinopteri; order Atheriniformes; family Atherinopsidae; genus Leuresthes; species Leuresthes tenuis. The sequence continues at coordinate 32,375,482 of NW_027325368.1, read as the reverse complement.
CAGTGGCAGCCGGCCTCTATCAGAAACTCTGCTGAGAGGACTTCAGTTAGGAGTCCTGGACTCCCCTGTGCACGGTTTCAGCTCCAATCCTGGGTGGTAGAAAGGATTTTAGGATCTGGCTCAAAGGACCATTATGTCAGAAAAATTCTCTCAAAATCAGGCTCAGAGTCGCTGGTTACGATTAACACAAAACTTCTTTCTTGCAAGAAAGAGACAAGTCCGCACAACCTGTCAGGAAGCTGGCTCAGAGTTGTCTGCTAACAAAATGGTACTATTGCTATTTATATTGTTTATGCTTGCTGGCCACACAATATTATGGGAAACTAACATTACTAGCCATTTAATGTTATAGGAAAACGAGTTCAGACAGTCAAAAACTATTTTGCTTGCTACACAGTGTTATGAGAACCAAAAGATAGGAGGAAGCATCCTCCCTTTATTCCTTTATGATGAACCTTTATTCTTGCAGCTTTTCTCATAGTATAACTCCATCATTTTTCTCACAATCCCTGGTTGTCCTGATTCACTTCAGGTAACTCAATATTATCTAAGAATGTATCTATCGTGGACAGATCTTCTGGTGATTCTGACTTATATAAATTATTATAAAACTCCTTGAAAGATTAATTTATGCCTTTTGGGTTCTGTGTAATACAGCCACATTCATCTTCAATTGGGTCAATTGTTTCTGAACTCTCCTCTTTCTTTAATTGCCAGGATAGGACTTTATGAGCTCTCTCCCCCAGTTCATAGTACCTTTGTCTCGTTCTCAAAATATTTTTCTCAGCCCCATAAGTGCATAATGTATTATACTTTAGTTTTTTATTGACCAATAAGCTGTATATCTTCTTATCCCTGTTGTTGAAAGTCTTTTTCCAGCCCAAAAATGACTTTTTCTAATTCTTCCATTTCTGCAACATATAATCTTTAAAGCCCTTTTGTATGAGGTTATTTGTCCTCTTAAATCAGCTTTCAATGTGTCCCATAGTATGAAACTATTGGGGGAGAAAGGACAATTTGTTTCACAAAATAGTTTGATTTGATCCCCGATGAATTTACAAAAGTCACTTTTTTTAAGGAGGGTCAGATTCAAATGCCACCTATACATGTTGGAAATTTTTTCAGGCATTACTATAGATAGAGTGAGTGGAAAATGATTAGAAAGCATCCTTGGCAAATAATCAGACTCTAATGCTCTGTAAGTCACATGTGTCGACAGTAAGAAAAGATCTATTCTAGTATGTGAATTATGACGATTTGAATAAAAAGAATAGTCTATGGTTTGGGGATGGTAAATGGACATGTACTTGTATAGCGCGTTCCTAGTCTAACTGTCCACTCAAAGCGCTTCACTACATGTCGCGTTCACCCCACTCACAGTACGTCTTAAGATACTTAACTACGTGCTTTTTCTAATCATTCATACACACGCCAATGGATACACTAATTCATTGTCTCTTCGACATGTAGCCCGGGGTAGCCAGAGTCAAACAACCGACCTTCCAATTGGTGGGCGACTGCTCTTCCTCCTGAGCTACAGCCGCCCTGTACTTGCCTCCAAACATCTGTTAAATTAAAGTCTTTCATGAATGATAGAGTATTTGAGGCTGACTTAGACTTTTAAGTGGAAGTTGCTGATTTGTCCAAAATTGGGTCTAAATACAAATTAAAATTTAAACCATTTAAACCCATTTAAACCATTGACATTAAAACTAACAAATTTCACCACCTTATTCAAGTGAAAAATTTTAAGATTTGACAGTAACCTGCCTTGTAGTCTCTCAACAATAAGCTTAAAGAAAATGCCTTTCTTTAAATGGAACCAAACAGAAAAAAAAAAATAAAATCAACACCTCCCCATTCCCTTAAGCACCGATCCACTGAACACTCGGCACCATCGGAAAACACCAACAGGGACCTCCGTTGAATGCTCCTTAAAACTATCATGCCTAACTAATACCTGTGAATGAGTTGTGCTGCAGCCATGCGTGTCGATGAAGTCGTCCCAATGGAAGTGTGTGTAGAATTCCTTCCGTTAGCTCTCCTATAGCTGCAAGTAGCCACATAACAGCAGCTATGAGCTAACAGAGCTATAGTACACGTTCATTCATTCATTCTTCTTAAAGTATTGGTGAAATAAAGACAGATAATGCCTTATTTAGAGGCTGCATCGTCCCTCCCCTGATCACTCCGTTATATGGATATACGCCGATCGCGAGTTATCTAAATAGCTCCCGAAGGAGGCCGACTTTCACCAAACTGTTCTCGGTGAGTAGATGAACGTATTTCATGCCAGAAATAAGGTCCAGGTTTAAAAATACCTGAGTTCCCCTTTAGAAGTAAATTAAAGTTCAAGTGCAACCTCACAACAGTAGGACAAGCTTCCTTTTTTGACCATAATGTTAAAAAATAAATTGTTTAAAATAAAAATAAATAAATAAATAAAATAAAAAGGTATGGCGGGGATATTGTTGCAGCTATATAAGAGTTATTAAATAACTTGTGCAAAGGATATGCAGGAATTGCTCTTCCCTCAGTATCAGGGAGCTGTCGCGCTGCACCTGTAGTCACTGGTGAGGAGCAGGACTTATCATCTCCTGGGACGTCTCGGAGAAAAGATGCCGCTGCTTCTGGTGATTTGAAGAACTTTTTCTCTCGATTAGGTAGGAAGACTCTCAAAATCGCTGGATGAAGGAGGCTGAATCGGAGCTTCTTTGCATGCAGCTCCTTCTTAACGTGGTTGTATTCCTTTCTGCGCTTCACCAGGTTTGCACTTCCGGGAAGAACATCACTGCTTCTCTGTTGAAAGTGGTTGACTCACCTCTTTCTCTGGATGTCTTAGCAGATATTCGGAGGCTTTTATCCCGGTCCTGGTACTTGAGGAGATGGATGAGAATGGGCCTGGGTCGCTTCTCTCCTGTGTCGTGGAGCAATGCGCTCTTTCTATAATCAATGGCTCGAGAAAGTACTGTTGTCCCAGCACCGAGGGGATCCAGTCTATAAAGGACCGCACCGGATCTGCTCTCTCTCCACCCTCCTATAGATTAACAATGCGCACATTATTGCGCCGGCTGTGATTCTCTAGTCGTTCCACTTTGTCCACGAGAAAGTCCTTCTCCTTCAGCAGACGGAGGACATGGGAGTCCAGTTCAGTTAGTTTGTCTTCAGCTGAGCTAATTCGCTTCTCCGCCTCCGTGATACGTGAGCACATCCTGTCTATCACTGTTTTCAACCCTGAAACAGAGTGATTAATTTTGGCAGTTTTGGCATCGAGCTTCTGGGAGAGTGCTTCATTACCATGTTTGATTTCTTGTTGTATGGCGTGGTTTCCTTCTACACCACATTGCTCTTCCGTGGCCAGGCTGTGCTCAGTGCTAGTTTTGCGTGTTACAACTTCCCGAGAAGAAAAGTTGTTGATAATTGAATTTTGCGTCTTAGTTCGAGGTCTCAAGTCCATATTTCACCATTTGAATAAAGTTTGAGGTACAAGGGGCGTTATCTATAAGTTAAAACCGAGTTTCATTAAGACCTCCGGAGCATACGTCCTCCAAGCTCAGCTGCATCACCAGAAGTTCCATATCCAAGATTATTGAGAAAGTTGTATTTAACCAGCTCAGCAACTTTCTGAATGAAAGTGGAAGTCTCGATAACTTTCAATCAGGCTTCCGACATCATCACAGCACTGAAACAGCTCTGGTCAAAGTGTTAAACGACATCAGGTTGAATACTGATTCTGGTTATGTTTCAGTCCTGGTTCTGTTGGATCTCAGCGCTGCGTTTGATACTGTAGATCACAGAATCCTGTTGCACAGGCTGGAAAACTGGGTTGGACTTTCTGGAGCGGTCCTTAACTGGTTCAGGTGCTACTTAGAAGGCCGGAGTTGTGGAGTCCCCCAGGGGTCAATTCTTGGACCTCTTCTGTTTAACTTGTATATGCTCCCTTTGGGTCAGATATTGCGGAACTTTAACATCAATTATCACAGTTATGCAGAGGATACACAACTTTATATGTCTCTTATGTGTCACCAGACGACTGCAGCCCAGCAGACGTACTGTGTCAGTGTCTGGAGGAAATAAACACCTGGATGAGAGAGAATTAAATGAAGACAAAACTGAGATAATTCTGTTTGGTAGCAAAGAGAAGAGGGTCAGCATTGGTAAATATCTTGAGACACAGGCCCTTACAATCACTGACGAAGTTTGTAACCTTGGACTGTTGATAGACTCAGATCTGACTTTCAATAGTAACATCATAGCTGTCACCAAGGCAGCTTTTTACCAACTCAGAAACATCAGCAGAATTAAAGGTTTTCTCTCCCAAAAAGACCAGGAGAAAGTCATCCATGTATTCATCTCCAGTAGACTCAATTACTGTAATGATCTTTTAACTGGACTCCCCAAAAAGAACATTAAACATCTGCAGCTCATCCAGAACGCTGCTGCCAGAGTTTTAACCAGGACTAAGAGATCTGAACACATCACACCAGTTTTAAAATCTTTACACTGGCTTCCAGTCAGTCACAGAATATATTTTAAAAGCCTACTGATGGTTTACAAATCCCAGAACGGTTTAGGCCCAAAATACATCTGTGACATGTTCAGAGAATATAAACCCAGCAGAGCTCTTAGATCCAAGGACTCAGGTCAGCTGGTCCAGTCCAGAGTCCAGACTAAACATGGAGAAGCAGCATTTAGCTGTTATGCTGCAAACAATTCAATTAAATTTAATTTATATAGCACCAGATTACAACAATTGTCATCTCAAGGCACTTAAGTAATATAGTCCAATTCAAGCCAACTGGAATTCAATTTATTGTAATCATAATTCAATTAATTCATATAGAGCCAATTCAAAAATTAATATCATAGCTAAGGAAACCAACAGATTGCACCGAAACTTGTCTTCAGTCCCGTCCTGAGCGTGCCTGTGGCGACTGTGGAAAGGAACGACTCCCTTTTAGGGGGGAAAAACACCATAACGCCATTCAAAGGATATCTGTTGGAACAGGGAAACACAAGTTAATAACCACAATAATGTCACTGTCAATGCCAATTTGACTGTTATCAGTCTATTCAGTACACGATACCAGCACATATCAGTACCATTTATATGGGCTAGTAGGGGCCTACTAAGCCTACTGGTAGGGTTGATTGTTATCAACCGTTTCTATCAGTGGGCCATTATTTCAGTGAGCAGTATTTGCATAAATAAAACGTCAAAAGAATACTTTAAGGAAGATCTGATTTTTTTGGCTATCACAATTCAAATTATAATTTTTTTGGATTGCCACTACAATAATTCAATTCACTTCAATTTTATTTATATAGCGCCAAATTACAACAATTGTCATCTCAAGGCACTTAAATAATATAGTCCAATTCAAGCCAATTGGAATTCAATTCATTGTAATCATAAACCAATTCATTCATATAGAGCCAATTCAAAAAATAATATCCTAGTAAAGGAAACCAACAGATTGCACCGAAACTTGTCTTCAGTCCAATCTCCCGTCCTGAGCGTGCCTTTGGCGACTGTGGAAAGGAACGACTCCCTTTTAACAGGAAGAAACCTCTGGCAGAACCAGACTCAGGAAGGGTGGCCATCTGCCTCGACCAGCTGGGGTTTGAGAAGACAGAAAAGAGGGAAAAGAGGGGGAAAAAACACCATTCAAAGGATACTTGTTGGAACAGGGAAACACAAGTTAATAACCACAATAATGTCACATGTACATAATATCATTTGAGAAATTAAACAGGGGGAAAAAGAGAGCAAAGTGAGGAAAGGTGTGACAGATGAGGTCCCCCAGCAGTCTAAGCCTATAGCAGCTTAACTATGGGATGTTTCAGGATCACTTGAGCCATCCCTAACTATAAGCTTTATCAAAAAGGAAAGTTTTAAGCCTAATCTTAAAAGTGGAAAGGGTGTCTGCTTCCCGGACATTTACTGGCAGCTTATTCCACAAGAGAGGGGCCTGATAACTGAAGGCTCTACCTCCCATTCTACTTTTAGAAACTCTGGGAACAACAAGTAAACCTGCAGTTTGGGAGCAAAGTGCTCTGTTAGGAAAATATCTTACAATGAGATCTTTAAGATATGATGGAGCTCGGTCATTAAGAGCTTTATATGTGAGGAGAAGAATCTTAAATTCTATTCTGAATTTAACAGGGAGCCAATGAAGAGAAGCTAAAACTGGAGAAACATGATCTCTCCTGTTAGTTCTCATCAGAACTCTGGCTGCAGCATTTTGGATCAGCTGGAGGCTTTTCAGAGAATATGTGGGACAACCCAATAATAAGGAATTACAGTAGTCCAATCTTGAAGTAACAAATGCATGAACTAGTTTCAACAAGTGGAACAAACTACCAGGGGAGATTAAACTGTCACCAAATGTAGACATTTTCAAATCCAGGTTAAAAACATTTATTTTCTCGTGTGTCTATACATGAAATCTGAACGGAATCTTTTGACTTATCTAGACTGTTGCTTGTTTTTATTCATTTTAATTATTTTATTTCTTTCTCTTTATATTCTTTTACATATTTTTAATGCTTCTTCCACTCCCCGCTGTAATACTTTTATTTTATGGAAAGCACTTTGAATTGTTTTGTACATGAAATGTGCTATACAAATAAATTTGAGTCAGTGGGTCCAAAACTGATCATATTAAATTTTCTCTGGAAATTTCAAAAACATTATGTAATTTAGATTGTTGACAAAAATTTAGGAAGGTACTCAAATTTTATTCAATCTGGTCTTAGTGATCACCGTTTTTTTTTTTTTTTACTTTTTACTGTATTAATATCTTAGTTTCAACTTTAGGGCTGAATGAAACACATTCACACAAAGTTTTAAAATATCCACACACTAGTGGAATTGCAAACAATATATTTTCTGTGATTATATAATTTTCCACCTAATCTCTCGCACACAGGTCACTATCATAATTGGTTAATGTACAACAAGGACATGTTTTTTAATTAAGAAGAGGTGTTCTACCGACATTACCAAGCTGCTTCACTGTTTGTTTCAGCTCTCCTTGTCAGGAAATTCAATAAAGATTAACCGGTGTGGTGTGTGTGTTTAAGTGTTTGTATGTGTACTCTGGCTATTAGGTGCAGTCTTAAAGCATACTACCAGCAAATGCTATTCAAACATTGTTACTGGATTGATTTTACACTTTGCACATTTCATTAACAAAGTATAGCACTTTTTATGAGAAAAAATATGACAACTCGTTGCCTCAAAAATATTAAGTTTTTTAAACTTGAAAGAGTGAGTACAATTAACTTGAATAATTTAAGTGTGCAAAACTTAACATAATGACCAATATGAGTATTTTGTAAATACAACTTGTTGTACAAATAACTTAAAGCTACCAAGTGTATATAAATCAGAGTTAATGCTTTAAGAAAACTCGTTTTCAATTGCAGTGCACATCATGATACTTGTTGAGGTGGCTGACCGGAGCTGTGGTCGTAAGGTAGTCAGTGCCTGTCGTAGCGGCAAACCCCAAACACGTTGGTGGATATCGGCAGTGAGGGAAGCCATAAAGCTGAAGAACGAGTCTCATCGGGCCTTTTTCGCAAGTGGGACTTTGTAATCAGCTGCCTGCATCTCTAACCACACACGTTTTCAACCAGTAGTCTACCAACCACCGTGGGGCGAAAGCATGGTTAAGGCTTCATTAACCCTCTGGGGTCTGAGCCCATTTTGGTCATTTTTGAATACTTTTGCTTTTGCCTTTATATACCACAAAAAAATAGTTTGGGATACCCATGCTTGGTATCTTTTTTTTTCAACACAACTTCATCTATATGATCTAATAGTTATTTTTTCACTTTGACTTACTTTATTAACACATTGAGCCCAAAAATACACAGAAATGATCAAACCCGAATTTTAAAAACATACTATTTATTACAATAAAAAACACAAACATGCTCAATGAACTGTTTTGGAACTTGAAAAGGGTAACATAGGTTGCAAATATGAACAAATATATGTAAAATTTAAATAAAGTTATACATTATACAAATATTTACCATAGAAAGCATGTATAATTCCAGGCGTTTTTTACCTTATCACCTTCAAAACAAAGTAAGTGCAAAGTAATACAGAGAGCTACACCAGTGCTTTGTATTCCCAGAGTCTCAAATAGCTACTCCCAGAGTTCCAAATAGTGAAAATGTAATATTAGAGGTAAAATTGAGATGTAATCAAACTATATACAAATATTTCAAACAATATACAAACAATGGGACGAAGTTTTTTTATTTTTTTATTTGTGCCACTCTGCAAAGCAGTTTCTAGCGCCACATCACACGACTGGCACTTCCAGGGAGTGAGATGTATTTTTTTTTTCGACCTGGTGGCAATGTAGGCAATTCCTGCGGCCTTGTGTGGCTTTCAGGCTGGCATCTGTTCCCACAGAATGTGTACAATGCCACAATCTGTTACCACCATGCAAATGTGGGCACTAACGTTGTAATTCTCTGGCTCCTTACAACAATGTGAATACTCAGTTTACAAAAAAAACTTACAGGTATAAATAAATACCTACAACTAGAAATAAACATAGATAACATTAAATATAACTCAAAATACACACTAGTAAAATCAGAATATTCATCTCCTTGAGATAAGTATGAAAATTCAGATAAAGAGGACAACAAAATGACGGACATTTACCCATCTCTGTATTTATTATTTCAGCCCTGCTCTTCTGGACACATATACAACAAATATATAACGTTATATACATATATATATATATAAACGTTTTATAACGTTTACAATACAGCAGTAAACAAAACAAAAGCTACAAATATTCATGATTAGTATGACTTATCTCTCATCACCGACGACGTCGCTGTTGACAAAAGACGGATCTGTCACCTCATCATCCTCATCGCCGCTCTCCTCCTCCTCGGACGATGAAAAGGAAATGACATCGTCTTCGTTGTCGTTCTCGGCATACAACAGCCTGAGGGCCTGATTGACATCCAATGACAGCTTAATTTCTGTCTAAAAAAACTCAGTTGTCTTGTTCTTCTGTCTTCTTTCTTCTTCCAAAAACACTCGTCTTCTCCTCAAAAACGTCCGCCGCTAACTACCGCGGTTGGCTTCCGGTTCCCCGCATCCCGTGATCGATGTAAGATGTCTCTGGTACATTGGTTATGTAGAGTAGTATTAACAGATTTGACCACTTTTTCCCATTTTCTAAAATCACAAAAAATTACGAAGATATGTAAAGAAATGCAATCCCTGCCCCTCCCATCCCGCCCTTTTTTAACGATCGGATAAATATTTTTTTATGACCAAATTGAAACTATCATATCTCCGGTTTTACGTGGTGTATCAAAGTCAAATAAAAGCTAGGAATCTGCACTTTTGAGTAAAGTTGATGACAGTGCTCCAGGTGACCTAGTTTGTTTTCTATGACGCCACAATGACGTCATGCAATGTGATCACGCCGGTAGAGGGTTAAGCTGCCTAAATAACAAGCGTGCAGTGATGCCTGCAGCGGCAGCTAATTAGACAGTCTATGAGTAAGACCGATTAGAACAAGTCATGTCGAAAGCCGAGAAGAACACAGTGGCATCTGGGGATGGCGAGGAACTTGTGCCTCAAAACGGGGCGACATCCATTGTCTGGACTTGTGTCGGATTCACCTGAAATCACCTGAAAATACATCACAAACCTAAATACGAGGAATGCATGAAGGCCAAAGCTAATGTTAACTCACAAAATCCCGTCCATGTCCAGCGCCAACCCAGACAACCATTACAGCACCCCTGCACCGAGCAGTACTCTATCCATCTACCTCCCAAAGACACACAGAAATAACAGATGCGATATATTTTTATTTGGCCAAAGACATTTTTCCAATCAATACAGTTAGTACTTTAAAATTTTAATTTATTGGGTTTTTGTTTTTATTTTGCATTATTTATTTATTATTATTTATTTTATTTATAATTTATTCTAATTTAAAGTTTAATTTTTCACTAAAAACTGTTGGCACATTGTTTATTCATAATTGGTGCAATGAAAATACATGTTTTTCTAGACATGATGAATGATCCTGATTAATAATCTTGATTACAATATTGATCAAAATAATCGTGATTACCATTTTGGTCATAATCAAGGCGGGGGGGATGTATGGTGGGGATGGGGCTCTGCTGACCTCAACTTACGTTGTGAGTCGTCGGTTGGGGGAATACTTCGAGGACCTCCTCAACCCCACTGACACACCTTCTGATGAGGAAGCAGACTTGGGGAGCTTGGATGTGGGGCCTCCCATTTCTGGGGCTGACGTTGCCGGAGTCGTAAAAATGCTTCTCGGTGGCAAGGGGTGGGGGTGGATGAGGTCCGCCCGGAGTTCCTCAAAGCTCTGGATGTTGTAGGGCTGTCTTGGTTGACACGCCTCTGCAACATCGCGTGGACAGTTGGTGTATTCCAACTACAGAGGAATCACACTACTCAGCCTCCCCGGTAAGGTCTATTTGGGGGTACTGGAGAGGAGGCTCCATTGGATAGTCGAATCATGGATTCAGAAGGATCAGTATGGTTTTTGTCCTGGCTGTGGAACAGTGGACTAGCTCGACACCCTCAGCAGGGTCCTGGAGGGTGCATGGGAGTTCGCCCAACCAGTCTACATGTGTTTTTATTGAAGAAGGCATTCGACCGTGTCCCTCGGAGAGTCCTGTGGGGGGTGCTCCGGGAGTATGAAGTGTCGGACCCCTTGATAGGGGCTGTTCAGTCTCTGTATGACTGGTGTCAGAGTCTGGTCCTCATTGCCGGCAGTAAGACGGATGTGTTTCTGGTGAGGGTTTGACTCCATCAGGGCTGCCCTTTGTGAAGCGGCTGGGATGAGAATCAGCTCCTCAAAGTCCGAGACCATGGTCCTCAGCCGGAAAAGGTTGAGAATGAGATCCTCCCCCAAGTGGAGGGGTTCAAGTATCTTGGGGTCTTGTTCACGAGTAAGGGACGAAAGGAGCGAGAGATTGACAGGCAGATTGGTGCGGCGTCAGCAATAATGCAGACTCTGCATCGGCCTGTTGTGGTGAAGAAGGAGCTGAGCCAGAAGGCGAAGCTCTTGATTTACTGGTCAATCTACATTCCTACCCTCACCTATGGTCATGAGCTGTGGGTGGTGACTGAAAGAACGAGATAACGGATACAAGCGGCTAAAATGGGCTTCCTCCACAAGGTATCTGGGCTCTCCCTTAGAGATAGGGTGAGAAGCTCAGTCATCCTGCAAGGACTCGGAGTAGAGCAACTGCTTATCCGCATCGAGAGGTGTCAGATGTGGTGGCTCGGGCATTTGGTTAGGATGCCTCCTGGATGCCTCCCTGGTGAGGTGTTCTGGGCACGACCCAGGACACGTTGGAGAGACTACGTCTCTAGGCTGACTTGGGAACGCCTCGGGGTCCCCTGGGTACAGGGATGTCTTGGCTTCTCTACTCAAGCTGCTGCCCCTGCGACCCAAACACCAGAGAAGCAGCAGATAATGGATGGATAGATGGATCTTGATACTAAGTTGACCTTACTGTAGTAAAATATGCAAATGCATATAATGCAAATTGTTATTCCTCCACAATAATTTTCATCCCCTCTCAATAACACTGTACCAGCTATTTAATCACCTTTAAAAACAGACATGTTTAAAAGACGTACTATAATAGCAAATTAACACACAATGAGTTACTTTGAATGCCTGAAATGTACTTTTTAAAAGGCCACAACAATTACCTGGAATACCCATCCATCCATCCATTTTCTAGACACGCTTAATCCAACTGTCAGGTCATGACGGGCTAGAGCCTATCCCAGTGGTCATTGAGCAAGAGGTGGGGTACACCCAGGACAGGTTGCCAGTCCATCACAGGGCCACACAGAGACAAATGAGACAAACAACCACACACACGCTCGCACTCACTCCTAGGAACAATTTTAGAGGAACCAATTAACCTAACATGCAAGTTTTTGGACAGTGGAAGGAAGCCGGAGTACCCGGAGAGAACCCATGCATACACGGGGAGAATATGCAAACTCTAACTTGAATACATTTGATGATAATCTGACAGATATACTTAGTGTTTATACTTAGGCCAAAATTATACTTGCTTTTAATTACACGTTCGCAATGACCATCTCATGTGTCCTGTATGCATTTGCATGAAGCTTCAGATGTGCACATCCTTAAATATTAATATAACAAACAGTTAAAATGACCCAAGAGTTGACTGGTAGAGGCAATGTAAGCACAAATATGACCAAATATCCAATTGTGATAATTTAATAATGTACATCCTCTTTTGTTTGCAAATCTGACAGCTCTAATCTGTTCGAGTTCTTTGTCATTCATTTGTGGATTCCTCCAGTAACAGGCGTGGTAAAAAGACAAGTATATGAACAATTATGCCCTGGAACAGAGTAAGCTGCCTATATAAATGTGAGATTTTATTCTCATTCTTTACCTTAGTCATTCAGGGTTTCCAACAAATATTTTTCACAAACCATACAGTGAAATCTAACCATGTTAGTATAGAATAGAATAGAATAGAATAGAATAGAATAGAACACAACAGAAAAATACTTTATTCATCCCCCAGTGGGGAAAATTCAAATTTGTCAAGTAGCTCAAAAAAATTATTAAAAAAATAGATATTTACAACTATTGTATATTAGACAACAACAATACTAGTATTACTAATAATAATAATCAATGACTAAATAAATACATTTGGTAAGAACATGTTAAAAAGCCTTATGGCTGTGGGGAGAAAGGACTTCCTGAACCTCTCAGTCCTGCAGCTGCAGTGAGATGAGCCTCTCACTGCAGCTGCTCCTCTGTCCTGTCAGGACGCTGTGGAAAGGATGTTTATTATTCTCTAAAACAGAATATAATTTCCTCCTCATCCGTTGCTCCACCACAGCACTGAAAGGGTCTAGCCTTCTGCCTACTACAGAAACAGCCTTTTTCACCAGTTTGTCCAGGCGTCTACAGTTTTTGTCTGTAGAGCAACTCCCCCAGCAGACAACAGCATAGAACAGTGCACTCTCAATGATAGTGTGATAAAACATGCACATCATATCACGACAGACATTAAAATACCTGAGCTGGCTCTGGCCCCTCTGTACACTGCTTCTATGTTGACAGACCACTCCAGTTTATTATCCAGCACCACCCCCAGAGATATTTGGAGATATATACAGTCTCGATCTCCCCTCCATCAATGCAGACTGAGTGGTATAGAGTTTTAGCTCTCCTGAAGTCCACCACCAGCTCTTTGGTCTTGGTGGTGTTCAGGAGCAAAAAGTTATTTTTGGTCCAGTCATAGAAGGGACTCTATAAGGTCCCTGTACTCCTTCTCCTGTCCACCGCGCACACATGCCACAACAGCCGTATCATCAGAATACTTCTGTATGTGGCAGGACTCTGAGTTGTATTTGAAGTCTGATGTGTACAGGGTGAAAAGAAAAGGATCCAAAACAGTACCCTGTAGAGCCCCAGTACTGCATTCCAGTTTTCCAGAACACATCTCCCCATCCTGACATACTGTGGTCTGGCAGTCAAATATAATCCACAGTGTCAGGGAGGAGGGCCACTCCCATACCCAAAAGCTTCTCTTTCAGTATGGGAGGTCGTATGGTGTTGAAGGCACTGGAGAAGTCAAAGAACATGATTCTCACATGTGAACCAGACACATCCAGATAAACTTATGCCTGATGCAGCATCTACAGAATCGATTCTTCCATTCCTATGTGTTTCTGGTAGGCAAACTGGAGGGGGTCAAGATCCTCAGCAACCTGCAATCTCATGCGGAGAACAAGGAGTCTCTCCAAGGTCTTCATGATTTGAGATGTTAAAGCCACCGGTCTATAGTCATTCAGCTCCACCGATTGCCGTAATTTGGGCACCGGTATGAGACAAGAAGTTTTCCACAGCACCGGGACCTTTTCCATCTGAAGGCTCATATTGAAGAGCCTATGAAGAGGGACTGCTAGTTGACCAGCACAGTCCCTCAGAAGCCTTGGAGAGACTCCATCTGGGTCTGCAGCCCTCCTTGACTGAAGTCTCTTGAGCTCAGCTCCAACCTGATAGGTAGACACAGAGGTTGTAGTGGAGGGATGGTGGCAGGAGTGATGTTGCCATCAATTATAGAGATGGGTGGTAGGGGTGCAGCTGGACAGATGAGGGCTATGGGTGGGAGTTGCTGCAGAGGTGGAGGTACAGTTGAACTTTGGAGGCCAGTTCAGCCTGGAGGAGGTCTGTATGTGGGTTGTAGATAGACCATGCTGTGATCAGATCTACCCAGTGGTGGAAGAGACACTGCCCTGTAAGGCTCCTTCACATTAGGATAGAACAGATCTATTGTCCTTTCTCCACGTGTTGGACAGTCCACATACTGTACAAAGCCAGTCAGGCAGGAGGATAGAGAGATGTGGTTGAAATCCCCTGTGATTGCAATGAATGCCTCAGGATGCTGGGTCTGTATGCTAGCAACGACATCATGGATGACGTCACACGCCATTGACAATGCTGCCCTCGGTGGAATTTAAACAACGATGACGAATGTATATGGGAACTCTCTGGGTACATAGAACGCCTGGAAACTAACTGACAGCAGTTTAATGTCTGGACAACATACCCTCTCCTTAACAATCACATTGTGGGGGTTAACTCATCTCTGATAGAAAAACAGGATAATACACCTGTCTTTCCGCTTACCGCTTGTACGAGCGGTCATGATGAGTGCTCGTATGCCTGTGAAGCCGGGTACGTCCACACATGAGTCTGGTGTGTTGTTGTTCAGCCAGGACTCAGACAGACAGATCAAACTGCTCTCCTTATACAGCCATTGATTCCGCATAAGCGCCTCTAGCTCATCACACTTGTTTTGTAGAGAGTTGGCATTTCCCATAATCACCGAAGGCAGAAAAGGCTTGTACCTCCACTTCTTGTTGTGCCTCTGATAGCGGACTTGTTTCTGTGCTTGTCCTGTTGGATCTCAGTGCTGCATTTGATACGATCGATCACAGCATTCTGTTACAGAGACTTCAATATGTTATTGGGATTAAAGGAACTGCATTAGGCTCGTTTAAGTCATATTCATCTGATAGATTCCAGTTTGTTCTTGTAAATGAAGAATCTTCCTCACACATTGGAGTAAATCATGTTCCTCGGGGTTCTGTGCTTGGACCAATTCTTTTTACTTTATACATGCTTCCATTAGGTAACATTATTAGACAGCACGGCATACATTTCCATTGTTATGCTGATGATACTCAGCTGTACTGATCTATGAAATCAGATGAAACCAATAGGTTGGTCAGACTACAAGCCTGTCTTAAAGACATAAAGACCTGGATGACTCAGAACTATCTGCTTTTAAATTCAGACAAAACTGAAGTTGTACTCTTTGGACCTGAGCGCTTTAGGGAAAAATTGTCAAGGTATATAGTTGCTTCTATAGTTACTATTTCCTTGGCTTCTAGTTCTACAGTGAGGAACCTTGGAGTTATTTTTGACCAGAATTTATCATTTGACGCACATATAAAACTGGTTTCTAGGACTGCCTTCTTTCACCTTCGTAATATTGCTAAAATCAGGAACATCCTGTCTCAGGGTGATGCAGAGAAACTAGTTCATGCATTTGTTACTTCAAGATTGGACTACTGTAATTCCTTATTATTGGGCTGTCCCACATATTCTCTGAAAAGCCTCCAGCTGATCCAAAATGCTGCAGCCAGAGTTCTGATGAGAACTAACAAGAGATCATGTTTCTCCAGTTTTAGCTTCTCTTCATTGGCTCCCTGTTAAATTCAGAATAGAATTTAAGATTCTTCTCCACACATATAAAGCTCTTAATGACCGAGCTCCATCTTAAAGATCTCATTGTAAGATAATTTCCTAACAGAGCACTTCGCTCCCAAACTGCAGGTTTATTTGTTGTTCCCAGAGTTTCTAAAAGTAGAATGGGAGGTAGAGCCTTCAGTTATCAGGCCCCTCTCTTGCGGAATGAGCTGCCAGTAAATGTGCAGGAAGCAGACACCCTTTCCACTTTTAAGATTAGGCTTAAACCTTTCCTTTTTGATAAAGCTTATAGGAAGGGATGGCTCAGGTAAAACATCCCATAGTTAAGCTGCTATAGGCTTAGACTGCTGGGGGACCTCATCTGTCACACCTTTCCTCACTTTGCTCTCTTTTTCCCCCTGTTTAATTTCTCAAATGATATTATGTACATGTGACATTATTTTGGTTATTAACTTGTGTTTCCCTGTTCCAACAGATATCCTTTGAATGGTGTTTTCCCCCCTCTTTTCCCTCTTTTCTGTCTTCTCAAACCCCAGCTGGTCGAGGCAGATGGCCACCCTTCCTGAGTCTGGTTCTGCCAGAGGTTTCTTCCTGTTAAAAGGGAGTCGTTCCTCTCCACAGTCGCCTCAGGCATGCTCAGGACGGGAGATTGGACTGAAGACAAGTTTCGGTGCAATCTGTTGGTTTCCTTTACTAGGATATTATTTTTTTAATTGGCTCTATATGAATGAATTGGTTTATGATTACAATGAATTGAATTCCAATTGGCTTGAATTGGACTATATTATTTAAGTGCCTTGAGATGACAATTGTTGTAATTTGGCGCTGTATAAATAAAATTGAAGTGAATTGAATTATTGTAGTGGCAATCCAAAAAAATTATAATTTGAATTGTGATAGCCAAAAAAATCAGATCTTCCATAAAGTATTCTTTTGACATTTTATTTATGCAAATACTGCTCACTGAAATAATGGCCCACTGATAGAAACGGTTGATAACAATCAACCCTACCAGTAGGCTTAGTAGGCCCCTACTAGCCCATATAAATGGTACTGATATGTGCTGGTATCGTGTACTGAATAGACTGATAACAGTCAAATTCACATGCTGACTTTTTATACATTGATTTAACTTCAGTGCATTACTTTATTTAGCCTTTTTTTTACTCCAAAGTAGACATGATTTACTTAAGATAAGTGTTAACAACAAGCTGATAAAAATCAACTTATATCAACCAAATATATTCTATCAAATCCAGTGTTACATTTTACAGTGCAGGGGGTGGTGCTGGATGAAAAGCTGGAGTTGTCTCCCATCACAGATACAGTGCACATGAAGGGTCAACGCTACCTTTTCTTCCTGAGACGGCTGAAGTCCTTTAATGTCTGCAGGGACATGCTGTGCATGTTCTGTCACAATGTCATTGCAAGTGCACTGTTCTGTGCTGTTGCCTGTTAGGGGAGTGGCACTATCACTACTAAAACTGTAGTCATCAACTCCAAGAGAAAATGGTGAACAAGGCCAGTTCTGTTATTGGCAGGGGGCTGTACCTGAACTGTGGTAGAGGAGCAGATGAGGAGGAAGCTGTATGCTATGACAACAATAAACACACCGTCCAAAACATCCTTATATAACAGAGGAGCAGCTGCAGGGAGAGGCTCATCTCACAACAGTTGGTGATGACCTCCCTGCATTCCAAATCATCACCCTGTGACACATGGTCGACTATGATGGTGTAATCAGAGAACTTTTGGAGGTGACAGCTGTTGGTGTTGTGTCTGAACTCTGATGTGTACAGTGTGAATCGGAAAGGGCAGAGCACTGTGCCTCGTGGAGTCTCACCTCAGATGGGGGGGCGCGCTACAGGAAGGGTCAAGAATGGGGGAGGGGAAGACAAGAGGTCTGGTGACAGGGATGCTGGCATGCCTGGACTTCAGGTGATGAAGCAGGGGAAGAATAAAAATCTGTTAAAAAACAGATTTGTATAATTAGCCCATATTCTATCACCATGCTCTGGTCCCCTCCTATTACTCTTACTGTGACCATGGATGGATTTCAGACCTCTCTAGACTTTTGTGGCATTTTCCCCTAGCAGATAGGTCTCCAGCTTCTTTCTATAGCTGTCCTTACACCTCCCGATCTCCCTCTTTAGCTCCCTCTGAATCCTCCTTAGCTCTTCTTTGTCACCAAATCTGAAAAAACTCTTCTTCTCATTTAACAGGGCTTTCAAGACAAGGCACAACCTTAGCTTATTGTTTGAGAAACATTGTACCCTCTAGATGGGCACAGTGTTTTCAACGTCAAAATAAATATCGTCTGTGATGCAGGACTTCAGGCTATCAATCCCTCCAAGACATGGAGCACCTGCACTGCCCAGAAGGGGTCAACCTGGTGCTCACATGCCCCCTTGTTGAAGTACCAGGTGGGGCTCCCATGGAGTGTGCGTCTGACATTACAAGACTCTAAAATGAATTTGACTTTTGGAAAGGTGTATAAACCCTGAACCTACAGGTCAAAGAATTGAGAGCCTTCAATCAAGCACTTTTTCAGCACTACTGCAGTACATGAGGTCATAACTGCCTATTGTAATAGCCTTATACACTGGGAGACGGCACTCCTTCTTGGCTGCATATAATAATGTATCTGCTTTGACTGTGTTTTATTTCTTGTTTTTGTCTTTGACATTCAAACTTTTTTATATAATTGTACTGCAGCACTGTAAATTTACTTTGAAGATAATAGAGTATTCTATCTTTATTATATCCAAATAAAGATAGATAGCGTTCCTGTTAGAAAGGAAGGCTTGAAAATTTTGCTTGGGAATACAAGTAAGAAATCAGTTCCAACTAATTCATCATCCCTTTTAATTGAAATAATTATGAACTGTTAGATCTTTGCGTCTGTTTCTCGTTCTCTGTTTAGCTCAACACTCAGATTGCTTTCATCAACAGTGATAATGACTGAACTGTCTGGGTCCCTGAAATGTGTGCCTGGACCCTGAAATTAATTATCTGACCTTGCCATTGAGATTCCATTTGTGTCTGTTTACAAAAATCGGATGAAGCCCATTTGCAGTCTGTATAGCATTTCATTGACCTATCCATCTAACTCTTTACATTTTAAACGACTCTGCTCTTATTGCTATTTCCATAATTTTATGTATATATATCTTGCAGATCAATTGGTTTGAATTTTCATCTGGTCATAAAATATTTGTTATTCTATAGAGCAAAACTATTTTGAGACTTATTGTTGCATCTCTTTTTCTTTGTGCTTTACATGTCAAAACTTATGTTCTATATGTAGGTAATCGAGTGTCACATGTCAAAAACCTCCTTAGCTCTCTGTTCAAAAGCCATGAATGACTTTGTCTGAAACATCTAGGGTGCCTGTGAGTCAAAGTATAGAGTGGTTGTCCACTGATTGAAAGATTATTGGTTCAACACTATGTCGACCATGTTAAGCTTTTCTTGATCCATAATT
This sequence comes from Leuresthes tenuis, assembly GCF_036924035.1. Classification (NCBI taxonomy): domain Eukaryota; kingdom Metazoa; phylum Chordata; class Actinopteri; order Atheriniformes; family Atherinopsidae; genus Leuresthes; species Leuresthes tenuis. The sequence goes on along the minus strand of NW_027325368.1, from coordinate 32,356,171 downwards.
GAGGAATATTTACACAGGATGCTTTGGATGATATTTCTTTTTTAATTTTTAAACAAAATTAAAGAAAATTGTGTCAACTAAACTAATCTTCATCAGGTCTCATCTTTACTAAGACATCTCTCTCTCACGACATAAGCCTCATACTTTCGCCTCTCCCACACAAAGGATCAAACCTTCTGTGCTAGCCAATGTACTAACTGTTATGAATTGTCCAGACTGCTGTGCTGGAGGGCTGTACTCAGAATAGTAACTGTCAGAGCTTATTTGTATGTTTGTCCCCTCACACACTAAAGAATTCTTGAGAAAAGGAAAAGGAGGTCAGGAGGATACATATGCATTGGTTTTAATTCAGTTGATGCCTCAGGTTACTTTACATTTTTCTGAAACACCTACATGTTTCCTCCATGCCATATTAACATACCAGACACAGCAAGATATAATTTGAAAAATGTAATATACTTAATATAGCATTATTGAATATACCATTTGATAATGGTTTCTGTGTAGATTTCTGCGTAGTGAATAGGTATCAAGACCTTTATAAGTCATTACTAGATGCTTAACATATATCATGTGTAATGAAGATTATTAGCCTATATCTGGTCCAGTTACATTCCTTGAGAAAAGATTCCCTTTGGCACTGGGACCCACTATTTCTACATTTGCCATGACAGTCAGGGCATGGATGCTCCTCAGTTGTGCACAAGCTAACTTTGTAAACATTTCCGTCACAAGTCCTTATAATGACATTTCTGAACTTCAAAAATAAGAACTGTGTAATGCCAGATGCCTAAAACAAGTTTATGTACTGTAAGTAAGGAGTGGTATTTTTCTTTGAACTAATAACTAAGCTGCTCTGGCAGATGTGTTTCCCACCAATTGGAAGGTCGGTGGTTCGACTCTGGCTTCCCCGGGCTACATGTCAAAGTGTCCTTGGGCAAGACACTGAACCCCACGTTGCTCCCCCAGTTCTATCTTAAGACGTGCTGTATGAATGTGTGTGGGTGAATGTGGCATGTAGTGAAGCGCTTTGAGTGGTCAGTTAGACTAGAAAAGCTATACAAGTACAAGTTCATTTACCATTTAACCCAAGTTAAAACCTGAAGCCTATAGTACATCCTGGACAGGACGCCAGTCCATCACAGGACCACACAGAGACAAACGCTACACACAACCATCCACACTCACATTCGCTCCTAGTTACCAGTTACCAGTGAACCAAACATGCATGTTTTTGGGTGGTGGGAGGAAGCCTGAGTACCCGGAGAGCACTGCATGAACCCATGTATATGCGGGGAAAACATGCAAACTCCACACAGAAAGATTCAAACCTGGAACCCTCTTACTGTGAGGCGACAGTGCACACCACCATGTTGCCCAAAAGACACATATGTGAGCTAAATTTGAAACAATGGACTAGTGCTAACCTCCTGAACCTCGTGAAGAGACACTGATAGGATCCTACAGAATTACAGAAATGTTTTCACCTCTTCATTGCACCTCTCTTTTTTATTTTATAACAGCATTTAGAGTATTTGGCTTTGATTGGATAATTGAAATAATCAAGTAGATGTCCACTATAAAAGTGAGGGAAAAACATGCATGCACTCTTGATGACCAGTTACTTTGTAGTGGATTGGGAAGAATCTATTCCAAATATGGACTAACTACATGTAGTGGTTATCTATCATCCGCTTGTTCCTCTTGTTCTTTTTCTTATCTTAATTTTGACAAGCATCTGTATACAACCATATCATTCAGATGACAAGAAATTGTCTTAGGTGTTGAGTCGGCTTAGCTTCTTCACCAGCAATAAAACAACTGTATGGGTCTGCCATCCACTGTTTTTTTTTTCACACAACACAGAATAATACACAACAGCAATGTTGTACACCCTGTCTTCCTATCTGAAGCTGCATAGGCTCACAACAGAAGTCAAATAATTGTTAATCCACAGGAATTAAATAGACCAATGTACTTAACATAAATTCAAAATCACTACTGGAAAATGGCGCTTACACTGCACGTCCAAAATTTACTACATTGTTATCAGGAGAGCCCATATGAATATATGTTTTTCTTTATTGAGTATGTTTGTTTGTAATTCATACATTAAGCATATTATTACACACTTAGTTTGTGTCAGGTTAAATGTTCACTTGTTTTTCACTGGATCAATTTGTGTACTTATCTAAAACTCAAAATATTGGAGAAGGCGGGATGTATAGGAGATTTCCTGTTTGAATTCACAGCTAAATATATATTTATTTAGCACCAATTCACAACAAAAGTCATGTCAAGACACTTTATAGATACATTCGAATTCAATCCAAAATTAAATAAATTCAAATCCACATTACCATATTTCCTTTAACAGAAGCTAAGGCCTTCATTTACCTCAACATTTTAGGGTACAAAGTCTTTATTAGAGGCAGGCTTTTATTTCAAATCTCATTGTTATTAGTGTGGCAGTAGGCCCTGATTGCACCATGTCAGTGTCTGTCTTTTATTGGCCACTGGGCCGGCTGGTGGCACATAAAGCTCCCTCCCTCACCTGTGTGGTTATTGCCTGCTGGGTTCAGACTTCCGGGGTTGCCGATTTACCCTGTCCGAACGACGGCATGAACGCCGCTCCTAACAAGTCTTCATGGTAGGGAGATTCTTCATATTTTCTGAATGTTGCTGGCTTGGGTTCAACCTCCGTGTTTTAATAGGATGCCGGTCGAAGTGGCCTGACTCTCTTCGTTATAGGAGCTGCATCGTGGTCTCAAAGTGGTAAGTGTAATGCCTGGGTCTGTTGTGTGCAAGAGCTTAAGTTTGAACTGTATTATTCCTCATTCTCACTTATAGACGCTGTTGTTTGTCCTTTCCTGATCTGATTGCCTGACTGTGGTCCTGCATCGTGGGCTCGGGCTTTCCTGCATTAGGCGGCTGCCTATTGACGCCATTTGCACTCCGCAGGCCTGTGCTACTTTGTGTGGCCTGGCTGCTTTTCCTAGTGCCAGGACAGCTGTATTGGCGTTCACCAGTCTACTGCACCTTGGCAACTTGCTGTGAACTGACGGGAATGATTTAATTTATGTTTTACCATTGTTGATTATTTTGTACGTTCAAGTAACTGAACGTTTATTATTTTTGATCTTTTAACTTTCCTTTTGTATTTTGCACAGGGTATGGCCAACTCCTGGTGGTGGTGGATTTCCAGGGTGGTGGTCTTCTGTTGGTGTGTGGTATTTTTTCTCTTCTTTTTGTGCATGTTGTGCTGTGCTTTTCTTTTTAGATTACTGCCCTGCCTGTCTCTCAACTCTTGGAGTTGAGCCAGAGAAAACTGTGTCCCTCTTTCTTTGTACATGTGTGTGAGTAGCTGTTCGGCTTTTCATAATGATCCTTTTATTTTAATATTGTAGAATAAACCTGTTAATTTGAGTTTGTCTCAAGCCTCCTCTGTGGTGAATTTGTGTGCTTAAAGTGTAAACCCAGTTGGGGATAGTAGCAATAGCTTTGCTTTAGAGTTACCTTTTTGTCTGATCTCACTACATCTCACTACACCACATTATAAATGTCAAAGTTTTTAATTTTCAACTAAATCTGAAAAGAGGCACATAAACACTTGCCCCTCGTTTTAATACACCAGTGCATTCATATGGGAGTCAACCAGAAATCAGGACAAGTGTGCAAGCACCACTGTCACCATCTTTTTACTTTTCCAGTTGTCTGAGAGCACATTGGCTGTAGCTCAGGAGGAAGAGCAGTCGCCCACCAATTGGAAGGTCGGTGGTTCGACTCTGGCTTCCCCGGGCTACATGTCGAAGCGTCCTTGGGCAAGACACTGAACCCCACGTTGCCTCCCAGTGTATCACTGGAGTATGAATGTGTGTACGTAGTTAAGAATCTTAAGACGTGCTGTATGAATGTGTGTGAGTGGGGTGAATGTGGCATGTAGTGAAGCGCTTTGAGTGGTCAGTTAGACTAGAAAAGCGCTATACAAGTCCATTTACATTTTACTTTTTCAGCAGATTGTGGCGGGAGACAGTTGATTAAACAAAGTGGCAAGTAAGCTAACAAACTATTAGCCTGACCAGCTCTCACCACACACTCTACATTTTCTGTACTATATCAACTACTATATCAAATTAAAACCCCCTCTGAATTTAATCTGGACACATGTGATTACATATCACATCATTTAAAAGAAAGTGGTATAGTATACGGTATGTTTTTGTCTTTGGTGGGTTTTTAAAAATTTTTTTTATTTTTTTTCCTCCGCTGCCTGGTCACAGCCAGTATTAGATGCCAGGTGATGTTTGATTTAGCCAAACATAAAGTGCATTGCAATAATCTAAAAGCATTGTGCGTTGTGATAAAAGCATAGATTAAAATCTCAACATGATGCAAAGAAAGAAACTGTTTAGCTTTAGTCAGTTGTCTTATTTGAAAACATCCTGACTTGACCACTGAGCTAATCTGTACATCAAATTTGAGACTGCTATTCAGCCTGTCACCGAGGTTTGTCGCTACTGGTTTCAAATATTGACCTAACCCCGGTCAACATAAGCTTTAATGGCATCACGTGGCCCAACATAACCTCAGTCTTATTATAATGGAAATGCTCTAAAGGAGTGGATTTGTAGAATATTCATTTTCCTGCTTCAGTGGTATATAAATTTGGCCATCGTCAGCATTAAAATGGAAAGCAATATCATATTTCTGAAGAATTAATCCAAGAGAAAGGAAGTACAGGGAGAATAGAGGCCCAAGAATAGAACCTTGAGGAACTTCACATGTGAGAGGTGCTGGAGAGGACTCAGTGGTTCCAACACGGACACAAAAACCTCTCCCTGACAACTAGGACCTAAACTCCTCTAAAGCACCACCCTGAATGAGACAGTTGGTGCTGATGGTCAGTTGTATTGAAGGCAGCTGTTAGGTCCAACAGAACCAAAACTACATAGTGACCAGAGTCTGTGGCTAAAAGAACATCTTTAAGAACTATTAACAGTGCTGACTCAGTACTGAGACAGGTTTTTAAACCCAGACCGAAAAACTTCAAGGATGTTGTGCTCATCTAAGAACAAAAAACTGGCAGTAAATTACTTTCTCCAAGACCTTATAAAGGAAAGGGGGCTTAGAGTTTGGCTTAGAGTTTCAAAGTACATGGGGGTCTACGCTAGGCTTCTTTATTAGTGGTATCACCAGGTACAACCCCAATTGCTAAACTGCCATTGACTATCTTGAGAACATGGTGCTAAGGTTGAAAAAAAAATCTTTAAAAAGACAAGGTGGATTTGGATCATTGGGAGACCCAACAGGGTTCATGTGACCAATTATTTCTTCCAAGACTACGACAGACTAACAAACTCAAACTGGTCAAAAACAGCAAAGCATGTGAAAGAGATGGAGGGGTCAAAGAAGGAGCATTAAAGTGAGCTCTGATGCTTATTAGTGAAGAAGTTCAAGAAGTTCTCACACACTCATAAGAGCTTGAATAAGGGCAACTGGACTTGAGAGGGTATACTTGAAGAAATTTCACCTCTCATCTGAAAGGCTTCTTCAATTCAAAACTAGATGGTCGGGAGTATGAGCTTATAAGCAGACAGGGTTGTTACAGTCTCGTGTGTCACTGAACCCCCTGACCAATGTGCATGTTGTTAGAGTCATTATCACCTCTGAATGAGCTACCTGCCTGAAAGGGCGAGTTTTGGTTACGGGATCCAAGGTGTGAATAATTGTGAAACTACCTGGAGAGGAGAGATAATGCTCCATTGTAGGTGCTGGGAAGGTGATACCTGAGACCACCTCCTCTGTACAAAGATAGTTTTTCCAGTTTAGCGTAGGTGGCTTCATTAATTCCTCTCTCAAATCGTCTGTTTTCTTTGTCCAGAATGTATACATTACTGTCCTCAAAAGAGTGTCCCTTTTCCTTGAGATGTAGGTGCACTGCAGTCTGGACTTGATGAGGTGGCTCTCCTATGTTCTTGTGGAGCTGTTGTTTGGTCTCTCCTATACAGAGGTCCACACACTCCTCGCTACACTGCACTGCATACACGATACCACTCAGTTTTTTGTTTAGGTGTTTTATCCTTTGGGTGAACCAGTCTCTGTCTGTTGGTGTTTTTGGGTTTGAAGTGTACTGGAATGTCAAGTTTAGAAAAGATTCTTCAAAGTTTCTCTAAGACTCCTGACACATATGATATAATAATATGTTTGCGCCTGTTCTTCTTAGCTTCTCTACCAAAGTGGTTTGGTCCATTTGTCTTTGCTGATTTGACATAGGCCCAGTTTGGGTATCTCTTGTGCATTTATGCCCAACAGCCCTGGTAGCGTTATTTAACCAAGGCTTGGGGTTTGATAATAGTGGGAAGGATTCCATTAATCCTCTCTCTGATAGAAACAATTTTATTGATAAAGAATCTCATGAAATCATCACTGCTGAGAGTTAAAGGAATACATGGCTCAACAGAGCTCGGACTCTTTGTCAGTCTGTCTACAGCGCAGAAGAGAAACCTGGGATTATTCTTATTCTCTTCTATCAATGATGAATAATAAGCAGTTCTACCTTTACGAAGGGCTGTCTTATACGTTAATAAACTATCTTTCCAGACTAATTGAGGACATGTTCTGGGTGAGGTGACCTTAGTCGTCTGGTGCTGCTCCATAGAGGTCTGTGAATCATTTGCCATGTGAGACCCTAGTAGGAGCTAATGCCGCCTACAACACAGCTCTCATTGTAGTGGTACTCAACCCCACATGTTGAGGTGGTAATTCTATGGAATGAGAGTATGGAATATTTTAATATTAATCAGTATGCCAGTATTACTCATGAGCCCACATGGTGCATTAGTATTTGAATGGACCAAATTACAGTTAAGACTAACAATGCCTCCAGAACAGAATACATTTAGAAACTCAGTTGTTATCAAGACTTCCAACTGCCTCAAAGCCTTCTCATCAACTTCTGCTGTTTTTTCCTATCTTTCATCTCTTCTCTACCTTAAGTAACCATTTCCTTTCTTTCTTTATTCAGTCTCACACTAGCAGCAACACATTTAGGAAAAAAGGAGATACACTTTTGAAAATTTCCACTGTAATATGGAATTGATACCCACCTTTTTTCACTCATCCACCCAGATTCTTATATGTTCATATCTCTAAGTCAGTTTTTGTATATTTTTCTCCTTTAGCTCCTCTGTTTCAATCTCTGTCCCTAATGTCTCAGATACGAGTGGAATGGCCCCAAAGGACCACTGAACAGCTCAAGAGTACATATATTCTGTTAGGTTGTGTGAGTGCAGTGGATGCTGGTACATTCAATTACTTCTGATATTTAATTTCCTGTCATTATCAAAAACAGCAAGGTAATCATGCTGGGTAAACAGGGCAAAGGCAAAATTACTCTAAAAGGAAAGCATAATTTTCTCTGATATACAGATATCAAATTGATGCAGAAGTTTGTTGTTTGAGTCAAACATATCTATGAGTAACAATCCTCTAGTGATGCGTGGTAATGCTCTACTATAACTCATAATTTTGGGCTATTATGATTTAGTTTTTTTGTATAATTACAATTTATATTGTAATTTAATTTAAATACACTGATAATTTAAAGTCAGCATTAACAGATGTTAGAATAGATATATGATTGTCTATTAACTTACTTTTTTGCTCTAGGTTGTATTTTTAAATCAGCTTATAAAATGTGAGCACTTACTTGTGATTTGCAAAGAAAAAAAACAACATTCTCTCATAAACAAATCCCATTTTCTCTTTGGAAACCTGAGGGGTGCACAATGATGCATGTTCAATCAGCAAAGCTTTCTTTGTATTTGCCAGCTCAACAAAATCTAAGCCTCTACAAGTAGTGCGATGGGGGTCATTATCTTTCTTTGTTAACCCAGGCTTCACTCTTCAGTTCTTATATCCCTGTGTTTCTCAATTCCGGTCCTAATGACCCACCGCCCTGCATGTTTTCGATGTTTCCCTCCTCCACCACACCTGATTCAAATGATCAGCTCATCATCAAGTTCTGCAGTGGCCTGATAAAGAGCCATTCATTTGAATCAGGTGTGGTGGAGGAGGGAAACATCGAAAGCATGCAGGGCAGTGGGTCATGAGAACCAGGATTGAGAAACACTGCTATATCCACACACAGACACAAAATGAGTATTTCATGTGTTTTTTAAAATACCCCGATGATAATAATAATAATAATAATATTAATAATAATAATGATAATGATAATGATAATAATAATAATAATAATAATAATACATTTTCTTTGGAGGCGCCTTTCAAGTCATCCAAGGTCACCTTACAATAAATAAATACAGAATAAAAGCATTAAAGATAGAAACAACATTAAAACAGAACATCAACATTAAAACAAGTGAAGTGCAAAGGGTCCAGTTAGAGTATACCAGTTTGAACAGGTGAGTTTTGAGTTGAGACTTGAATGATGTGATGGAGTCTGATTGTCTTATGTGTGGGGGGAGGGAGTTCCAGAGTCTGGGTGCTGAGCAGCTGAAGGCTCGGGCTCCCATGGTACTGAGGCGTGCCGTGGGGATGGTTAGCAGTCCAGAAGAGGATGAGCGGAGGGTGCGGGAGGGAGTGTGTTTGTGAAGGAGGTCGCAGAGGTGAGTGGGAGCTAGATTGTGGAGAGCTTTATAGGTGAGAAGAAGGTTTTTGTAGTCGATGCGGTATTGTACAGGGAGCCAGTGAAGTTGGATGAGTACAGAGGTGATCCGATGATTTGGGTTACAGGTGATGATTTGCAGTCTGTTGATGAGTTTGGCTGTGATGGACTGGCGACCTGTCCAGGGTGTACCCCGCCTTTCGCCCGATGACTGCTGGGATAGGCTCCAGCCCACCCGCTACTCGATTAACGGATTGACGGTATAGAAAATGGATGGATGGATGGATGATGAGTTTGGTGGGGAGTCCGGTAAGGAGGGCATTGCAGTAGTCAATGCGAGATGTGACAAATGAGTGGACCAGGATTTCAGTGCTGGACTGGGTCAATGATGGGCGGAGTCTGGAGATGTTGCGGAGGTGGAAGAATGCAGTCCGGGTGATGTTTTGAATATGGGGAGCAAATGAAAGGGTGCTGTCTAGAATGATACAGAGGCTCTTGACTTGGGGGGAGAAGGGCACAAGGAATCCGTCAACGATGAAGGGTGGAGCTGGGATGTGTTGGGATTTGGTTATCGTGGATTTGGAGCCGATGAGCAGGGCCTCGGTTTTATTACCGTTTAGCTTTAGGAAGTTCCTGCTCATCCAGCTCCGGATGTCATCAAGGCAGTTGATGAGGGAGGTAGGAGGGATAACCTGATAACCTGATACTTAGTGCATAAAATTGAGCTGTGTGAAAAATATCAAAATAATTACAGGTAAGTAGTAAGTTTGTACATAGCCTCTGTTTGTGTCATAAAAGCTTTAGACTTTCAGCTTGGTAAGAAATGCATTTAGCCCCAATACTGCCCCATGATAACATGGATATCATTATTGACTGATGTAGTGAACTCAAGTGTGGAATTTAATACAAACTTAATACTTTAAATGACTCCAACATTCTTTTGTGGGGATGGTCAGTATGGAAATACCAGATGGGGGATTTCTACATCAAAGAAGAGAAATGTACACCAACCTTCGGCCTATGAAAGCATTTTGGGGGAGTTTCACAGCACAACATATTTTGGAAAATGACTACTCAGCTTATGGAGCCACATTGCCCCCTCGTGGTCCGTAGTACTGAATAGTTAAACCCAAAACTAAGTCAACAACTGGCATATGACATGTGACATTTACATGAAATAATGCAACTGTTAACCAATGCTTCAGCTGTTTCTTATTGTATTCCATGTTTAACACAGGAAAATAACGTTTGTTTCGTTATTCATATGTCATAACTTTACAGATATCCATCGGAATTTTGAGACTTATAATCATTATGTTATGTTATTTTCATTTTGATGTCTTTATATCATAGGTTTATGCTAAATGTTTAACCTTTATATCTTAACAAGTTATTGTGTTTTAGAATCCTCTGAACAAATGTTTATGAGACGGAGGAATGCAGGAGTTGAGTTGCTTTGAGGCACCCTCCTTGCAGGTCACCTTACAAAATACGCCCAGGCAGACGTCACAACAGTTTCAGGCATACCATTGGCTGAAAGTGTAGCATCATGCCCCGCTTCCGCGAATCAAACTCCGGAAACCGCGAGGAAGAATAGAGTATGGAGAATAGAGAATATTGAAAGTTCAGAAAAAGAGTCGAGATCAGTAGAGAAGATGAAGAGCAGAGAGTTTTAAAATTGATGGAATGAGAGTCTGGCGGAGAGTCTTTGAAAATGGCAGGAGAGGAAAATGAGATGGAAGAAGAAGGTCTGAACAAAGACGGAAAGAGAAGAATGTAGTAGAAAGATATGTTTTGCGTTTTTTGTTTGTCATCCTGTCTCCTTTCTTTAGCATGTTTTTAAACTCTGCTGCTGCAGCATCCTCACCTATTTTTGATCACCAAAAGGAACCAGCATAAAGCTTGTCAACCTTTTTGTCAATCTTTGGTGAATTTAAGTTCACCTCATCAGAGTTGGTCAGCAACCAAAACCAACTCGACCCTTGGACAATTTTGTCATTATGAATTGCTGTACACCAGCCGTTTGTCTTCAAGCTACCAGAAGCCACCAGAAGCCCTCCGGCACAGGAGAGCGACGGGTCCAGTCCCTGAAAGTCAACCACAACGAAGGCCGCGAGACGCGGAACTAAGAGAGACCCAGTGGGACCCACTGGCCTGTGGTTCGGAGCTGACCTAACAGTAAGATCTGCCATGTTCTTACATTTCAGACAGTATGCGGTGGGTGTCGAGAGAATTCACTGTTAAAATGATAAATTAACCTGAGCTGTCAGCCTTTAAATTCAAATAGTAACAAAGCTCGACTATTTGAATGATTCCTGTATCCATCCATCCCCTCCCCTTAGTTCTTCCAATTCACTAAGTGTTTCTTATATAATCATCCATATTCAAAGCATTTCTCCTGTTGTCTTAAGGTTCATGTCTTTGGTCATGTCACTTTAATAAATGGTTCATATATACAACGTCCCACCATTCCGACATGCAAACGTCCCACCATTCCGACAAGGCTTTCCGTATAAGGAAATGTGCGTTACTCAACAGGTGGGTCCCTTCTTTCTGTTTAAACACATGTTTACAGATAAGCGTTATTAAAAACACAAAGTCTCGGCAACTGGAGGAGGAGAAGCAGACCGTGGTGGTTTTCAATCACACACTCCAATGCCACTTGTTTCAACTTCCGAAAATTTAATCCAGGAAAAAAAGGCTTACAAACATGGACCGAAACGACTCCATAATACGCGCAAGAATCCAAAAGAAACGAAAGTTAACTAAAAGAAAGCAAATAAACAGCATGAAGTGGTCAAAATTGGTTTTACGCATGCCTATGTGCGTCTGGCACATGCGTCTTCGGGCTCTCCCACGTTGGTTTGTGGATGAAAGCTATATGTTCAGCTGTAATGCCATGTAAAAACAATCTCTACATGACATTTACTCCCAGGTGTGACCAGTTAGCTCCTTAAGATATCAACAGGCTGTATAAAGCCTTGCGCAACGGCTGTGTGTTTGTGCCAAATGCGCAAAGCCCATCCGCGCTTCCCAAAATTGGAGCGAGTACTCATAAATCACGTGAATAACATGAATAAACGTTTTTACTGCATTTTGTTGTGTTTTATACATTCTATGCTATCATTTCTCTCATCTCCTATTGGCAAGGCAAGGCAGAGTGCTCGCAACTGTGTCCTGTGCAGTAGCCGTGATATCTGTAATTGCAATTATTACTTTTGCATATGATGACAGCGTGCAAAAGACGCATGCGCTCTGTGGAGAGCTCCGCTCCAGCTGGCTGCTGTGACAGCTCACTGACACTGTATTTGTGCTTAATCAGTTTCAGTCTTGCCAGAGTTACATTAATATCTGTATTTTTATATTTGAAATTTTAGGGGATTTTGATAATAGATTATTAAAGTTTGTTTGCGAGGCTGTGGCCTCTTCATGTGCAAACTTTAGGGCGTATTTGCGCCGGCATATCATTAGTGCAAAATGTTTTGGGTAAAAAAATAGGCTATTAAAAGGAACTGTCGGAATGGCGGTATGTTAAAAAAAAAAAACATGAAAAAAGTGTTGGAATGACGGGACGTTTGGTAAAAAATTAAGTGTCGCCATTCCGACAATTGGAGGCCAATGTCGGAATGGCAGCATGTAACCGTATTGTCAGTGGTGTTTGCAGTGGACATGGTGGTTGTGTTATAACAGCTGATGTGAGGGTTGTGAAGTTCATTGCAGCTGAGGAGCTGAAGTTTTCTTTGGATGTTTTTATCTTCAGTTTTATTTCATCTTGTCTATATTTTTCAACTGCATGCACCACATAATTGCAGAATACCCCATGTGGCACTGATTTCAATCTCCTCCGGACTGGGTTGGGCAGAGCCTCTTAAATGGTCTCTGAACAATGCCTTTAATACTGGGATTTTTTCAATTTCTCCCTGCATTTTTTGTTTCCATTTTCTCAACTGGCGCGCAACAGAAGCAGTTGGACTCTCCGTATCTAACAGTGGCTCACCCTTTAATGCTTTCAGGTCCACTCTTGCAGGATACTCAGCTCGCAGTGCTTCCCACAATGCAGCTTGATATGCATTAAACTCAGTTCCATCTGCTCTGTGACTCAACATCCAACCATTCTCAAAATGTTCTCCATGGAAGAGGCTCCAAAACACTGTGCCCACACTGCTTTAATGTCTCCCACAGCTAACAGTTTGCCCACAGTTTCTTCTTCGAAAGCTCTTATCCATTTGCTTGCACCTTCGTGAATATCAGGCAATCTAGCAACCAGCCTTGCAAGGTCGAGCGTCTGCCATGGCACATAATGTCCTTGGGTCCATTTTATCAAAATTGGATACTGTCCGGGATCAGTATATCTATCTGGTGGGTGAATATTGGGTCTGTATCTCAGATCATAACCTTTATCTTTACTGGTTTTGACATCTCCATGCTGAGTCTCTAATTTCTGTTTAAGATCATGCTTTTCTGCTTGGTTTATTTCTTGCTGTAAATCAGCCATAGAATGCTCAAGCTCTAACCACTATGATTCTGCTATCAGCTTATTTTTAAATCCTGCATAGCTGTCTAAACATTTGGATGTCTTTATGCCTCTACTACAATATCTGGGAGTCATGTCTTGTCTTGTCTTTAATTCAAGCACTCTCTTTTGCTGTCTCTTTATGCTTTTATCTCTTCCTTTGATTTTTCGTTCCACATCCTCACAGGCAGCTACATCAAAAATGCCATCTTTTGGCCAGGGTGAGAACAAATATTTTTTGTTAGTTTTTCCCATTTTTGAGATATTTTTTGAATATCTTTGAAATGTTCTGGCTGCTTGGCACTGATGATTATTATTGGCGTTACATTCATTGTTTAACCTAGTTATTTCCTCCCCCTTTTTAAAAAAAACAACTCTTGGATGTCTAAGTTTAAGCTAAGCTAAAGCTCAAACTAATGCTAGTTCAATTCTAGGCTCAGTTTAACTTAGATGTGTCACAGTTTAGGTTTTAAGTCTTGTTTTCAGGTCATTTGTTATGTTTTCAGGTTCCAGATCATCTTTTTCCCCTGTCACGTTAGGTTCACTCATATCACCTGTTTCTGTTCACAGCTGCACGTCATAAATTCGACTGTAATTACATGTAATAGGTGTTAAAAATTAAGAGAGTCAGGGATGGGATGAGTTGGAACCTTGATTTTTCACACAAAAGACCTTTTTCAGATTCCCATAAAACAGCAGGATTTCACACACAGCAGCACAAATGAGCACAACCAAACCGGTTTACACACACACCAAGTCAGTCAGTTTGTCAGTCACCAGTCAATCCTTCACAATTTTACTTGTTTAATTTCTTTTATTTAGATTTTCATTTTTCAGGAGATATTGACAGACGATATCTGAGATTTAAATTATTATCTTTTTAATAAACCTTGTGGTTTATTCAGGGAATCAGAGGAAGCTGACATGCGCTTTATCAGCCTCATTTGTGACCTCTTATAACATCTCCTATGGCCAATTCATGATCAAATTTGAATTTTCCTCTCAAAATGTGTTTTTGTCACAGTCTGCCCTATCTGTTTATGTTATATCACAGTTTACGTTTAATCATGTTTTGTTCTAGTCAAGTTTTCCCCCTGTCACGTTCAGTTCACTCAAGTCACCTGGTTAATTGTTCACAGCTGCACCTCATGTCACTGATCACTCCCTTCACAGTATTTAGCTTCCTGGTTTACTTTCAGTCACTGCAGAATCCTCACTATCCCTCCATGCTTCGCATGGGCCTATAGCACACTAAAAATATATAGCTCACTGCCAGTCTCACCAGCAGGATGTATGCAGTTCATATTTGTTTATTTGGGTTTGTTTTTGTTTTTTTCTATCTCTTTTGCACTGTTTTTCTATTCTGTCTTTCTTCCCCAACACGCTGCGTGTCCACCTTAATAAGTAATATTGAGAAGCATGGTGCACATAGAGTTTTGAGCAGAGCACGCAATCAAATACCACACAGCATCGACAGCGCAAGTACATATCGTAGTAAGCCCAAACTGACAACTGAAACACCAACAATGGCATGTTCATGGAAGCATATGTGCACACACACGCACGGGATGCTTTTAGCAAGCATCCAGCACTCACTGCGTTAGTCTGAGCATGTCCATGCTGAGGTTTATTTCATGGAATGTGCATGGAGCTGGGTCCAGGGAGAAGAGATTAAAAATCTCCAATAAATTGAAGGATTTACAGGCGGACATTGTTTTATTACAGGAGATTCATTTATCAAAGACTGCAGCTGATGTTCTCAACACAGCACAGTTTCCTCATGTGTACTCAGCCTGTTACAACTCCAGACAAAGAGGTGTAGCCATTCTGATAAAAAGAAGAGTAAATTTCACCGTAAACAACACAGTTACAGATCCAGAAGGTAGATTTCTAATAGTTGATTTATCTATTCAAAATATGAATTTATGCATTGCAAATATATATGGTCCAAATGTTGATAACCCCTCATTTTTTCACTCCTTTTTCACTTCACTCTCTGATCACTCAGATAACACACTCATCATAGGAGGGGACTTTAACATGGTGTCTGACTCAGGAGGAGACAGACTCAGTACTTCAGGAAGTCAGCGGAACTGGCAGTCCACAAATATTGTTAAACAGTATATGAATGATTTTGGTCTTTGTGATGCTTGGAGCTCCCACCACCCCACTCTTAGAGAATACACCTTCTTCTCACCGGTACACCACTCATATTCAAGAATAGATTAGTTCTTAGTCAGCAGTTCCTTGATTAGTGATATTTCAGACACCAAAATCCACCCCATCACTATCAGTGATCACGCTCCAGTTTCTATCACACTGAAGAATAAAAGAGTTATACCACCAGCGAGGAATTGGAGATTTAATACATCATTACTAAAAGACCCTGATTTTATATTACTTTCTGTATATTTAGAAAATAATGACCTGCCAGTAATGTCAGCTTGTACTCTCTGGGAAGCCGGAAAAGCAGTCATGAGAGGCAAAATAATCTCTTTTTCGTCAAATAAGAAAAAGAGGGAAAGTTCAAGGATATCAGATTTAGAACTCAGGATCAAATCATTAGAAGTTATCTACAGTACATCCAAAGAGGAACACACACTGAATGAACTAAGAAAAGCTAAACTTGAATTAAACAAAATTATTAACAAACAAACACAGTTTCTGATACAAAGACTTCGCTTGGAGAACTTTGAGCATGGCAATAAATCTGGAAGGTTCCTAGCTAACCAACTAAAGAGAAATAAAGCGAAAACAACAATCACTTCTGTTAAAGACTCAAAATGAAATGTCACCCATGAAATCAACAATGCTTTTAGGGACTTCTATAAAACCTTATATTCATCACAAAATGATCCATCAGACAGTAACATAGATCAGTTTCTTAGTAATATCAACCATCCAAAATTACAAACCGAACAGGCAATGGCTCTGGATTCACCTCTCTCAATAGGAGAACTCCATGAAGCCCTTCAACATATGCCTAGTAACAAAGCCCTGGGTGGCCACCAGATGGTTTTCCAGCAGAGTTCTACAGAGAATTTTGGACTGTTTTGGCACCTGCATTTCACAAAATGGTATTACAAGTTAAGCAGAATGGCAGATTATCCCCACACATGAACTCTGCTAACATTATCCTGCTACAGAAACCAGGAAAAGACCCCATACTTCCATCCAGCTACCGCTCAATATCTCTAATAAATGCAGACCTCAAAATAATTTGTAAAACCCTCGCCAAAAGAATAGAAAAAATAACTCCACTTATAATACATCCTGACCAGACAGGTTTCATAAAGGGTAGACACTCATCCACTAACACTCGCAGGCTAATTAATCTCATAGACTATTCTACCATCAACAACCTGGAAACCACAATAGTCTCTCTAGATGCAGAAAAGGCATTTGATCGAGTGAACTGGAACGTTTCATTCGCAGCATTAAACAAATTCGGGTTTGGGTCAGACTTCATCAACTGGATAAGGATATTATGTAGCTCCCCAAATGCAAGTGTCAGGACAAATGATCAAACTTCTCCAAGCTTCAGTCTGCAGAGAGGTACAAGACAGGGTTGCCCACTTTCTCCCTCACTTTTTGCTATTTTCATGGAACCTTTAGCAGCTGCTATCAGACAAGATAGAAATATTAAAGGCATCCAACCCCAAAATATTGAGCATAAAATAAGTCTTTATGCTGATGATGTATTACTTTTCCTTCAGAACTCACAGACGTCTCTCACTCACACTCATAAATAAATTCTCAGCACTTTCTGACTACTCTATCAAGACCACAGTTCTGCCCATTAACTATAGGGTCCAGAATATACCTGCGATCACTTTACAGTTAGGAAATATTAGATATTTAGGCATAAACATTTCCTCCAGGCTCTCAGAGCTAACAAAGCTAAATTATGTGCAATTATTAAAGACAGTAGAGGATGATCTCTCTCGTTGGAAGTCCTTACCTATATCACTTATGGTGAGAGTTACAACCATTAAAATGATGATACTACCAAAAGTTAACTATTTGTTCTCAATGATCCCCATAGAACCATCTTCTACTTGGTTTAAGTCACTAGATTCATGCATCTCCACATTTCTGTGGAAAAACAAACCACCACGTATTAGTTTAAAAACGCTACAGAAAACCAAGGAAAGTGGTGGATTAGATTTACCTCATTTTCAGCACTATTCCTTAGCCAATAGGTTACAGTATATATCAAAATGGTTTAAACCTAGCCCAATAGATGAACCATGGATAAATATAGAACAAGCACTGTGTGATAATCTGGAAATCTCTGACCTTCCACTTATTAGTCAAAACGTAAAAAATCACAAATGTTTTAAAAGCATTAACATCAGCACCTCTCTGATGGCCTGGTGGGAATTTCTTAAAATAACAAAGTCTTCACTTGTCCCGTGTAAGCTTATACCCATCTGGAACAATCCTGACATCCTGCAAAACAAAAAAATGCTAAACTTTACTCTGTGGAAGATCAAAGGAATCAAACATCTGGAACATATAATCCAAAATGGAAATTTTATTTCATTTGATGAGCTCATATGACAACATGAGATAGGCAGCAATAAATTCCTAGAATATCAACAACTTAAGTCTATAATAACAAAGAAATATATCCTCCACCAACCAGACTTACAACTCCCGATTAGGGTAGCAGAATTTCTAAGCATCTGCACCCCAAAACTACTATCAGAAATATATAAATTATTGTCTAAGATAGATGACACAATGTCTCTACCATCCTCAAAATGGGAGGCAGATTTATCCATCAGTTCTAGTCATAGCTTCTGGCCACAAATATGTTTGAACACCTTCAGAATGACTCAAAATCCTAATTTACAACTTATACAATACAAAATTCTTCATAGAACACATTATAGAGGACAAAGGATGTTCAGGATGGGTCTGACACACTCAAACATCTGCTCACATTGCACAGATAACACACCTGATGATTATGCACACGCTTTGTGGTTCTGTGCGCCTGTCCAGAAGTTCTGGCTTGAAGTCTGTGCGGACCTATCAACATGGCTAAAGTGTAGCATCCCTGCATGCCCCACACTGTGCATACTGGGTAACTTAGACAATATCAACATGGAAATTAACTCAGCACACATGGTCCTCACAGTGTTATGTGTCGCAAAGAAAACTATTCTCATGAACTGGAAAGTGAAGAACAATCTGTGTATTAACCAGTTTAGAAATGTTCTTTTAGATTATATTAGCATGGAAACAATGTCTGCCTCCTCAAAACATCAATTGGCTAAATTTCATTCTCTCTAGTCCCAGCTGATTAGCTTTATCACATAGTGGTGGTGGTGGGTTGCTGTCCCGTCACTCTTGGCGGTTGGGTGTGTGCTGGGGGGGGGGGGGGGGCTGTGTGGCTTCGGGCGTCTGGTGGTCTCTCGGGTCGTGGGGACCGGGTTGGTCATTGCTGGGGGGGACTGTGTGTCGGGCTTGGAGGGCAGTTTTGTGGGCTTGCGGGTGGGGCTGTCTTGCGGTATGGGGCGGGGTCCCTATGGGGCCTTGGGGTGGTGGCTGCTGGCTCTATGCCGGGTGGCCGGGCCGCTCTGGCGTGGGTGGTGGTGCTGGGCCTGGGCCCTGGTGGCTGGGCGCTGCCTTGCGCCCGGGGGGGGGGCCCTGCCTGTGCCTTGGGGGGCTGGGTTTCCCTGGACACACCACAGTATGGGTGGGTTGGTGCAGGTCCTGGTGCCGGGCTTGTTGGTCTGGGACCTCCAGGGTGTCCGCAGGTGGTTGTTTTTTTTAGGGTGTTGGGGCGTGCGTGCTTTTCCTGCCCTGTGTTGGGTCCCAGTTAACGGGGGTGCCTTTTGCAGCCAGTCTCTGGCTGCCCTTTCCGGGGGAGAGTAGCTCCCCCCGGTGTATATCCCCATACCCCTCTCCGTTTTGGCTCCTGTACACAGCACACACTCACACATGAAGGGCTTTGGGTGCGTGTGTGTTCTGTGGGGGGTAGTGAATGGGGCCACGTAGGTGGTCCCCTTGGCTGCACTCTGCAGTTCCCCGCCCCTGTTTTAATTACACCTTAGACATCACTACTTATCAAACACACACACACATTAGGTCTTGGGGGGTGGTTGCACTGAGTGGCATCTGGTGGGCGGGGCTCTTTGGGTATGTAGGCTGCCCAGAGGGCCGCGCTCCCAGTTCTACAAGTTTGGCTGCCCCTCAATTTTAATCGCTCACTATTAGATAATATTGAAGAGCCAGAAGGGAGAGAGGAGGGGTCTTCTCACACCCCTGCTTCCTGGTTGCTGCTCGGGCAGGAGGGGCCAGGAGGAATTAATTATTCTGCTGGTTCGGGGTCTGTGGTGGCTGGGGGGCTGCTGGCCCCCCCTGGTGTGCCTGCTGCGCTACACCCCAGCGGAGTCGAGGGAGGGAGGACGTGTGGATGTATGGGACGTGAAAGTGTGTGTGGTGATGATTGGGCCTGGGTCTGGGACTTGCTGTCGCCTGGCCTGCCTGTGCTTCTTCCGATGGGGGGGCGGCGTTGCCTCTCCCTGCTGCTCGCGACTTCACCCACCTGTGGCCACGTCTTGACTCCCGGGGCACTTGGCCAGGGGCGCTGGAGCAGGCGCTGACCCACTGTGTGGCTGTCTGGGGCGCTTGGCCCTCCCAGGTATTGGGTGGGGCTTCTGCCAGGGGGTTTGGGGGCGCTCGGGCTCCTGGGGCCCGGGTCCAGTGCACGGCCCGTGCCTAGCGGGGTCGGTGGGCTGTTGCCCCTGGCTCTCGGAGGGCCTCTGCCCTATGCTTATGGGGGCTCTGTCCGGGGGCTTCCTCTGCAGTCTTCTGGGTGGATGCGTGGTTGTCCCTGTGGTGGGCTTCCTGGGTTCTATGCTCCGTGGGGGCTGCTGGTGGCCTGGGTCTTGTGGCCCTCTCTGCTTGCTTCTGATTGCTTGGGGGGGGCTGTGGATTGTGGCCCTGTACGCTTATACACTCATAACTAAGCACGGTTATCATGTAGGCCCTGTGCCATGGGTGTTGCATGATCTCTCTCTCTCACACACACACACACACACACACACACACACACACACACGCACACACACACACACACGCACACACACACACACACACACACACACACACACACACACATTCATTAGTCCAGTAGCATGCTCACTAAGCAGTTGACGTGTTATCCTGTGGTTTCAGGTCATCTATATCCACAGTTGTGTTGTATGCGATTGCTGCTACTTGTGCTTGTTTTTGTTTGTTTTTTCTCTGCTTGTCTGCTTTCAGGTGCTCCTGGTGGCTCTAAGGCTGGATTCGCAACAGAGACCATGGATTGTTTTTTTTACAGGTGAAACAGCCGGTTGTCTGGTTTTTGTTTCTATTTTTGTTCTGTTTCCTCTTCTTTCCTCTTCTTTCCCGGTCCAGTTCAGCTATGTTATATATTGTAAACAAAAATAAATAAATGGGCATCAAGGGGAACTTTACATTTATAAAACTTCCCTTGGCAAAGCAAATCTGTTTGGCATAAAAGGTATTCAGACTACAATTCTGCTGCCATAATGCTGAACAGGACAAGGGAAAAAAAAAAAAGAAAGAAAATGTAGAAAATGTAAGGAGTAGAAAGTACAGATAATTGTGTGAAAATGTAAGGAATGGAAGTAAAAAGTTGGATGAAAAATAATTACTCCAGTAAAGTATGGATACCCAAAAATTCTACTTAAGTAAGGTAACAAAGTATTTGTACTTCGTTACTTGACACCTCTGGTAGTTGACAGCTCTCTCCTCTCCACAACTCCGACATAACGCTGGGTCCACACACTGCAAGAGTAAGACCCAAATAGCTGATGAATGGAGTGTCGTCGAGCATGTTTTTTACAACTAGTTGTGTATACATCATACACTTTTGAGTTATGCTGTTCACAGCTGTTTATTACCTGTATCTGTGTCCAGTGTTGTGCCCCTTAGAACTTGAATTTAAAAAGCCAAATGTGTTTGAATTAACAAATGTCTTAGTCAGGTACAGCAAAAACCTAAATCCAAAGCAAGAATGTAACAGTTGTGTCACGGTTTATGTTCTGTTCCATGTCTTGTCTCGTCATTTACTGTTTTATTTTGAAAGCACTAACTGTCTCCTCTCATTTCAGGTATCTGGCCCTTCCTCCCGTGTCAAGCATCTCATTGTCTTTCCTGATTCCCAAGTGTTTCCACCTGTTCCCCTTGGTCCCTCGTGTGTTCAAATAGTCTGCGTTTCCCTTGTCTTGTGCCAGTATGTTGTCTCTCCCCATGAGCATCATTACCAGCCATTTGTCTAGAACCTCGATCCACAGTTCCACGAGCCTGCAGTGAGTGATCCTCCTGCAGTGCTTTCTTGTTTTGTTATTTATGCCTACCCATAGCCTTAGTTTATTTATTGAATACGGTAAGTTTCATAGCTTTGTTTTTCCTCCGCTTGCAAGGAGAGATTTTGTTGTAAATTTTCATTGTCACCTCCGTTAAAGGAGAGTTTTGAGTTATTGTTAAAGTTCATAGAGCCTCTGTTTGGTCAGTGCGGTCTTTTGTTTTATTCCGCCTTGTTTTGAGAGTGTGACTTTGTTTTGATTAATGTTCATAGCTTTTTGTTTTCCTCCCAGTTTGGAGAGTTTTATGTTTGTAACTTTCATAGCTGCGCTCTTCCTCCGCTTAGTTACTGACGAGAGCGTTGTTTCATAGCCTTTTCCTTTTGCGCTTTTGTGCTCTGTGTGCTGCCTTTAAATAATAAAAACCCTCTTGAAACGCTTACGACCCTGTATCTGTGTCCTGAGTCCCCTGGTAACCTGACAAGTTGCAGTTAAGAAAAAGATACCTCATAGTCTTGCACTATGATAGAAGTATCCTCAGCACATGGTCCTGCTTTGGTCAGAAGCATTTGCAGATTTTTAAAATGTTTCTCAACATTTTGACCACTGTGAGAACAGGAGAAGACCATGTTAGCACTGTTGACATCTTCATTCAGTTCCTTACGAGTTGCTGCTCGGGTCATGAGTCCAAACACACGCATTGTTAAATGGTAATGTTTGGAGGTACTACAAAGGATCATTTAAAAAAAGAACATTAGCAGAGATTTCATGATGCTGTAATGTCTGAAATCTTAAGCATATTTATATACAGACACCACGTACTGTTTTCTGCAAAGCTCCTTAGCATTTTTTATGATGTGGCTCAAGCATCGGTGGAGTATAAGTAGACCTATGGCATCATATGTTGCTTGTCCAGTCACAATCTGTCACAGAGCAGTTCCTGCAGACTTACTCCACAGAAATTATATGTAAGTGACTGCAGCAGAACCAATGAGCCATCACAAATTAACATCACTGGCCTTGATTTGGCTTGTCGACCATGATGTTTTACTAAGTCTGTGACCACAAGAAATGTGAGATCATTGCTGCGGTGTGGTCACTGGTGATGTATGTTGCCACAGGGAGAGGGAAAGATCCTTGAGTTGGTGTCTCACGACCAACTCATAGAGGTAGAAGGGTGACATCTGTCCTTTTCCCTTCCGTACAATGCTGCCTTTTGTATCTAAATACACAATATCTTCTTTGCATCGGTCTACGAAAATATTAAGTGTTTTTAGAGAGTACAGCATCACACTTTTAGGTTAAAGACCGATGTTCTGGATCACCCTTCCTTCTCCCTCTGCCTCCTCTTCAGCCACCATCTTCTGGCGGCTGATCATGTCATTTTTGTGTCTTCTTTTTTGTTTTTTCTTGCTCCATGACACCAGTTGTAGGGACCTCGTCCCTGCACCCTGATGCCACAACAGTGTCATCCAGCTTCTCAATGCTCTCCAAGAAGACAGTTCCCGGCAGTTTGGTGGAAAGGACATGGGACAGGGCATCCCTTTCCTCACCTCGCACCGGCCGTCTTTTTATTTGGTCCCATCGGTGGCAGACCAAATCACTAATGAAGATGACCACAGCCTTCAGAGACAACTCTTCTTCAAACTTTATTTCCACCTCTGAAGGGCAGTGATCAAAAATACAGTAGTCAGAACATATGAAGACTGGGCCACTTCTTTTAGAACCAATGGATTTGACACAGTGGCACTTAAATCCAAAACTGCAGTAAGGATGAACATTCTGTACTCCTTTGGCCATTACAGAGGTCCAGTTCAGTGATTTGAATCTACAGCAGTGTTGTTTTTTGTGCAGTTTGGTCCAATCGTTCTGGTTAATGAAGAAAAACAAGGTGTTGGCAGCAATGAAAGGGTGAAGTACTCTTCACTGGATGATTTTTCTTCATCTGAACTGACTCTGGATCCAATCTGCAAATAGCAATGAAATAAAATTAAAATATGAGTAATTCTTTTGAAAGCTGATAATTTATATTACTGCACTTTGAATGTAAAATAATGTAAGACACCAATCTCCATATGTCTGTTTTCACTACTGAAAGATTTAAATCTTGTGTTACCTCCACAGGTGGTGTGGTCTCTTTTGCAGGACTCAGGTGTGGGCAGGGTCACATTTTCCTGGAGAGAGATGAAACAATCAGTCATAACATATTACATTACCTTGGAAAACAGCTATTACAGTCAAGGGTAATAGGATTATTATTGGCAATTAAGATTGTACTTAAGGACTTAAGAGCGCTCTTAAGAATGTTTCCCATGCACGCTCTTAACTGGCTTCCTTGGAGAACCTTAAGATCACACTGAAGAAGCGGTTAACGGGAGCTCTCCAGCATTGCGGTGCTGAAAAAAAAAATCAATAGATGCCAGGCAAATGGATTAGACATGTGCTAATTAATGCACGAGGCACAGCATAAATCTCCATAGTGTTGGGAGGGTTACTTTTAAAATGTGTGTATGTATTACTGTACACATCCGAAGCTCAGCTGTTACACACATACACAGTCCAAGTTCAGTCGCGCGTGTGGCTCCAGGACTGGGAGCCACGCCTGTCACTAACTATCTTTACGCACCGGGTCGTCTCGCACAGGAGAAAAAAAACATAAATGATTGCAACAACACAAATGGGTCTATAGTCTGACAAACATCTGGATGCAGCACCTTGGGGTGGAAGAGGTAATAGCTCAAGATCAGCAGCAGGATCGATCCAGAGTTATGTGTTTCTCCTCTGTTGCATGAGCAAACTGTGTTTGTTTTAATGTGTACACAATAATAACCTTTTACATTGCACCCGCCCAATGAGACACATATTACTATCTTAATAATGCGCCCAGTGAAATAATGTGCCATTTACTTAACATCTGTAATTAATAGGCCCACCCAAAATTACTCTGGTTCACCCGAAATTGAGATCATGGCACTGTGCCTGCTCCAAACACCCGTTTGTTAGGCAGGCGACATAAACAAAACATATTCTTACCTTAAAAAAACATCTTAAAAAAACAAAAATTTATAATTGAAAAGTAGGCCTACATTTGGCTGGAGTGGGGTTGCCTGCCTTTCCAAATGTAGAGAACACAAAGACTCTAAAGTGAACAAAAGAAAAAGATATTTTGTGTTATGCTACTGCATTTCTTCAAGTGTTTCTGTAGGCCCGACTGCGCATAGTCAGCTGCGCATGCTGTAGTCTATAAACTTAGAAATTCAGAAAATAAATAAATTCCCTAATAATAACCACAGTGTAATAGTTGTAAACTATTTTGCATAAATAAAAAATCCGTAAATATCCGGCGGGCATCCTTCACATATGGTCGTGAATCTGTTAACATGATACGCCAAAGACGCGGATATATGCGACGTATACGGACATATAACTGCATCGGATTGTACCGTATCTTTATGCTTTTAGTCGGGGATCAGAGTTTCTAAAAAAGGGTCTAAATTTTCTGCTTGTAAGTTGCTTTAGCATCCTTGAGTTCCTTCTCGAGGTTTGCCCTGGCGGCCTTGTACTGCTGCATATAACCAGATCTGAAAGCAGTGTTGCGTGCCTTTAGCTGCAGTCAAACGTCCCTGGTCATCCATGGCTTGTTGTTGGTAAACACACAGATCTGTTTTGTAGTAGTGATATTTAGTAGTTTTTTTAAATGTAATTCTAAATTTGAATATTATGGTGATTTTGTAACATTATATAAAATGTGTTTAATTTTTTGTCACTCAAAATATGCGTCACAACCGCAGCTGAGCGACACTTACTGGCACTCGACTTATTGAGCCTTTCGACCCACGGTGGGCCAACCATGGATAAATCCAAAAAAAGAATAGTTTCTGAAGAAAACAGAATTTTTTATGCTACTTGGGCAGATTAATTTGCTTTCACTGCTGACGTTGACCAGTCTGCTTAATATATGGGGAGAAATTGGCAAACAAAAAGTAAAATATTGAAAGACATTTCCAGAATAAACACACAGCCTTTGCTGAAAAATATGGATTTGCTGCATAGTGGAGCAGATAAGTTAAATCGTACATAAAAAGGTAACAGTCACAAGGGAGTGTTTTGGTTTTTTTTGGTTTGTTTGATTTATTTTTTAAAATGTATTTATTTTAACAAACAGGCCTAAACAAACAGACAGTTGCGTTGTCAAATAAATACTAAGGGATGGGAAACAAAAAGAAAGAATGGACAGTGTTCCAAAAAAAATTGAGCGATTAGAACTGAACAGTAATATAGGCAGATCCAGAGGCAACAGCAGCTCTGACTGACACAGCTGTGGAACCATGACAAACTAAAAATATCTCTTACAAATAAAAAGTAGAGGTGCTGACATTACAAAATAACTCCTCAACTAAAAATATTTCTAAAACAAAACTAAAAATGTGAGTCACTGAAGACACATTTATGTGTTGATATGGAGCCGAGCTATAGGTCTACACCAGAAAACACAGGTGGCCAAGGGGGAGTAACCTGGCAAAAATAATACACACATAGGGTCTAGCAGGGGCAACTAGACAGACATGTGCAAGTGAGTCCATATCTGAAGCACTTGCATCTTCCAGTACAGGCCTTGGTGCACCAACATTTGGTCAACTCCCAACAACTCTCTGCAATAGGTGGAAGAGGAGTTCAGAAGATTTTCCACTCCTCATCTTGTTTTATCCATCCCCAGTCGGATGAGCTTGGCATTTCTGGTTGTGGCTTTAATGCCTGTCCCCACACATATCCAGCCTCATAAGATGCACGTTTGACATGCTCCTTGAGTGCAGCTTGAATTGGTGGGATCACGTCATATGGTCTTTGTTTTCTGGCAAAGGGATCAAGCCTCGCCTCATTCACAGTTGTGACATCGCTGGATCTGTTATACATTAGCACAACAAATCTCTCCAAAGCTTGCAGGTCGCTGTCATCCACTGCAGACGGACATTCTCTGAGTTTTGCAAATGTTTTTGAGACATCATCACTCATGTCCCGTTTTTTCCAGGCCGACTTCTTTGATTTTCCATGGAAGGCTGACACAACATCACAACCACTGAAAGTATGGAAGAAGGGTCCTATGGCTGAAACCACCTCACGTATTGGAATCCATCTCGTCTTCTCTCCTTTGCCGAAAGTCACCCACATTTTCTCAAAGCCAAGTTGCATCAAAGAGGGCATAACACCAGTGGGTATGACTACAATATCTGTGTCATTGGCATCGATCATCACAGATTTGTGTCCTTCATTACTAAATGGAGCTACTGAATCCAGGTTAGCAACTTGATTGCTAACATCATGATCCCCTTTGTTACAATGACTATATTGGCTGTTTTCATGTCTCTAACTTTATCAGCTATAAAATTAAACAGTTCCTGCTTGTTGTTTTCATCCCATAGGAAGCTTTGATGGAGTTTTGCCTGTGCCTGTTACTCTCGTTCTGATTGCTTTTCCCTGTTTTGACCTTGCCTCAGACTTCAGACTGGACTGCCAGTAGACATCGAACACAATGTCTGTTCGCTTGTATACAGACTGTATGTCTCCATTCTTGGAAATATGTCAGTCTATGCATACTCATCAAATGTAATGGTTGAACGTGGTGGCAGTGTATTCACCACAGCCGATTCATCCACTATGAGGACATCTGATTACGGCTTTTTTTCCAGCAATGCCACTTTAGCTTGTAGGATATCAGACAGGTATGATTTGGTGCATGTGCTGAGTTTCCCTTGAACACTGAAAGAGGTGGAGCTGATTGGTTCTCATGCATGAAAAACTCTTTCAAGTCACACTGCTGGTTCTGGCAAGAGATAAATAGTCTGGAGAAAAGTTGGTAGTCATCCTGAAGGACCTTTATCTTGGCATTAGTTCCTCTGCGTGCTGGCTCATGCTTGAAGAAAGGTGTCATATTCTTTCTGATGGGCTGGTAGAAAGACTGTCCACACACTGTAGATCCGTCATGAAAGACTAAAACTTTTCCCTGCCTTGTTCAAGATGTACTATGATCATCTCAGCTGAACTGGCATCTTTTGTGTCCAACACAAGCAGATCACCTGATTCTACCATGAAAGGATTGCCCATTTCCTATATCAATTATGTGAGCCGTTTCACTTTCGCTTTTTGAGCAGCCTCACTTTGTTCATGGTGATGATTTCCTTTAGCTCCTGAAACTGCTTCATAGTTTGCAACTAGACGGCTCAACTCTGGGCCTGCTAACATCCATCTTCTCCGTGCCGATGGGTTCTCTGTCAGCCAAACTGCTCCTCCATCACCTTTGATGACAGCAGTCTTTTGTTCATAGGCCTGATCAATTGCAACTGCAGATAATGCTGTGTCTGATTTGTGTACTACAAAGTTCCCATTGTGAAACTCTCTTGCTACTTCTGGATGTTGCTCCTCAATGCGCAGCATGTCTTGGAGGTGAACTGGAATCCATCGGGCATAGTGAACATTGTTGTTTGCAAAAAAGTGTGGTACAAGTTCAAGCAGGGACTCACAATACAGTCTAAAGTCAGCTTCTCAAAATCAGATAACGATAATAGTCAGCTCCATCCTATAAATGAGAAACCAGAACTTGAATTGTGGGCTCTTCTGTTCTGTCCACTACACTTGAAAACTGGTGTTAGTGTTGTCAGGTGTCTCTTCCCTGTAGGCATTGTATGCAACCTTCATGAGCTGGTACAGACTGCATACTGTTATCTGATGTGCTTGGCGTGTTCGAGTTACACATAATGTTGAAAGAAATTAATTTGCTGCACCAGGTGAAGCTACCCTAGCTTCAACAAGGGCACTAGTCTATCCGCTGTCTTTGAGTAGTGTGCCAATCGATCTCAATGTAATGATGTAATGCTGACTTTAAAATCCAGGCTCCTCCAATGGGATGCATGGTGGGCTGACCATGTTATACTGGCAGAAACATTGACTGCTTGGGTTAGGCTAACTTTCTCCAGCCAGTCAAACTCGGGTGCCAAGGTTCTGTTGAATAGTGAGATCTGGTAAAGTTAGGTTAGCTACAGGATGGGACTCTGGGTTTTTCTTTTTGAAGAAAGCTTGCTGTATGTTGGAGAAGGATTGAGGAATCTCAGGAACTTTGCTTGGTCTGTCATCTGAAAGTTGGAGTCGTGGCCTTATTGCACCCTTATTAAGACCTGGATGTTGAAACATGGACATACTTGTTCCATGAAAGGGTGTTTTTGCCGTTGTTACTGTGGGATTATGGTCAATGTTGTCCATAGCAGATGTGGTGAAGAGTCCCTTTCGCAGAATCGGTGGGCAGACAACCCCATCTACCACATACTGGTTCACCACAGATTCTCCTAGCCATGCAGAAACCTCCAACACCCTGTCATAGGAGATGCATATTCCAATCTCATGAAGTAGGTCAATGAGTTGTCGCTTTCGTGTCTTTACATACACTGGCATTCTGATGTAGAGAGCAAATGGAGTTTCACAGTCTCTTAAGTGCCTATGGGTTGCTGCACCATCTTTGCACTTAGTTTTGCAATTGTATTGCAATAATTGTGCTATTGTATTGTCTGATTTGAATACCCCATGATTCAAATTTGACTTGATATCCACATCATGTTCAATATTGCAGATGAACTGAAGAAGGGTTGGTGGATTGGACTGAAATGGACGGATGAAAGATATCTGCTAAGCATTTAAATTTCCCAAGTAGAAAACGTTATCTCCTCTTTGTCATTTTTTTGTAAAAATGGCATAATTGCACAATTTTCTTGTGTTTTAATGATGCTTCTGAAGGTTTAATAGTATAAATCATGAAAAGTTGTCCCATAAGTTATATAACAGAGAGGTTCCAAAATATCTAGTTAGATTATGTCCTTTTGGTATGGTCATCAGTCAATGTATGTAAAATGGGGTAACTCTTTGTCTGCCCAATGTGATGGTGTTATGAATCGTTTTGTCTCCTTTTCTCTAAGTTCAATATGGATTATTTATCAAAGCTGCTAAAAAACTGTGGACACAGGTTGTATGGTTGGTGACACCATTTTCAAACACTTGTGCATTTGGTGATTTGTTTTGTCCATGTAGTGCTGGACTTCAACAGTTATTGGTTTACTCTCAATAAGACTCAGACTTTAAAATTCTTATGATGCAAAGAAGTTAAACATTATAATTATAAGGAGCAGAGAGGATAAAAAACAAACAAACTATAATTTCATCTGTCTATCTGGTATTGTTCTTGAAATGTGTAATGAGGTTAAATATCTAGGAAATTATGTAACTGATGACCAACTGATGATCGGAACATTACCAGACAGTGTTGTATAATGTATGTGCTCGGTAACCATTTGGGGCACCACTACTGAGAGAGCAGTATACAGAAGCTCAGTGTAGCATATAATGATGGAATGAGGGTGCTGCTTTGGTGCTTTGATGGAGCAGGGCAAGCCAGATGTTTGTTAGTGTGGGCGTACTTGCTTGTTATGCTGTACAGCGCAATCTCATGTACAGATCTATGTGTATATTATTGGACTTTGCAAACAGCATAATTTAAGCACTGACAAACCCTACATTAAGCTCGCTCATGTTCTACTTTAGTTTGTAGTACTATTGATGTTTTGGACTTCATGTAAATTTGTGACATTCAGCATTTTTATTTCTCTTTTTTTATTTTTGATGTCTGAGTGATCAATATTTGTCATTCATGTGGTACTCAATGCCCAGCACTTTCTGTGTAACACTGTTACACTTTGATAAATGTTCAATCCTCTTTTTAACGGTGTAACCATGTAATTTGATTAGTGCACATTTACATTCTTTGAAATCTAGAAATGTGGTAAAAATGTCATGTCAGTGTAGCATTTTGTGAGGCATAAATTAAAAGGTTTTTGTAAATGTATGTTTATAAGATACTGCACATGGGTTAAGTTGCTTGTGCCAAACTGTGTATGCCACATGAGACAAGTGTTTTGTTTGTGCCGCAGGCTTGTGCACTAATAATTAGTCTTGCCATCTGTGTGTCAGTGGGTTGCAGCTATACACCCTCTGTCTTGTCCCTTCCCCAAGCAATTTTTGACTATAAAGCAGCTAATACAAAGTGTGCTACTCCAGTGTTGAGACAGGATGCAGTGTCTCTACATTATCAAGTTTTATAAGTCAAAAAGTCAGAAAAAAACTCTCTCTAGGAACCTACTCTAAATCTTTACTGCTACTTTTTGGTGACACATGGCTGAAATAGTTACATGTTTTTGACATATTTTATCACTTGGTTATAGTTATAGGTTTCCATACAGGTAGTTTTGATTGCAGATTTCTAGATTCTGTATTAAACTGAACTGTTGTTTACACCACCACAGAATGGAGGTGAATAAGACTTCTCACCACTTGAAATTATATCTGCATCAATGTAGCTTCAACATTTAAGTAATTTTGCCTCTCTTCCTCTTTATTGTATACTCTCAGTGTGAGTCCAGTACGGTGTGATAGTATGTATATGTAGTATAGTATGTAGATTTTCAACAAGGAATTAAAAGAAGCTCTACACCATCAACCACCCAACATTTTCACTGGTGTAAACCAGTGGAGAGTCTTTTCAGTAGTCTAAAAGTTTTCAGACATTTTAAAATATGGATTAACCAAAATTCTAAACAAATGTCTGCTGTACCCAAAAGGGATTTTGAAGACCTAATACGTATGTTGTGCAAAGAAATAGCTTAATGAAATTTTACATAGAGGGCTGGTGGTTAGCACTGTCACCTCACTGCAAGAGGGTTACAGGTTCAATCCCCACCTGGGGCCCCTCTGTGTGGAGCTTGCATGTTCTTCCTGTATATTCATGGGTTCTCTCCAGGTACTCCAGCTTCCTCCCACCATCCAAAAACATGCCTGTTAAGTTAACTGGTGACTCTAAAATTGTCCTTGTGAGTGTGAGCATGCATGGTTGTTTGTCTCATGTGGCCCTGTGATGGACTGGCGACCTGTCCAGTGTGTACCTGCCTCTCACCCAATGACTGCTGGAATAGGCTGCAGGCCCACATCACCTGACCAATAGATTAATGAATATTTCATGTACATCTTTTTGAGGTTTGGGAACTGATTCAGAATCTCAAGTTCATACCCTGACCTTAAATAGTCAGTTACTTCTATTTCTGCTGAGAAGTTTTCTGTGGGCTGGTTCTCAAAATCAAAAAAGTCCATTTCAGCTGGGCTGGCTGGCAGTTGGGACACATTAGCATTGTCAGTTGCAGGAGCAGCTTTACGACACTCTGTTGTCAGAAGCTCCTTCACATGCTCTCTCCTATGCTCATCTCTCAGCCATCGAAGTTTGAACTTGAGACAAGTAGCTGCTACAGCTGCTACAGCATCAAAACAAGTGTTAATGGTTTGTAAAATACAATATGATGTCACTAAGAATACATTTATTTTACTATATAATCGGCTACTGTAATTATTTTGTGGGCTTTACTGACCTAAACCATTTCATGTGCTATCAATACTGTATGAAATTTAATTTTGGTTGAGGCTTTGTTTCACCTCTTTATTTTAATCTTCTGTTGATGTTATGATTGATATTCATGATTAGTGATGATCAATATACCTGACATTGAGCATGGGATGAATAATTGATCTTTGATCTATCATTTTAATAATTGTACACACTGCTTAACACAAAGTGTAACATGTGTAATTGAACATGTAACATTACACTTTGTGTAACAAAGGTGCACCACAGCAGCTTACCACCCATCAGGGATATCTACACCACCAGATGCTGGGAAATTTTGAAACTTTAATCAGCCAGTTCTTATTATTTGTCCAGCACTTTTCTTAACAATGTTATTTTACAAGAAGACATAGGTGAATTAGAGTCAGATGGATTTTCACAAGAACAAAATAATAAAATGTGTTATCATTGTAACAGACATTGAGAAATGCTTTAAGGAAGACTTGTGCCAAATTTAAATGGCCAAAAAGTACCATAAGAAGGGGATTCTAATGGAAGAGGCTTATCGTCCCTTTGTCACAAACTGCAATCTTGTAAGGCCCTCTTTTCAGATTTAGGCGGGAGGGAACATTCCCATGAATTTTGGGATAAGAGATACAATATATTGCCAAATGTATTCGCTCATGTGCCTTTTCATGCATACGAACTTAAGTAACATCCCATTCTTAATCCATAGGGTTTAATATGACGTCGGCCCACCCTTTGCAGCTATAACAGCTTCAACTCTTCTGGTCAAGCTTTCCATAAGATTTAGGAGTGTGTTTATGGGAATTTTTGACCATTCTTCCAGAAGCACATTTGTGAGGTCAGACACTGATGTTGGACAGAAGGCCTGGCTCGCAGTCTCCGCTCTAATTCATCCCAAAGGTGTTCTATCGGGTTGAGGTCAGGACTGTGCAGGGTAGTCAGGGTCTTCCACACCAAACTGGCTTTATGGACCTTGCTTTGTGCACTGATGAGCAGTCAGTTTGGGGATGGCCCCTTCCTGTTCGAACATGTTTCTACAAAGTTGGGAGCATGAAATTGTCCAAAACCTCTTGGTATGCTGAAGCATTCAGAGTTACTTTCACACCATAATCCCCCCTCCACCAAACTACCAAAAGTACCGTTCTCCTGGCAACCGCCAAACCCAGACTTGTACACTCGATTGTCGGATAGGGAAGCATGATTTGTCACTCCATAGAACACGTGTCCACGTGGCCTACCACTTCATAGCTGAGTTGCTGTTATTCGCAATCGCTTCCACTTTGTTAGCTGCCCCCTAGGCATGGGCCGGTGTATGTATCAGATCGGCTCGGGGTCCTTTGTCGTTGGACAGTTGTGATTAGCAAAGTTCACTTTCACCAAACTGTTCTCGGTGAGTATTTCATGCCAGAGATAGGGTCTGGGTTTAAAAATACCGGAGTTCCCCTTTAACTCGGGCCGTTTCTGATGGCTTCTCTGAGCGTGGCTTTTTTTAATGCCTGTTCTGTGACAAAACGTTGTTGAACAATTTTATACTATTTCCTATTGTTTCCTGTTTCTAGATTTCTCCTGTCATCACACCTGCCTTCCTCAAGACACCCTTATAGGAGCTGCAGGAGCATTATCCGGATTCCTCCGAACTACCTCTTTCTTCCCTCAGAGTACTGCCTTACCTGGATTCTCCTGTCCATCTACAATCACCTCCTCGGTACAATAAACTCTGTTAACCTTTATCCTCCCTGTCTCCAGTGTCTGTTCTTGGGTCCTAGAAACTTTAAGGGGGCTAGCAACCAAGCTGTGACAGCACAATCTAGCCAAAAGATGGACTTAGCTGACGCTTTCCGGACTATTTTGACCCAACAGGGAGTCTTGCTCTGCGAACACGAGAAGGCGTTGCGTTCCTTGGACGAGCAGCACAGTTCCAATAACCAGCACCTCAACCAGGTTTCTGAACTATTGCAGAATACTCACAAACGCTTGTCTGTTTCCTCTCCAAACATGACACCCGAGCCTATTTTCCACAATGCCTCCTTCCCCACCCCAGATCATTTCACCGGAGATGTCAGCAAATGCAGAGATTTCCTGCTACAGTGTTCCTTAGCCTTCACTCATTCTCCACGTTCCTTCTCCTCTGACTCAGATAAGATCTCCTATGTCATTGCCTTATAAAAGGGCCGAGCACTAGATTGAGTTCTAACCTTTTTTCAGCAATGCTCGATTGACTCTTTTCCCTTTCCTACGTTTCAGGAAGAAATTTGGAGAACTTTTGACCACCCGGCCAAGCAGAGGAGGTAGAGAACCTCTAGCCAATCTCGCAGCCAAGCCACCTTTCCTCCTCCGAGGGAATCCACTATGGTGGTGCATCCATTTATGATGCCTATGCAGGTAAGTTGGGCGAGGCTTACCCCCGAGGAACGTCTTTGTCTCTTGAGAGCTCATCTATTGCAGTGCAAATACTCACTTTATTGCTACCTGTCCCATTTGACCAAAAGACGGAGCCCACCAGTAGAGGCAGGATTACTGGTGGGCGGTACAATTAAAGAGAATCCTCCCTGACTCACTTTACCAGTGACCATCCAGATTGGCAACTCAAGTAAAAACTTTTTAGCGTTGGTGGATTCTGGAGTAGAGCAGAACCTCCTGGACCCTGCCTTAGCTTTGCATCTCCATCTTTCCCCTGGAATTACTACCTTCATCTATCATGGTTTCAGCTTTGGACGGAGCTGAAACCATCACTCACAAAACAGCACCCATCACTCTGACAGTGTCTGGTAACCATTAAAAGTGAAAAAATAGTTTCTTTTGTTCCCCTTCTCAAGTGTTCCCATCATACTTGGTTTTCCTTGGCTAGCCTTTCACAACCCACATATTCTCTGGGTTGTGTAACCCAGTTTGTTCATCCCTGTAGTGAAATCGTCTTCAGCTCTCACTTCTGCACTTTAAAAATTCAATTTAAGGTTCCAATTAAGCTGGCATATCCATTCCATTTCACCCTTTTAGAATAATTTGGCAAGATTTTTAGACTTTTCACTTATTTTCATTCTCCTTTAAATCCTTCTGTTGTTTTTAACCTTTCAACTTCCTCAACTAAGACTTTGACTGCAGTTTTTTCCAATAGGTTTAAATCATTCCACTATTGTCATTTGTACTTCAAATTTATTCAAACAACAATTCAGCAACTCTTTTTTTTCATACTAAAATTAAAATTTTCTTTTGTTACTTGGCATCTTCCGCTGTCTTCATTACTTCAACCTATTTCATTCCAGCACATTCTCTTTTCTCTAGTTTTCTGCCTTCATCTAGCTCCAGCTCATTTCAAGGATAGTTTCAGAAAGTAATATTCTGCAACATTTTCCCATATTTCTGCATTGTCTCTCTTCTTTCTGCAAAACTTTCACTTTTGGTTTTTCATTTTCCTTCTTTTCTTCATCTCCTTCTGTTGTTTTTAACCCTTTACCTTTTACTATTGAGACTTCTGCATTTTTTCAACTCTTTAATCAATTCTTCAGTTCTTCCAATAGCTTGAAATCATTCCACCATTGTTTTTAAACATTCAAATTCCTTTAACCCTTCATTTCCTTCATTCAGCAAGATTTTTTAACCATTTCTTTATTTCTTATCTGTGTGTTTCTCTGTTTCTCATTTAACATCAGTGTTTTGGTGATCCATTTAACCTTTAACATTTTTCATGAGGACTGTCCATCTCTGTGTTGAAATGCTCTTCAGCTGTCACTTCTGGACTCTAAAATTCAATTGAAGGTTCCATATTAAGTTGGCAAATCCATTCCATTTCACCCTTTTAGAATTACTTTTTGAAAGAATTTTCACTCATTTTGATTCTGCTTGAAATCAATTTGTTGTTTTTAACCTTTCAACTTTGTTAACTCAGACTTCTGCAGGTTTTTTCCAGTAGGTTTAAATTAATCCACTATTTTATTTTCACCTTCAAACCACTTCAACCAGGACTTCAGCAACTATGGGTTTCTCTGTTTTCTATTTAACATCAGTGTTGTGGTGATCCATTTAATTTGTTCATATCTGTGTTGAAATGGTTCAGGTTCCAATTAAGCTGGCATACACATTCCATTGTCATTCTGTCAACGTGATTTCAAAATATTACTACTACATTACATGGAATGTTGTGCCATTGTACCTGTGCCCAAGAAATCAGCCATCACCTGACTCAATGATGACCGCTTTATCGCTCTGACTCCAGTCATCATGAAGTGCTTCGAGAGGATCCTCAGATAACCGTTCTACGGAGGATGCTGTCTCGTTGGCACTTCACTCGGCCCTGACTCACCTGCAGCATCCCAACACCTATGTCAGGATGCTATTTGTGGACTTCAGTTCAGCCTTCTGTTCAGTTCTGTTCAACACTGTTCTACAGGACATGCTGGCTCTAGCTTCACAACCTGGGACTGTCAGCATTACTGTACCTCTGTGCCTTCAGGTGGTGCGGATAGGGGACTCAACCACCTCCCAAATGATCCTCAACACTGGCAGGCCACAGGGTTGTGTGCTCAGTCCTGCCCTCTTCACCCACAATTGCACTACCATTTACTCGTCAAACATAGCCATGAAGTTTGCAGGAGACACCACCGTGGTGGATCTCATATCGGACAATGATGAAACACTCTACATAGAGGATGTCCAGCACCTGACGCAGTGGTTTTCTAGGAACAACCTCATCCTGAACACCAGCAAGACCAAGGAGGTCATAGTGGACTACAGAATATCCAGGAAAACTCAACATGCTACGCTCTGCATACAGGGGGAGGCAGTGGAGCGTGTGTGGACAACATCGAGTTCCTGGGAGGCTATATTTCCTCTGACCTCTCTTGGACCGCTTTCCTGTTGTTCTGTGGTCAGTAAACACTTCACACCTGATGAAAAAGGCACAACAATGGCTCTTCTTCCTCAGGAAGCTGAAGCGGGCAGGACTGTCCTCTCAGTTGCTCTACAGAGCAACATTAGAGAGCATTCTGTGTCTCTGTGTGACAGTGTGGTACGGTAGCTGCACGGCACAGAATAGCAAGGACTGTGCCCGGGTGGTGAGAACTGCAGAGGGGATTGTGGGCTGCCGTCTGCCCGATCTGGACTCTGTTTACACCTCCAGAGTCTAGAGGAGGGCTGAACGCATTGCTAAGGATCCCACCCACCCGGGCAACAGACTTTGTGCCGTTTGTACCACTGCTATGAGGAAAACGGTACAGGAACATTAAAATAAGCACTACAAGGCTTAGGAACAGCTTCTCCCCCAGAGCTGTGAAAGCAATCACCCCCCTGTAGTGACACACATACCCTGCAGAAATCCCCCTCCCCCTTCAGTCACAAACATCCTCCCAGACTTACACCCTCCTGCTCATACTCACTTCCACGCCCAAACTGGGACTCGCATTAAGTGCACTTTATTCTCATCCTCAGACAATATTTACAGATATACATTCTTATTTATTACGTTCACATTTCATTACATCTGACTGTATTCTATTTTATTGTGTACAGTTCTTTACTTTAATGTGTGACTTTAGGCCGTGAGTCTGAAGAAAGTTTTGTTATCTTGCATAATGACAATAACGACTTCTTGATTCTTGGAAATGTTGTTAATGTAGTGAGCAATGTACATCTTAATTTGTCTTGTCTTTTACATAAAGTGCAGTAAAAAAGCCACCTCTGTTGTGTTAGCCCGATTCTTACATTGGAACCCCAAGAACAAGCTGGAGCAATCTTAAGTTAAAGTATTTATTAGTGGTCACATGTAAAGTATATGGCAGTGCTGGACTCGGAGTGACAGAGCTCTCGCAGGAAATCAGGCCGAGCCCCGATATCCAGAAACATTTCATATTTATATTCAGCTTTATCTCACAGAGGTTGTACTTACACTCGACAGAGTATAATTGGCCAGTTTTTAGTGGTATGAGCAGGCCAACCACCGTCCTCGTTGTGATCTTTGGATGTGATAAACAACGTGTGTGTGTGAGTGCTGTTTTAGGCGTAACAGACCTATCTAACAAGATACAGAAGCTTTATCTGACCCAGTTATTTAGTCTAGTTATGCTATCTTAAAGTATTGGATCATTCAAGGACATACATTGTGTAGTATAAGCAGAGTGGAAAAGTACAAACTAGGAACATAGAATATTTAGTAAAATACAGAATATGAATACATAATGTCTAAGAACAAAGCCAATTATAACAGCTGCATATTGGGACTGAAACTGTTCAAATACTTGACATCTTGGAGCTGTTTGGAACGACTAATGGCTTCATGTACTATGTGTTGGCTTGTGTCACAACACTCTCTCTTTCAAGGATGATAAAAATAGGCTATTTTGCCTTTTCAAAATACAGAGGTTATAGATAAAATATCTATCTTTGTATAGTTATGTATATATATATATATATATATATACATATATATACATACATACATACATACATAGATCTAGAATATTCATATATTTATATATAAATATTTTATAGACAATATATATATAGAGATATATATATATATATATATATATATATATATATATAAGATATCTTATAGAATAGAATAGAAAAATACTTTATTCATCCCACAGTGAGGGAAATTCAAAATTAGTCAAGTAACTCAAAATTATTATTATTTTAAAAATATTTACAATGATTGTATATTACAATAATAATAATAATACATTATTATTAAACATATATAATTAAATTACAGAATACAGACAGAAAATATTTCATATACACACACTCATACAATTCACAGCAGAGGACATTTACATTTGTTTCACCGCTGGAGTTGGACGACCTTGTCAGGTAAGCATGTTTTTTTTAAAACCATTAGCCACACGCACGCACGCTCACACACACACACATACATCTATATATATATATATTTATATTTATATATACGTTTACATGTATTTCAACTTTTTTCCATGGGAAATCAAAGGAATTTCCCCGGGCTAGCTTTACTAACTCCCTGCAGCACTAACTTTGGACTTCAGCCAAAATGACTAAATGAAACGTATCCTAATAAATTATGTTATTATGTTAAAGAAAAATAGAAAATTAACTGTATTAGAGGTAAAGGGTGAATTTACGCTTTTTGGCAATAGGGGCACAGGTTCCATCATGATAGTTAATTGATGTTTCCACCTTAGCCATTGTAATGGGCTGCTAATTTTAACTAGCCAACTCGGTACAACATCAGAGGAACGAAAAAATAAAAAAACACCTCCGTGAACAGTGTTAGAGCGAATATACGTCCGTATTCCCACTTTAGGGAAGTCTTTAGCCATTCAGTATCATTTCTTGTCAACCAATTTTGATTGGACTTGCAATAAAGCGCTCACTGCAGCAATGTATGACGGCAAATGAAGGCGGTAATTTCCGTGTAAATTCAGGAAACCAGAACCGTGGCATTTCCAAAAGCACATTTTACCAGGTGCTTATGGGAAATGCACAATTCATTAAAAAAAAAAAAACGTTTTATACATTTGTTGACATTTCTAAATATTGTAGTAGATTCAAATTCCTGTTTTTCACAGCATATATGAATTAGTAAGCATTATGGCAGGGTGTATGATTTCTCCATTAGCATTTACAGTGGTGATGAAGATCATTTTTAGAGCTTCCAAGTGGGTTGTAGATGGAGAGAGACGTCAGGATAGCATGCACCTTACACCAATTAGGGCCTACATGGATTATATGACGTTGGTGACTATGTATGAAGAGAATAATTGAGAGACCTAATAAAAATCTAAAGTGGGCTTTTATGAAAATCAAACCCACTAAGTCTAGAAGTATCTCAATAAGTAGAGGGAAATTAAGTGATAGGATGAAGAAAACATTCCAATAATTAGGGAAAAAGCAGTAAAGAGTTTAGGTAGGTGGTACCAGGCAGACTTAAATGATGGCGAGCAGGCAGTGCAGTTTCAGAAAGATGTTGCTGAGGTACTGGATAGAATAGATAAATCAGGGCTTCCAGGAAAGTTGAAGCTGTTGTGTCTGCAATTTGGATTGTTTCATCAATTGATGTTGCCACTGTCTGTGTATGAGATTCCATTATCTGTTGCAGAAAAAATGGAAAGATTAGTTAGCTTTAACATTAGGAAGTGGCTAGGTGTTCCTAGATGCTTAAGTACTGTGGCACTTTATGGGAAAGTCATACTCCAGCTCCCAGTATCTAGTCTAGTAGAGGAATTTAAATGTACTAAAGTTAGGACAGAGCTCCTGTTAGCTGGGAGTAAAAATGTGGTAGTTAGTAAGTAAGGGTCTAAGGTGAAGAGAATGGCAATTCAGTTTGTTCAGGTGGGGGAGAAAGTTAATAAGATAATAAGGAGGCAAGGCAGCTTAGAAGATGCTTGTGATTGGGAAATGCAGGTAGATTTAGGAGGAAATTTTGTTGTTCCCCAAGAAATAGCCTCTACAAATCTATGGCCTGATATAGTCTTGTGGTCTAGGAGTAGAATGAGAGTCTATTTCACAGAGCTGACTGTTCCTTGGGAGGAATTAGTGGCAGAAGCATGTGAAAGGAAAAAGCTTAGGTATGTGGAGTTGGGGGTAGAAGCAGAGCAGCGAGGATGGAAAGTTAGGATCTGTCCAATAGAAGTAGGATGTAGAGGATTTGTTGCAAAGTATGTTGTCTCATTGTTGAGAGAGTTGGGTGTAAGTGACAGAGTGTGAGGAAAATAGTGATGAAAGTGTCAGATGAGGCAGTAAAGTCCAGTCAGTTGATTTGGATTACAAGAAGCAGTAGTAGCTGGGGGCCCAACAGGGGTAGCACTTAGGGTAAACAGACTCTTGGAAGAAACAAGGAAGAAATCCAGGATGTGTTTAAGTGGAGGGTGTGGCCCATATGAGCCTTTTGAATCCAGGTGGCCATTTTAGGTGAGTTGTGCTGTATGGCCTCGTTTTAGCTGGCATTTTTAGTGATTGTAGGACTGTTTAGTTGAATATGTCTGCTAAATCTACTTGTGCACCATCTATACTTTCATTAACCCCTACCTGAACCAGGGTTTGTATCCCATTCCTACTTATCCTTGCCTCTTCTATTTCTATCCCCTACCCGAACCAGGGTTTGTATCCCCATCCTGCTATGACTGGTGTGCAGCTAGTGAAAGGCTGGGGTAGTTTGTGGTTAGGAAAAAAAAGGAGTGGTGTGAGGAGCAGTGATGGCTGGCATTAGAGGAGTGACTCTGGGACGCCATTGATCACATTCAAAGTACCGATGAAAGGAGGATCCCATCTGATGACCCCAATGACATGTTGGCCAGCACTGCTCACTGGTCTATACAGGGATTATAGGAAATTATGCACTGTCTGGTGAGTCTGGTCCATTTTTTCATGTTTATTTGATTTTCAAAAAAAATTTTTAGCATACATTTCTTGTTTACCTTAAATGAATTAATCTAATTTTTGTCTGTCTTCATTTTTTCTGATATATATAGATTTGCATTTATTTCTGAGAGAGATCTCTCAGAGAGAGAGAAAGACAGATAGAAAGTAATTCAATAATAATGTAAATAATTCAATGCAATTGTATTATAATTCAATTGTATTTTGGTATGTTTTGCTTTTGGTAACAGTGGTTGATACCATTCATGCCAATAGAGCCAATTTGAATAAATATTGATATTGATTTTAATTTTTTCTGAGATATATGTAGATATAGATATTCATTTTTTTTCCTTTTCGGCCACAGAGTTGATTCTCAGGTCAAGTGCTTGCTCAATGAAGGATGGAAATTAAAAGGTCAAAAAAGTGCCCAGTTCAGGAGAAGAAGAAAATAAGAAGAATAGAAGATAAAGGTGTGCACTATGCCGTCTGCTCTGAGTATTATGCATGCAATGAAACATATCGCAATAGCTTAATGTGAATTAGTGTGTTTATTAGCCTCTTGCTAATAGTAGCAATATTAGCTATGTTATTCTATTACTTATATTCATTAATTTGATTGTTGTTTACATTAAAACTGTAGACATTTTGATTATAAATTATACAAAGAGTGCCCCTGTCTCTACCTAACGTCTAACATTTTGTAAGCTATACTTTATGATATAGATTTTTTAATAATTTGGAGTATGTTTTGCTTAGGTAATTGGGTGTTAACTATTGTGTTGTGCATTCTGAAAGTTTAATAAATTGTGTATAATGGCATATTCATTTTAATTGGGTAACTGGTGCATGTTCAGTGTATTAGACATATATTGTATTTTAATGTAAATTCAAGGGCAAATATTTTGGAGCACCCTCTGCCACTAGTCAGAATGAGGAACCGTGTACCTACACAGCCACACAGGCCTCTCCAGAAATGGTCTAGGAGTCTCAGGAAGAAGAGCCATCTGCCTCCTCTGCCAAAGATGTCTCCACTGTTGTCTGTGGATTGTTTGGATTAAGACTTACTTGGCTCTTCAGGTGTGTCTATGCACATTCACTTGTGTGTGTTTGTGCTATTTATGTTATTATTTATTACTATTATGATTATATTATTCATCACTTTTAATTATTTGAATAAAGAGGTAATTTGTGCAGAATAATGTGTCTTGTCCACTGTGTGCATGATGGTGGGGTTGGCAGGAACAATGAGGAATGGGTGTGTTTGCCAGGGGGATGAGGGTGCAGAGAGGGGTGTTCACCAAGGGCGCACAACAAGCCAGGTCTGCCACTGTACTTCTCTAGCATATATTAGTGTTTTTATATAGGTGTGTGTGTGTATTATATTATATTATATTATATTATATTATATTATATTATATTATATTATATTATATTATATTATATTATATTATATTATATTATATTATATTATATTATATTATATTATATTAAAAATCAGTTTTGTATTCAGCGAGTTATCATTGATTAAATGCGCTGACACTTCATTGATCCTGCCAGACAGATTACACTGAGTGGAGCAGGTGACCGGTCCAAGATGGCGGCCCTACGGCTCATTAGCGTCAATAGGCAGAAGTTGATGCTTCGTCCATTCTTTATATGTCTATGGTATGGTCCTTGTCAATCCTCACATGATTGGTTGCACAGCGTGCAAGTAACACCTGTAGCCAATGCCCGCAGTGCCCACAGGTACTTTTCCAAAAGCGAAAAGTAAAAAAAAACACGGCTGTGCCAAAGATGGTGAAAATGAACAAAGTGGCCATGATAACAGACAGGGAAAAGTTGACAAAAATCACCTTGTTTTTTAGGAATTTTCCTCAAAATTGGAAGAGGGAAAACATTATGCTATGCGTAACTACAGTGTGCAGGGACAGTGACCCCTGTATTACAATTTAGTGACCAAACACACTTGCTTTTTTAAAAGCTTATGGACGGGCTTATGGAGGAGGCGAAAGCTCTCCTCTGTCCCCCGTCCCTACACCCAAACATAAAGAATGTGAAGGGGACAAAAGGCCTCCTCACGCTGGAGGGCAAAATTGTCCAGGTATGTTGATTTGTCCTCATCAGAATGTTACACTTATACACTCAGATAAATTAACATTCTCAGTCAGTGTGTATTCTTTCTTATCCTGTTGTAATTCAGAGATATAAACATTTTAGGTAGACAAAGTAATAGGAATGGGAGAGAGGAGAGAGGAGGTCCCACTGAGTGATGTGAAGCTGCAGCAGGTAAGACCAGAGAATGTGAGGATTGGAGAGTAGGGACAACCTCTGTAGTTTCTAGATAAGGGTAGATAAGATAAGATACGTTTCCACGTGACTATTCTGTGATTACCTCAGTAGTGTGTGATAATTGTCTCTTTCTGTGGCGCCAGTTTACTCTGTGAAGTGCAACATGGATGCAAGAGGGGACTCCCTGCATTCAGCTACTTAAAGCAAAGTAGAGGTAAAAACCAATACATCCTAATCAGAATCAGAATTAGCTTTATTTTCCAAGTACGTAGACACATACAAGGAATTTTTTGACGGCAGTTGTTTTCTCTCTGGTTTAAAAATGTAAAAGGCCACATGAAATTTGAGGGTCTGTCGCGATCGACTCTACAGAAAATTGGCGACGTCTGCACA
Source organism: Leuresthes tenuis (assembly GCF_036924035.1). Lineage (NCBI taxonomy): Eukaryota > Metazoa > Chordata > Actinopteri > Atheriniformes > Atherinopsidae > Leuresthes > Leuresthes tenuis. Next base: position 32,312,231 of record NW_027325368.1, on the reverse strand, counting down.
CTATGAGCCTCAGTATCCGCTGACCCCGCTCTGTCATTTTACGTGGAATAGTAGCGAGGAAATTTCACAACTGGACTTGTTGCACAGGTGGCATCCTACCACGGTACCACGCTGGAATTCAGCTCCTGAGAGCAACCCATTCTTTCACAGATGTTTGTAGAAGCAGTCTGCATGCCTAGGTGCTTGAATTTATACACCTGTGGCCATGGAAGTGATTGGAACACCTGAATGTAATTATTTGGATGGGTGAGTGAATACTTTTGGCAGTATAGTGTATATTATCATGTAGTGAAGCGCTTTGAGTGGTCAGTTAGACTAGAAAAGCGCTATACAAGTACAAGTCCATTTACCATTTACCATTATACAGACATAAAATAGCAAGTGATCTGGCACAATTAAGAAATAGATTAAAGAAATAAACAAGGAGTAAGAAAGAGGTTTAATATCTAGCTGCAAGGTGTTATGTGACATAAGTGCTATTTGTTTTGGCAGGTGCTGATTGTAACTGAGGCAGCTGGAGCACTGGAGCTCCTCCTGTCAGACAAGGAAGTGTACAATGTTTCCCAGGACTTGTGGGAGCCATTTGACGTTACCCTTGAAACGGGTAAAGTTTTTGTGAATATAAAATTAATTGGAATTGGAAAAAAAATCATAAACATAAAAGCAGTGGGCAGACCCTGCCCTCCTGCACAATAAAATGTGTCTTTTACGTATATGGGCTACAAATAGTTCTATCGTTAACATTGTTTTTGGTTCTATGTTCTGTTTATTATTAAGTGAATTTTTTTTGTAAATAAGAAAAAAATCTATTTAAATTCAGCATTTGGCTCAGTTGTATCACTGTGGTAATATAGTCTGTGAAGATAAAAACTCTCCCAATCAAGGCTCAGTTCTTGAAATACTACTGACAGGAATTTCAGATATGAGATGGTGACAGAGGGAGGGTCTGTGAATCAGAGTATCATTCGTTCTTTCCATTGTCAATTGCCAATCAAAAATTAAATAATGAAAAATTGACTGGTTATTTTGTCACTTTTAGGCTCAGATAAAAAAATTCGAAATGGAAAAACGGGCACCAGGACAGAATTTGATTTTAATATTTAATTGGTCGGGTTTACGTGACCTGGAAGCTTGGTAAGGCTGCTCAGCCTGGCAGGCTGCACAAGCGCCCAACAACAACCAATCAGATTGCGAGCTACAGCACAATCAATCAGCTCACCGGCACCCATCGGGTGTGATGACTATACAGTATTTTTGTAAATAAACGGGTTAGTTGAGGTGCTTGAAATTTTGAATTGAAAGTTACTGCTAACGTTAGATTTTGTTGATACAAAATACATATTTTTTCAGTATTCTGTTAGTTACTTTCAAGAGTGACTGGAGAAATTAGTGCCTTGCAGGCTAATTATTGAGATAATGATGATTGTAGATTGCATGTCATTATTCAGTCAGCTGCCTTCAAGGCTGACTGCAGAGATTAGTGCCTTGCAGACTGAATATTATTATTACACATTCCTGTCTTTCTATAGAAGTCTATGGAAGTGTCGCCACTCTCTTTTTACACCACTCTGGACATATATACATAGACGTCGCATGACTGCTGCCGCTCACTAGAGAGCAACAGTCATAAATGAAGAGCTGAAAGACGGGCTTGAATGCTACTCTGATAAAAAAAAATGGAAATACTAATTTGAATATTTTATATAAGTTCTTTAAATAAAGATCTGAATACACCTGATCTTTTCTGGGTTCTTTTCGTTTTATCTAAGTCTGTCTGTCTGACGTTTGACAAACAAATCTTCTCAAAGTAGCTTTACAACTGAGTGATTTATGATCAATTTGATTGGCAATTGAAAATGGAAAGAACGAATGATACCCTGATTGACCGTGGATATGACGGCCAACCGATTTTCCTTTTGATATTGAAAAACCAAAATCGGGAAACAAGCTGAATCAGAGTAAATTAAATCAGGGTATCATTCGTTCTTTCCATTTTCAACTGCCAATCAAAAATCAAAAAATGAAAAATTGACTGATTATTTTGTTTTTACACCTTTTACGCCTAGTTCTCTTACTCTTGCAAAGACAATAGTTTAATTATGTGAAACTATTGTTTGTTTGTAAATAGGATGATGATCTGATGCTGTTCTTGGAAGTGTCCACCACCATGGACCCTAGGTTCAAGGAGAAAATCAACAAAGAAGAAGTCTTTGACGGTGTGATGGAGGTAGCAGTAAGATAAGTAAGTTAAAAGTCATTACAATTTAACTTTGAGAATATATGCAATGTACATGTACATGCATGTACATAACACATTTATTAAGGCAATCTAATATCCCTCCCTCAGCTGTTAGAGGATCAGGTTGTGACAATGAATGAAGTTCCATGAGTTCCAGCGGGATGAAGAAGAAGAGGAGGATGCAAGTTTGACATGTTTGTGTGATCCTATGCTGTGTTGCAGCAAAAAGCAATGAACTTAACTTAAAAAAAAAGTGGTATTGTTTTATATTTCAGCATTCAAAAGCTGTATCTATACTGGGAGAACTCTTCGCAGAGGAAGATAGACAACTGCAAAGGCAGCTCATTCAGCAGCAGAGTGCACCAACTACTCAAGAAAGACTGAAGAAAGAACTTGCAGTTTACAGAGATCTTCCCCCTATCTCTACTGAACAAGACCCTGTCCACTAGTGCTAGAGTAAGACAGACGCACTTCTCTTACTCTCACAGCTGTCCTTCACCTACCTTTCCATCCAGGCCTCATTGCTTTTTCTTAACAAAAACTGTTAGGGTCAAATACCGCAGGAGAAGTGTCTCCAGTGCCTCCACTGCACTGTTCTGTTTATGTATGTTTTTTTTTCTATGATCTTCTGTTCTAAGAAGCATTTAATTGCAAGAATAGCTTCTGTTCTGATCCTCCTTGTGGGAATAAAAAAACCCATTGAATCTTTTAACATCTTGTAATGTCTTTATTGTTTACTCTAAACTACGTTGTAGTATCGATAAGGATAGCCTCCTCACCGAGTCAAATTTCCCCCCAATTCTCAGCCATGTTTTTATATGGCAATAAAATGTTCTTAATTGTTGTTCGTTCTTGGATTTTTTTATGCCAAATAGAATTGTGTGTAAAATTGTTGGTAGCCACTGTGTTAATGTCTCTGTAACTGAGACATTACAGTAAATCTATTTGAATTCATGAATGATCAGAGAGACAGAGACTGCTGATAATAAGCAGTACTTTCCCTCTGTGTTCTGTGGGTAGATTCAGTCTTTTATGATGGTGTTTCCTGACCCGGCTCCTCTGTATTCAGCCACATGTTTCTAAGTTTATTTTATTCATGTGTGCGAGTGTGCATATGCGTGGGTTGGGGATGGGGGTTGCTTTTAAACATTTACAGCACTTTGTGCTACATTTTTAATGTATGAAAAGTGCTTTATAAATAAAGTTTGATTGATTGATTTATACTCCTATAACTAACAGACTGTGTGTCTATTCTCAGACTGAGATTTGAAACTTATTCCTGCTTTGGCTGGTAAGTACAGAGTTATTGTAAAGTTAAACAGGCTGTAAATCTGAGTTAATATGTTGTTTTTAAAGATAATTGAGCTATGATTAGATTAACTTGGGATACATCAGAGTTTGTGAAAGGAGTGAATTTCCTCCTAAACAGACATTTAATGAACACAGAAATATTCTGTCCACACTTACTGAAGCTTTTAGGAAACATCTTCACTTTGTTGGTAGATTTCCTGACATTCAGATACTGTCACCTGGAAATACTGAATGGATGTGTGGACTGGTGATGATTATACTGTGTTTGTGCAGACAGTTTTAGTCCAAACTTTCCATTCAGACTGAACTATTAAACTGTCTCCAGTTAAAGTGGGTCTCCCAAGTTAGCAGAAAGTATTTCCCTATTTCTGGATATCCCCATTTTACTGTCCTGTTCCTGTGGGCGTGTCAGTGATTGACAAATAAAGCAGCCAATCGCAGCAGCTTAGCACATGACGTTCACTGCAGGGCAGCTGACAGAAGACTTTGTGCTGCTTCTAACTTCGTCTCAGCAGTCATTTTCTCTGGAAATAAAGCTGAAATGACAGCACAGCTGTGCTCTTTACATTGTCTGGATGCTGATGGAAAAGCTGAGTGTAAAAAGCCCACAGCAACAGCAGCTCCATATCTCAGTGACACACAGTCTAAGTTGCAGTGTCATTACATTGTGTTTTATTGCCCCCGTGTTGGTGAACCTGCTCTGTCCTCAGCTGGAAGAATTTAACTGACAACTTTCTTTTCCTCCTTTTTTTAAGACTACCTGAACTCTGATCCCTGCTCCTGCTCTAACTGGTGAGGACCAAGATTTAGTTCGTTGATGGATGTGTTCCTGATACCTGCTCTGTGTCATATGAAGTGAAGCTTCCTGTCAGTGTGCAGCTGTGTAACACCCAGCCCAGCAAAAACAAAAGGCTCCATGAAAACACAGTAAATACCCAGTCCTTGTGTTATCATGAAGTCCCCACATCACACACCACAGGGACCAGAGAATAAGAAGGGTGGGTTGAAATGTGATCGGGCCAGCCTACAGTGAGTTAAGAAATGAACTAGTCCAGTGTCAATTGGCCTGCCGACCTATTAGTTTTATGGGCCAGCAGCACTAATAAATAGATGAATTAAAAAATGGTCTTGGACCACTGGGAGAAATATACAGTGTGGCCGGTCCATTGCTGGTGGTGAGGACGTATGACAGGAAGCAGTGGATTCACAGGAAAGGCAGAAGTTACTCCAAATCTTCACCCCCCATCCTTTACACTTCTGAGTTTATTTGATAAAAAATACAACTTAAACACCTTTTCATGGTTTGGGAACTTTAAAATGATATCTCAACATGAAGCTGCTTCACTGAAATACTTTGATGAACACAGGTGTCTAATGGATGTTCTGTTTGTGTCTTCCAGGTGTTCTGAGGATTATCATATCCCTCTTTCTGTCACTATCAGCTGCTCTCTCTTTCCTCCCATCTTCCAATTCTAATTTTGAACGGTGTTGTCTTTCTTCTGTCTACTCTGTCTGATTTACCAGTGTTTCTTCAAACTTGGTTTACCAGTAACCAGTGTTTCCAGTTGTCCAAAAACCTGGTTAAACCAGTAACCAGAGTCAAGTCTCACCAGAAACTGTTTTTTTATCAGAGTCCAGTTTCACCAGAAACTGTTTTTTTTATCATAGTCCAGTTTTACTGGAAACTGTTTTTTACCAGAGTCCAGTTTAACCGGAAACTGTTTTTATCAGAGTCCAGTTTCACCAGAAACTTTTTTTTTTAAATCAGAGTCCAGTTTCACCAGAAACCAGTCTTTACATAAACCAGCTGTTGAAAAGAATAGTTTTTCAGATCAAATTTATCAAGCTGGTTGATTTGGATTTTACCACTTTATTCAACTTCTGACTGTCTGATAAGAGTGCTCAATTCAATTCAATTTTATTTATATAGCGCCAGATTACAACAATTGTCATCTCAAGGCACTTAAGTAATATAGTCCAATTCAAGCCAATTGGAATTCAATTAATTGTAATCATAATCCAATTAATTCATATAGAGCCAATCCAAAAATTTATATCCTAGCTAAGGAAACCAACAGATTGCACAAAAACTTGTCTTCAGTCCAATCTCCCGTCCTGAGCGTGCCTGTGGAGACTGTGGAAAGGAACGACTCCCTTTTAACAAGAAGAAACCTCTGGCAGAACCAGACTCAGGAAGGGTGGCCTCGACCAGCTGGGGTTTGAGAAGACAGAAAAGAGGGAAAAGTGGGGGAAAAAACACCATAACACCATTCAAAGGATACCTGTTGGAACAGGGAAACACAAGTTAATAACCACAATAATGTCACATGTACATAAAATCAATTGAGAAATTAAACGGGGGGAAAAAGAGAGCAAAGTGAGGAAAGGTGTGACAGATGAGCAGTCTAAGCCTATAGCAGCTTAATTATGGGATGTTTAAGGATTACCTGAGCCATCCCTAATTGTAAGCTTTATCAAAAAGGAAAGTTTTAAGCCTAATCTTAAAAGTGGAAAGGGTGTCTGCTTCCCGGACATTTACTGGCAGCTTATTCCACAAGAGAGGGGCCTGATAACTGAAGGCTCTACCTCCCATTCTACTTTTAGAAACTCTGGGAACAACAAGTAAACCTGCAGTTTGGGAGCGAAGTGCTCCGTTAGGAAAATATCTTACAATGAGATCTTTAAGATATGATGGAGCTCGGTCATTAAGAGCTTTATATGTGAGGAGAAGAATCTTAAATTCTATTCTCAATTTAACAGGGAGCCAATGAAGAGAAGCTAAAACTGGAGAAACATGATCTCTCCTGTTAGTTCTCATCAGAACTCTGGCTGCAGCATTTTGGATCAGCTGGAGGCTTTTCAGAGAATATGTGGGACAGCCCAATGATAAGGAGTATCTGAGCTCTCCTGCTCTGTCCGATTTCCCTCTCTCTCACCACAAATTGAGATCTCTGAGTTTGATCAGAAATATTTCTAGAGTCATAGATTACTCTTCCACTCTTGGCATAAAGTTGAAAACATTATATGGGACAATAAAAGCAAATAAATTTGAAGTTTGCTTCTTAAAGACAACATTTTTCACTAACCTTAGACATTTGGACTTAAACTTGAAAAGCTGATGTTCCAAAGTCTAAAAACAATTAGCCTGACTCACCGGATTGGTTTACCTAGAGATTAAGCAACATTTCGATCTCTAAATACAGTTTAAAGCAGTGTTCATCAGTGTGAAAAGGTAGAAAAGAGTGTCTGTACAAGTAAGTTTGATAAACTAAAGGTTTGAAGAATAAGTATTTTACCTGTTCAACAACACTTTATACACTCAATACAGTTCTTTAAAAGTGAGTACGATCTGCTGCATATTACATAATAAACACCACAGAACTGTAGATATTTTTTACTTTGCTGTTCTACAAGAGCAATTTACTTAAAGTGTGAGCTAACGCACAGATATGATTGTGCATCTGTATATTTTGAACTTCCAGATGAAGTTAGTGCACGCAGGTCAAAGTATCAGGTGGACTTGACTCAGCTGTCTGTGTATGGAACATTTGGAGGTGGAGAGAGGCTTCTCAGCCTTGAACATGGACTGAGCTTTTTGTCATCAGATATACAGTATCAGCTGCTGATCATGGCAGGGTTATGTATCGCAGTTTTCAGATGCAGATCTGGTCAATACGGATACTTTGACCCACACTCCAGGAATAAAAATGGTCTGCCAATGTCACCCAGGCTGTTGAACCTTGGTACTGCTGTGATGCTGAAATTCACACATCTGAGAGACATTATTGACAGGATCAAGTTGTGCTACACAATCTTTGACATCCAGTCATCTTCTATGTATGAACTCAAGCCTCTGTCATTTCACAGTGTGAACACATCCAACCAGAGAAATGCTGTTTCAGACACAGACTGCAGACACACAGCTGTTGATGCACCTCCTCTGTTAGAGGAAGCTGTCAATGAATCACACACACACACTGCCACTGATCAGTCTGAGAACATTTCACCAGAAATGTAAGCTGACACAACTGATGTTCAACAAGAGGTTGATGTTACGTTACATTCAACACAGGCTTCTCCTGCACATGAGTGTAACTTCACAGAAGAAGTGATGAACCCTGTTGTAGATGATCTTTCTGATGATGTAATGGAAGGTGTGTCCATTGATATCAGTTTTACATTTGCTGTTACACAATAAAATGTCTCATTCAATCCTACGTGCTGAAAAAGAAGCAACAAGGGAATTCAGTTTCCTTTCATCACATGATGCTACCTGTGAATCAAATGTTTCACCCTCAATAAGAAACAATGCGTCCACTGAGCTCTCTGATACTGTACCGATGGGAATCTCCTGTAAACAACAGAGACAAAAAATGAAGAGGAGACAAGAGGAGAGAAAAGAGAATCAAAAAAGGAAAGAAAGAGAAAAGTATGATTCAGGTGAATATTTTAGAGCAAAGAAAAAATCTTAACCAAACTTCAATGTAATCTCCCTGTACATTATTAATAAGTATAAACACAACTCTGAATTAAGGGAAAAACAAATCATACATCAGAAATTCTTACAGGAAAAAAAAATTAGAAAGTAGACAGAAAAAGAGAGAAAGCTTTTAGACAGAAACAGATGATCTACACCAGAAACCGTTACAGTCAAAGTGAAGCTTTTAGTTAGAAACAGATGATCTACATCAGAAACCGTTACAGTCAAAGTGAAGCTTTTAGACAGAAACAGATGATCTACATCAGAAACCGTTACAGTCAAAGTGAAGCTTTTAGACAGAAACAGATGATCTACATCAGAAACTGTTACAGTCAAAGTGAAGCTTTTAGACAGAAACAGATGATCTACATCAGAAACCGTTACAGTCAAAGTGAAGCTTTTAGACAGAAACAGATGATCTACATCAGAAACCGTTACAGTCAAAGTGAAGCTTTTAGACAGAAACAGATGATCTACATCAGAAACCGTTACAGTCAAAGTGAAGCTTTCAGACAGAAACAGATGATCTACATCAGAAACCGTTACAGTCAAAGTGAAGCTTTTAGACAGAAACAGATGATCTACATCAGAAACCGTTACAGTCAAAGTGAAGCTTTTAGTTAGAAACAGATGATCTACATCAGAAACCGTTACAGTCAAAGTGAAGCTTTTAGACAGAAACAGATGATCTACATCAGAAACCGTTACAGTCAAAGTGAAGCTTTTAGACAGAAACAGATGATCTACATCAGAAACCGTTACAGTCAAAGTGAAGCTTTTAGACAGAAACAGATGATCTACATCAGAAACCGTTACAGTCAAAGTGAAGCTTTTAGACAGAAACAGATGATCTACATCAGAAACTGTTACAGTCAAAGTGAAGCTTTTAGACAGAAACAGATGATCTACATCAGAAACCGTTACAGTCAAAGTGAAGCTTTTAGACAGAAACAGATGATCTACATCAGAAACCGTTACAGTCAAAGTGAAGCTTTTAGACAGAAACAGATGATCTACATCAGAAACCGTTACAGTCAAAGTGAAGCTTTTAGACAGAAACAGATGATCTACATCAGAAACCGTTACAGTCAAAGTGAAGCTTTTAGACAGAAACAGATGATCTACATCAGAAACCGTTACAGTCAAAGTGAAGCTTTTAGACAGAAACAGATGATCTACATCAGAAACCGTTACAGTCAAAGTAAAGCTTTTAGACAGAAACAGATGATCTACATCAGAAACCGTTACAGTCAAAGTGAAGCTTTTAGACAGAAACAGATGATCTACATCAGAAACCGTTACAGTCAAAGTGAAGCTTTTAGACAGAAACAGATGATCTACATCAGAAACCGTTACAGTCAAAGTGAAGCTTTTAGACAGAAACAGATGATCTACATCAGAAACCGTTACAGTCAAAGTGAAGCTTTTAGACAGAAACAGATGATCTACATCAGAAACCGTTACAGTCAAAGTGAAGCTTTTAGACAGAAACAGATGATCTACATCAGAAACCGTTACAGTCAAAGTGAAGCTTTTAGACAGAAACAGATGATCTACATCAGAAACCGTTACAGTCAAAGTGAAGCTTTTAGACAGAAACAGATGATCTACATCAGAAACCGTTACAGTCAAAGTGAAGCTTTTAGACAGAAACAGATGATCTACATCAGAAACCGTTACTGTCAAAGTGAAGCTTTTAGACAGAAACAGATGATCTACATCAGAAACCGTTACAGTCAAAGTGAAGCTTTTAGACAGAAACAGATGATCTACATCAGAAACCGTTACAGTCAAAGTGAAGCTTTTAGACAGAAACAGATGATCTACATCAGAAACCGTTACAGTCAAAGTGAAGCTTTTAGACAGAAACAGATGATCTACATCAGAAACCGTTACAGTCAAAGTGAAGCTTTTAGACAGAAACAGATGATCTACATCAGAAACCGTTACAGTCAAAGTAAAGCTTTCAGACAGAAACAGATGATCTACATCAGAAACTGTTACAGTCAAAGTGAAGCTTTTAGACAGAAACAGATGATCTACATCAGAAACCGTTACAGTCAAAGAGAAGCTTTTAGTTAGAAACAGATGATCTACATCAGAAACCGTTACAGTCAAAGTGAAGCTTTTAGACAGAAACAGATGATCTACATCAGAAACCGTTACAGTCAAAGTAAAGCTTTCAGACAGAAACAGATGATCTACATCAGAAACTGTTACAGTCAAAGTGAAGCTTTTAGACAGAAACAGATGATCTACATCAGAAACCGTTACAGTCAAAGTGAAGCTTTTAGACAGAAACAGATGATCTACATCAGAAACCGTTACAGTCAAAGTGAAGCTTTTAGACAGAAACAGATGATCTACATCAGAAACCGTTACAGTCAAAGTGAAGCTTTTAGACAGAAACAGATGATCTACATCAGAAACTGTTACAGTCAAAGTGAAGCTTTTAGACAGAAACAGATGATCTACATCAGAAACTGTTACAGTCAAAGTGAAGCTTTTAGACAGAAACAGATGATCTACATCAGAAACCGTTACAGTCAAAGTGAAGCTTTTAGACAGAAACAGATGATCTACATCAGAAACCGTTACAGTCAAAGTGAAGCTTTTAGACAGAAACAGATGATCTACATCAGAAACCGTTACAGTCAAAGTGAAGCTTTTAGACAGAAACAGATGATCTACATCAGAAACTGTTACAGTCAAAGTGAAGCTTTTAGACAGAAACAGATGATCTACATCAGAAACCGTTACAGTCAAAGTGAAGCTTTTAGACAGAAACAGATGATCTACATCAGAAACCGTTACAGTCAAAGTGAAGCTTTTAGTTAGAAACAGATGATCTACATCAGAAACCGTTACAGTCAAAGTGAAGCTTTTAGTTAGAAACAGATGATCTACATCAGAAACTGTTACAGTCAAAGTGAAGCTTTTAGACAGAAACAGATGATCTACATCAGAAACCGTTACAGTCAAAGTGAAGCTTTTAGTTAGAAACAGATGATCTACATCAGAAACTGTTACAGTCAAAGTGAAGCTTTTAGACAGAAACAGATGATCTACATCAGAAACCGTTACAGTCAAAGTGAAGCTTTTAGACAGAAACAGATGATCTACATCAGAAACCGTTACAGTCAAAGTGAAGCTTTTAGACAGAAACAGATGATCTACATCAGAAACTGTTACAGTCAAAGTAAAGCTTTCAGACAGAAACAGATGATCTACATCAGAAACCGTTACAGTCAAAGAGAAGCTTTTAGACAGAAACAGATGATCTACATCAGAAACCGTTACAGTCAAAGTGAAGCTTTTAGACAGAAACAGATGATCTACATCAGAAACCGTTACAGTCAAAGTGAAGCTTTTAGACAGAAACAGATGATCTACATCAGAAACCGTTACAGTCAAAGTGAAGCTTTTAGACAGAAACAGATGATCTACATCAGAAACCGTTACAGTCAAAGTGAAGCTTTTAGACAGAAACAGATGATCTACATCAGAAACCGTTACTGTCAAAGTGAAGCTTTTAGACAGAAACAGATGATCTACATCAGAAACCGTTACAGTCAAAGTGAAGCTTTCAGACAGAAACAGATGATCTACATCAGAAACCGTTACAGTCAAAGTGAAGCTTTTAGACAGAAACAGATGATCTACATCAGAAACCGTTACAGTCAAAGTAAAGCTTTTAGACAGAAACAGATGATCTACATCAGAAACCGTTACAGTCAAAGTGAAGCTTTTAGACAGAAACAGATGATCTACATCAGAAACCGTTACAGTCAAAGTGAAGCTTTTAGACAGAAACAGATGATCTACATCAGAAACCGTTACAGTCAAAGTGAAGCTTTTAGACAGAAACAGATGATCTACATCAGAAACCGTTACAGTCAAAGTAAAGCTTTCAGACAGAAACAGATGATCTACATCAGAAACTGTTACAGTCAAAGAGAAGCTTTTAGACAGAAACAGATGATCTACATCAGAAACCGTTACAGTCAAAGTGAAGCTTTTAGACAGAAACAGATGATCTACATCAGAAACCGTTACAGTCAAAGTGAAGCTTTTAGTTAGAAACAGATGATCTACATCAGAAACTGTTACAGTCAAAGTGAAGCTTTTAGACAGAAACAGATGATCTACATCAGAAACCGTTACAGTCAAAGTGAAGCTTTTAGACAGAAACAGATGATCTACATCAGAAACCGTTACAGTCAAAGTGAAGCTTTTAGACAGAAACAGATGATCTACATCAGAAACCGTTACTGTCAAAGTGAAGCTTTTAGACAGAAACAGATGATCTACATCAGAAACCGTTACAGTCAAAGTGAAGCTTTTAGACAGAAACAGATGATCTACATCAGAAACCGTTACAGTCAAAGTGAAGCTTTTAGACAGAAACAGATGATCTACATCAGAAACCGTTACAGTCAAAGTAAAGCTTTCAGACAGAAACAGATGATCTACATCAGAAACTGTTACAGTCAAAGAGAAGCTTTTAGACAGAAACAGATGATCTACATCAGAAACCGTTACAGTCAAAGTGAAGCTTTTAGACAGAAACAGATGATCTACATCAGAAACTGTTACAGTCAAAGTGAAGCTTTTAGACAGAAACAGATGATCTACATCAGAAACTGTTACAGTCAAAGTGAAGCTTTTAGACAGAAACAGATGATCTACATCAGAAACCGTTACAGTCAAAGTGAAGCTTTTAGACAGAAACAGATGATCTACATCAGAAACCGTTACAGTCAAAGTGAAGCTTTTAGTTAGAAACAGATGATCTACATCAGAAACTGTTACAGTCAAAGTGAAGCTTTTAGACAGAAACAGATGATCTACATCAGAAACCGTTACAGTCAAAGTGAAGCTTTTAGACAGAAACAGATGATCTACATCAGAAACCGTTACAGTCAAAGAGAAGCTTTTAGTTAGAAACAGATGATCTACATCAGAAACTGTTACAGTCAAAGTGAAGCTTTTAGACAGAAACAGATGATCTACATCAGAAACCGTTACAGTCAAAGTGAAGCTTTTAGACAGAAACAGATGATCTACATCAGAAACCGTTACAGTCAAAGTGAAGCTTTTAGTTAGAAACAGATGATCTACATCAGAAACTGTTACAGTCAAAGTGAAGCTTTTAGACAGAAACAGATGATCTACATCAGAAACTGTTACAGTCAAAGTGAAGCTTTTAGACAGAAACAGATGATCTACATCAGAAACCGTTACAGTCAAAGTGAAGCTTTTAGTTAGAAACAGATGATCTACATCAGAAACCGTTACAGTCAAAGTGAAGCTTTTAGACAGAAACAGATGATCTACATCAGAAACCGTTACTGTCAAAGTGAAGCTTTTAGACAGAAACAGATGATCTACATCAGAAACCGTTACAGTCAAAGTGAAGCTTTTAGACTAAAACAGAGATCTTATATCACTCATTGTTGTAAAAATGACAGAGTATTCAGGCTCAGATACAGACAGCTGATGAAAGAAAAAATGAGAGGTGAATACAGGAACAAATATTCATACAGTTATAACATCAGATGTACAGTAAGTATAAAAACAAAATACAGACGAAATAACAGTCTAAATGAAACTGAGCAGAGACCAGAGAAATGCAGTTTATGCAATATGAGACAGTTGAAAACAGTTTGATCAATGAAGCCATATCTGCATTCAATTCAATTCAATTTATTTATATAGCGCCAGATTACAACAATTGTCATCTCAAGGCACTTAAGTAATATAGTTCAATTCAAGCCAATAGGAATTCAATTCATTGTAATCATAATCCAATTAATTCATATAGAGCCAATTCAAAAATAATATCCTAGCTAAGGAAACCAACAGATTGCACCGAAACTTGTCTTCAGTCCAATCTCCCGTCCTGAGCCTGTGGAGACTGTGGAAAGGAACGACTCCCTTTAACAGGAAGAAACCTCTGGCAGAACCAGACTCAGGAAGGCTGGCCATCCGCCTCGACCAGCTAGGGTTCGAGAAGACAGAAAAGAGGGGGGAAAAACACCATAACACCATTCAAAGGATATCTGTTGGAACAGGGAAACACAAGTTAATAACCACAATAATGTCACATGTACATAAAATCAATTGTGAAATTAAACAGGGGGAAAAAGAGAGCAAAGTGAGGAAAGGTGTGACAGATGAGGTCCCCCAGCAGTCTAAGCCTATAGCAGCTTAACTATGGGATGTTTCAGGATTACCTGAGCCATCCCTAATTGTAAGCTTTATCAAAAAGGAAAGTTTTAAGCCTAATCTTAAAAGTGGAAAGGGTGTCTGCTTCCTGCACATTTACTGGCAGCTTATTCCACAAGAGAGGGGCCTGATAACTGAAGGCTCTACCTCCCATTCTACTTTTAGAAACTCTGGGAACAACAAGTAAACCTGCAGTTTGGGAGCAACGTGCTCTGTTAGGAAAATATCTTACAATGAGATCTTTAAGATATGATGGAGCTCGGTCATTAAGAGCTTTATATGTGAGAAGAAGAATCTTAAATTCTATTCTGAATTTAACAGGGAGCCAATGAAGAGAAGCTAAAACTGGAGAAACATGATCTCTCCTGTTAGTTCTCATCAGAACTCTGGCTGCAGCATTTTGGATCAGCTGGAGGCTTTTCAGAGAATATGTGGGACAGCCCAATATTAAGGAATTACAGTAGTCCAATCTTGAAGTAACAAATGCATGAACTAGTTTCTCTGCATCACCCTGAGACAGGATGTTCCTGATTTTAGCAATATTACGAAGGTGAAAGAAGGCAGTCCTAGAAACCAGTTTTATATGTGCGTCAAATGATAAATTCTGGTCAAAAATAACTCCAAGGTTCCTCACTGTAGAACTAGAAGCCAAGGAAATACCATCTAGAGTAACTATATAACTAGACAATTTCTCTCTGAAGCGCTCAGGTCCAAAGAGAACAACTTCAGTTTTGTCTGAATTTAAAAGCAGACAGTTCTGAGTCATCCAGGTCTTTATGTCTTTAAGACAGGCTTGTAGTCATTCAGATCAAATATCAAGGCTGGTCCCACTTATGTCTCTACTGTGTGTCATAAGGCCTCGTTTCCCAACCAGGTACGAACCTGCACAAGGTCAAATTATGACAAAAATCCAAATGTGGTTTCACAGTGTCTGACAGGAAAGTATGTTCATGTTTGTGATGAAGCCTGCAGAAATGAACCACGCACAGTTCCTGATGAGAGAAGGAAAGAGTGGATTTGATACATATGCCACACTCGTCTAAAATAAGGATTCTTGCCAAATCTCGCAGCAGCTAATAATCTCGAGTTGTCTGAAATTCCCAGCGAACTATAAGATCTGAATATGCTGGCAGACAAAGACTGCATTACTGAAACTGAAGCAGGTTCATCCAGAGTATCAGGACGTTACTATCAGAGATGAAGCCGAACTGTGTGACCCAACACTTCCTAATGAGGATGATGTTAGCATGGGGGAGGATGACTATGATGAAACAGATTTGATGGTAATTGACATGTGTGAGAGAAATGCACTGTGAGGCAGAAAATGAGCCTGAAAATGAAATTTTTCTTGAATGTCAACAGTGGTGCAGAAACAGGAAACACACCTGATGAAATGCATTTACTCAGAGGCATCTAAGATACTGAGCAAACTGCAACTATATTCAGAGGAGTTTGACATATCAAACTGTTTTACTCTCTTCTTCAAATTCTTTGTAGAACTCTGATGGTAAACCATGTGGTCCTGGGGCTTTGTTACTAGGCATATGTTGAAGGGCTTCATGGAGTTCTCCTATTGAGAGAGATGAATCCAGAGCCATTGCCTGTTTGGTTGGTAATTTTGGAAGGTTGATATTACTTAGAAACGGATCTATGTTACTGTCTGATGGATCATTTTGTGATGAATATAAGGTTTTATAGAAGTCCCTGAAAGCATTGTTGATTACATCAGGGTCATGGGTGACATTTCCTTTTGAGTCTTTAACAGAAGTGATTGTTGTTTTCACTTTGTTTCTGTTTAGTTGATTCGCTAGGAACCTTCCAGATTTATTGCCACAGCTCATTGTTAGAACTATGCAGACTTCATTTATACAGCTCATAGTGAATCTGAAGCTTTGTTTTCCTCCACTTACGTTCAGCTTTCCTGCATTCTGTTTTCTGTTTTTTTAAAGTTGAAATAATCTCGCAGTCTTTCAACCAACTGTGCACTCATTGTTGGTAACATAACTATGGCCTCCTGAAACTGAGCACTTGTTTTCTCGTGAATGTACCTCTTCTTAACTGAGAAGCTGGTTGTTATCAAATAAATCAAATAAAATAAAATACAGAAATGGTCAGATAAGGCCAAATCAATAACCACAACAGAAGAAATATCACCTTTAGAAATGATCAGATCCAGAGTGTGACCTCGAAGGTGGGTCGGTTCTGTTACATGTTGCCACAAACCAAACATGTCCGGCACAGAAGAAAATTCTTTGGCATTAACATCCGTCATATTATCTATGTGAATGTTAAAATCCCCGGTCAAGATAAAATGGTTAAAATCAGTCGAGATAACAGACAATAATTCAGAAAATTCATCTTGCACAGTATCCTGGAGATCTATAAATGATTAAGAACAGAATTTTAGGAACACCCTTTAAAATAAAACTAAGATATTCAAAAGAAGCGAAATCACCAAATGAGATCTCTTTACACTGGAATGTATCTTTAAATAAGACAGCTTCTCCCCCACCTTTCCTCCCGTTCTGGTATTTATCCATTTAACTTAAATTTGTGGGTGCTGTTTCATTAAGAACAGTAGCACTTGTGCTTTCTGTTAACCATGTTTCTGTCAGGAAAAGAAAATCGAAATTGTGTGAAATTATGAAGTCATTAACTAACAGTGCCTTATTGGACAAAGATCTAATATTAAGTAGAGCTACCTTTGTGGGGTCTACACTGGTCTCTGTTGTATTCTGAGTTGTACGTGGTACCGTTAACAGATTAGAATGATTCACCCAGCAAGTTGACTGTTTTAGATTCCTTCTTTTACTAACTAACACAGGAATCCTACTGGGTCCCAGCTTGTTCTCAGAACAGCTGTCAGTTGTAAAACCACTATAACAGGGACCCTGAACGCATCATGGCATGTTATCTTTGTTCTGCTGCTGCTTCTTGAACATCCTGCACATCCCCCTGTGCCCTGCTCTGCCAGGACAGGTGATGTAAGAGGAGGAGGAGGAGGTGCCCTGTGTTTCTTGGTAGGTGGTGGAAAGGGACCGCAAAGGGACCGAAAAGGGAACGGGCAGACACACGCTGTCCACTTGCACAGAAACACATGTTATTAATGAGCATAGATGGAAGAATCGATGCACCATAGGAGAGAGGAGTGCCGAGCGTCTGCACAACCTGCAGCCAGGTAACCCGGAAGAGGAAGGTATGCACCCGTCGCCAGAGAGACAGCAGATCTACTGATCCCTCCTTCTTATATGCTGGGCAATTAAAGAAGACAATACCAAACAGGCAGAGCTACAGGGAACGCAATCATCCTGCTACAATTGGTTGATTTACAGCAAGAAATAAACCAAGCAGAGAAGCATGATCTGAAACAGAAATCAAAGACACAACATGAAGATGTCAAAACCAGTAAAGATAAAAGTTATGATCTGAGATACAGACCCAATATTCACCCATCAGATAGATATACTGATCCAGGACAGTATCCAATTTTGATAAAAGGGACGCTGGGACATTATGTGCCATGGCAGACGCTCGACCTTGCAAGGCTGGTTGCTAGATTGCCTGATATTCACGAAGGTGCAAGCAAATGGATAAGAGCTTTCAAAGACGAAACTGTGGGAAAATTGTTAGCTGTGGGAGACATTAAAGCAGTGTCAGCACAGTGTTTTGGAGCCTCTTCCATGGAGGACATTTTGAAACACAATGAGAATGGTTGGATGTTGAGTCACCAAGCTGATGTAACTGAGTTTAATGCATATCGAGCTGCATTGTGTGAGTATCCTGCAAGAGTGGACAATGGGCTGATAATCAATAAATCAATTAAACAATTCATTTTATAAATTAAAATTAACTCAATAGTTTTGCCAGCCTCGATATATTGCCATGTGCATGCGTGTTTGTTTTCCTGGTCTCTCGCCTCCAAGCAGGCTGGATGACAAGAGGGTTCACTCTGTGCTCGGTCTCAGCACCTGGGCGCGTTTGTTCCATAGCGGAACAAACATACATAATGGAGTGAACCCTCCTGTTAGTCATCCAGTCTCTGTCTCTGTGGGGGAAGCCTGGGTCGCTCGCATTGGCTACACACAGTGCAGTAAGTGAGACTCCTGCGGAGCAACGCGAGGAAAAGAGATGATATTTCGGCTTTAAACCAAATAAGCAAGGTGAGCCCACCAACACGGACAAGCCAGAATGCCGAATTTATTCAAAAGTGGTGGCAACAACAACAAAAAAAGGCAACACAACAAACTTGCATGCGCACCTGAAACATAAACACCTGACCCAGTTTTCCCAGCTGGGGAAAAAAACTGCGCCTCGAGATGCAGAGCCTTCGTCCTGACAGTCAACACTCACTCAGTAGGTCTTGTCGCGGAAATTTAGTAATGCACAGAGTCAGTTATTTTCTTCTTAGGAGATAAGAGGCTATTTTAATTATATCTTGCAAGAGAAAGCAACACAGTACAGAATACAGAGTTGCTCTGACCACTGAGGCAAAAACACACAGTTATATTGTTATATCACGTCATCTGTCTTTGGGTATAGTTGATGGTTCTTCTATCTTTGCTCCCAAACCATCAGTTGAGGTTACCCAGACACAGTTGTAAATACCAGCCTCAGCCCTGTCCCCCTTAAAGTGCAGCTATCTCATTATAACAAGCCCACCATTGTAAAGAGGATTTTGAGAAAAACAGGGCAGGGTGGTACCTTGCAGCTCGGTCATTTGCAGGTCATACACAGTAACACTCAATACAATGCATATAAGAATTAATTTTCCATTACAGTCTACATAATGAGATTAACTGGATTATAGCTATAGTTGGGTTATGCTCCTTATCTGAGGGTAATTATCCTTGGATATATGGCGGTAAATGAATCGAATCAATTGTACAAAGCATGTCATATCCTAGTACGATAGGTGGCGCTGTACCCATTTCACCCATCGCTAATAGAGCCACTTCCGGTTGACCTCTTCACCATTACCAACAACAACCACAAAACTCAGGCATTCAAGAAAGATGGCGAACGAAGAGCAATGTGAAACTACGTCCCTCTACATTTCGTTTATGATGAGCATGGTTAGGGCACAAACGCGATGCGCAATGGCACATTTTCCATCGCGTTGTTTATTTCTTTCCGACAGCGGCGACAACAACAGTAATATCGTCTCCTTCGACTTCCGGGTGACAATCCTGGGAAAAAATCTTGAGCATGCGCAGAACGCTTAATCCGATCCACTGCCATCTACATGCAGGGTCAGTGTAAATTAGAGAGTAAAAAGCCACCCTTCGATCAAACTAATTTGACATTTGACCTTTGACCTCTTATCAATCGATCAATTTTGACAGGTGACCTTTGACATACATCCGGTTGCTCACATCTGGTCAGGTGGCCTTTGACATCTAAGGAAAGGGGAGGTTATGGGTAGGGTTAAGGATGATTACAGCTAAGGTCAGGAGGTTGTGAGAAATATATGTGTTGAGAAAGGGTTAGGGTTAATTGGAAAGATTAAGTTGTAGAAGCTGTCAGCATTTTAAGTCTCGTATGAGTATGGCTCAGGGTGCCGGAAAGTCCTCCTTTTTTGACAGCTTCAAAGACCGGTCCCTGTAAGGTAAAGATGAGAAAATAATTAGATGTGGAAGGTATTGTTTCAGAGAATATGTGGGACAGCCCAATAATAAGGAATTACAGTAGTCCAATCTAAAAGCAGACAGTTCTGAGTCATCCAGGTCTTTATGTCTTTAAGACAGGCTTGTAGTCATTCAGATCAAATATCAAGGCTGGTCCCACTTATGTCTCTACTGTGTGTCATAAGGCCTCGTTTCCCAACCAGGTACGAACCTGCACAAGGTCAAATTATGACAAAAATCCAAATGTGGTTTCACAGTGTCTGACAGGAAAGTATGTTCATGTTTGTGATGAAGCCTGCAGAAATGAACCACGCACAGTTCCTGATGATAGAAGGAAAGAGTGGATTTGATACATATGCCACACTCGTCTAAAACTTCAGTTTTGTCTGAATTTAAAAGCAGACAGTTCTGAGTCATCCAGGTCTTTATGTCTTTAAGAACAGGCTTGTAGTCTGACCAACCTATTGGTTTCATCTGGTTTCATAGATAAGTACAGCTGAGTATCATCAGCATAACAATGGAAATTTATGCCATGCTGTCTAATAATGTAGGAACTCCATGACGTACTCCAATGTGTGCGGAAGATTCTTCATTTACAAGAACAAACTGGAATCTAACTAGACTTTAACCAGCCTAATGCAGTTCCTTTAATCCCAATAACATGTTCAAGTCTCTGTAACAGAATGCTGTGATCGATCGTATCAAATGCAGCACTGAGATCCAACAGGACAAGCACAGAAACAAGTCCGCTATCAGAGGCTAAGAGGAGATCATTGGTAACTTTCACCAGTGCTGTTTCTGTGCTATGATGCACTCTGAATCCTGACTGAAACTCTTCAAACAGATTATTTCTATGTAAATGATCACAAAGTTGAACTGCAACTATTTTTTCAAGAACTTTAGACAAAAAAGGGAGATTGGATATAGGTCGATAATTAGCCAACACTTCTGAATCAAGAGTAGGTTTTTTAAGTAAAGGTTTAATTACAGCAACCTTAAAAGTCTGAGGTACATATCCTGTCAACAAAGACCAATTGATCAAATTCAATATGGAAGTGTCAGTTAAGGAGAAAACCTCCTTGAACAGTCTGGTTGGGATTGGGTCTAACATACAAGTTGATGGTTTAGAAGAGACTATTGCTGTTGTTAGCTCAGAAAGATCAACTGGGCAGAAGCTGTCTAAATACAAATCAGGTTCTAAAGATACTTCTAAAGCTGCTCTACTTGATGATACATCAGTGATAATAGTGGGAAGGATTCCTTTAATCTTCTCTCTGATAGAAACAATTTTATTGATAAAGTATCTCATGAAATCATCACTGCTGAGAGTTAAAGGAATACATGGCTCAACAGAGCTCGGACTCTTTGTCAACCTGGCAACAGTGCTGAAAAGAAACCTGGGATTATTCTTGTTCTCTTCTATCAATGATTAATAATAAGCAGTTCTAGCTTTACGAAGGGCTTTCTTATACGTTATTAAACTATCTTTCCAGACTAATTGAGACTCTTCTAAATTAGAGGAATGCCACTTTCTTGCAGTCTGCTTTAATGCATGCAGCTGTGAATTATACCAAGGAGCCAACCTCTTCTGACTGATTACCTTCCTTTTCAGAGGGGCAACATTGTCCAGTGTTGTACGCATTGAAACTATAGTGCTGTCAACAAGAGAGTCAAGTTCTACTGGAGTAATATTTAGGTAGCCGTCCTCTGTCATATCAGCACATGGCAGTGAAGAAAAGGATGATGACATCAACTCTTTAAATCTGGTTACAGCATTCTCTGACAGACACCTTCTATATGTAAAATTCTTCTCAGAAGCCGTACAGTCAAGTAATGTAAATTCAAAAGTTATTAAAAAATGGTCAGACAAGACAGAGTTATGAGGGAACACTGTTAACTGTTCACTCTCAATGCCATAAGTCAGCACAAGGTCAAGGATATGATTAAGGTAGTGAGTAGGTCTGTGAACACTGAGAAAATCCAATAGAGTCTAATATAGAATTAAAGTTAATATTTAGGCTGTCATTTTCAACATCTACATGAATATTAAAGTCACCCACTACAATGACTTTATCTGTACTCCTCCTCCTTCCAAAGTGGGATGGATGCCGTCTCTCCTCATCAGACCAGGTTTTCTCCAGAAAGATTGCCAATTATCTATGTAGCCCACGTTGTTTGCTGGACACCATCTAGACAACCAGCGATTGAATGAGGACATACGGCTAAACATGTCATCACTGGTCAGATTTGGCAGGGGTCCAGAGAAAACTACGGTGTCCGACATTGTTTTGGCAAAATTACACACCGATGCAACATTAATTTTAGTGACCTCCGATTGGCGTAACCGGGTGTCATTACCGCCGACGTTAATAACCATTTTAGTTAAACAGTGAAACAGAGTAATATTCGGGTGATACTGTCTTGACAATCATGCTTTTTTACTGGTTCACTATTGCATCGTCCTGTATGAAGGTTTTTACTGCCAACTTTCTGCAGTCTAAAACCCTGACTATACCTTCACCCGTTGATTACAGTCAGAGTAAGACCTTCTCAAACGCAGCCATCCAGTGGCTGGAGTGGTTAGCATTTAGCAGAGGGATTGACATTAGCCAGGCGTTAAACGCAGGGGAAAAGGGAATCGGCGCCTATAACATAGACAGATATGCAGAAATTGATGGTGTGAGGGTAGCTTTTGAGTTTTACGGTTATTTCTTTCACGGATGCCCCATCTGCTATCTGCCTCAGGACACTTGTCCGTTGAGGAAGGCGTCATTTGAACAGTTCTATGCAGCCACCCGTGAGAGAGAGAGAGTGCTTCAGTCAGTGTATGGTCTTCGCTTGCAGGTCATGTGGGAGCACGACTGGACTGAGATGAAAAAGTCCCATTCGGAGGTGATTGAATTTCTAATGATTTTTAACGCCCCAAAACCTCTCTCTCCCAGACAAGCACTGTACGGTGGTCGGACCTGCGCACTCAGGATGAGGTACACTGCAGGGGTAGATGAAACTGTGTACTATGCTGACTTTACATCTCTTTACCCCTGTTATAATTGGCTTTGATCTTAGACATTATAAATTCATATTCTGTATTTTACTAAATAACCTATGTTCCTAGCTGGTACTTTTCCACTCTGCTCATACTGCACAATCGATGACCTTAAATGGTCCAAGACCTTAGAATGACATAAACAACTGGGTCAGACAAAACATCTCTTTTAGGGCAGATAGGTCTGGTACATTAGATCCACGCCTAAAAACAGCACTCACACACACACACATTGTTTATCACATCCAAAGAACACAACAAGGACAGCGGTTGGCCTGATCATGCCACTGAAGACTGGCCAATTATACTCTGACAAGTGTGAAAACAACTTCTGTGAGATAAAGCTGAATATAAATATAACATGTTTCCGGATAACGGGGCTCGGCCTGACGGATTTCCTGCGGGAGCTCTGGCACTCCGAGTCCAGCGCTGCAATATACTCTACTTGTGACCACTAATAAATACTTTTTTAATAAACGATTTCTCCAGCTTGTTCTTGAGCTTCCAATGAAAAAATCGGGCTAACAATTGGTGCCGTGACCCGGATTGGCTGACTCTGAGACCGTGTCCGATCGAGGACTTCCGGAGCTGGTTGGAGGGGACTCTTCTTCAGACAATTCAAGGCGCCTAAAACACAAGGTGAGCAGAAAACCTCTTGTATCAGGATATGTGAAATTTCTGCACATTAGTCATTCTAAACTAAATTGTCTGAATTAGGATGTCCTCCGATCACTAATCAAAAGCACAAAATTTGTGTCTGCAGGTTTACTAGGTGGTCACATGTAAAGTATAAACACATAGTCTCACACAGGGAGAGTCATATGTGTCCTAGTTTAGTACAATTTGGCCAAATAAAAGACATAAATTAATATACCATAAATTCACCCTGTCCTAGGAATTAGATGCCAATGGACGGGGGTCTATTAGTCCGCTATCGCGGTGTGAGTAATCTCGGTATTACTGCATGACCGGATGTGAGTAATTTCTGCGCACAAGGGCGCTTGGACCTCTATCTGCAATCGGTGGGTCTGTATTACTTCACGTTTGGTGGTTGGACTGTAAAATCCGCAATTGGCGGTGTGTCTGTTTTTGTTTTTTTCTCTTCGCAATCAGCGGTGGTTCTGCAGTTGTTGTGCATAGATGATATACTAAGCGTTTATCTCTGCATAAGGACACAGGGCTAAGTTTTATTATTTTTCATGAAAATGTGGGGTGGTTTGCTACTTGGTTGGTATTTTACTGTGTTAGTGGAAGTGTATCGAGCAGTCGAGACTGATCGAGAATTCCTACACTGACACAGATCTCAAGTGGTTCTGTAAAAGGGGGGCATTGGACTAGAAAATAAAGGGGAATTTAGTGAGGGTGTTACAGAGATTGGTGAATTAAAACGAGTGAAGAGACTGGGAGAACCCCCAGCGATCAAGCGCACAGAGTAAAAGATTCTGTGTAGAAGCTTCTTGGAAGGTAAACGATATCTTCTAGTGGGTGTGGATCCCTTTTCTAGATGGGTAGAAGCCACACCTACTAAAACCGAAAAAGGAAAAGAAGTCATTAAATGGCTTACAAGAGAAATTATTCCAAGATGTGGGGTACCAGAAGTGATAAGATCAGATAATGGTACTCACTTCTCCAATGAAGAACTAGGAGAAGTAGAAAAATTGTTTGGAATTACACATAAGCTCGGTGCAGTCTCTCACCCAGCTTTACAAGGACTAGTGAAAAGAGCAAATAGAACCATCAAGAAGGCCGAACAGAAGTCTGTGCAGACACACAGTTAACCTGGGCTGAAGCTCTACGTATTGCGTTAGCCTAAGATTTACTCCAAATGTCACCATGAATGTTGTCATGTTGTCCCACATGAGGTCATGACAGGGAGGAAACACCCTGTCCATTTACAACTGCACCAACAGGCTCACCCCTTGTTGTACTACAGTATGGAAACTTGTGTGAATGTGAAACAACTGAATAACACGGTGATGAGGATATCTCAACAGGTTACAGAAATACTCGCCAAGGAACAGGACCAGGAAAGTGAACAAACTTAACTGGTCCTCTCCTCTATGGACAGGACGCAGAAGCTACAACACATTGTGTAAAGGTATGGTTGACCGAGAATAGACTGAGTAACTGGATCCACAAGGATCACTGTACTCAGGCTCAAGATCCTGCCGAAAGAACATTAACTGAGGTCCGGACTGACTTAGGAACCTCACCTACTGACAAAGACTAGACCACGGGGACTAAAACTCTATCAGAGACTGAACGGACCACTGACTATGAAACCAAAGGAAAACACTACTGTGGAGACTAGACTGTAGAACCGCAGTAGCAGAAACAATAATGGTTAGAATAACTAATTTTCACACCTCTCCTGTGTGCAAGTCAGACATTAAAAGCTCAAGTTACAAAGAACTACAACAGTAATCTGGACACACCCTCTCTTCCCACCACTCCACACCAGATGACTAAAAGATCTCTGAAAAATGGCAACAATCCACTTCAATTACAATTTATTGAGAAACAAGATACAAGGTACAATCCGATCTGTGCTCAGTCATGACATGTTGGTCGAACGAAAAAGATATGAATGGGATGAATAAAATGTACTGTGAGAACAGTTTCATTCATGTGTTCTGGTTCATTCGAGAAATTACACAGGAGATGACCCAAGTTGTTTAATCTGGTGCAAGCAATCAATCAATCAATCAAACTTTTTTATAACACTTTACATACAAGAAAATGTAGCAATAAAACAAAGCAGTGAAACCCAAGGCCACATACAGACACACATACACACACACACACACACACACACACACACGCACACATATACATACACATACACCCACATACATCCACACATACTGGAAGGAAGAAGTAAAGATTAAGTAAAACATAAGAAACTGAGGCAGAGCTGCTCGATGTAAGGTAAAGCACAGAGCTTTGAACTGCACGATTAAAGGTCTAATTCATGTCAAGAAAAAACAAGAAGGATCCTGAACAATTTAGCTAACATTCCAAAACTGCTACGAGCAAAGAAAAATATTACAAAATAATATCCAGAATCTGGGCCCTTAGGTCAAAGCATGCATGCAAGGTAACAGTGATCAATAACCAACCAAAGATCTGATGTCTGACAACACAAGCACGATGCTGTGGCACTGCTAAGGAAAACGTTAGCAGCACAAGGCACATCTAAAAAATAAATAAATGAGGAATTAAGACAAATAGAAAAATAGAATAAACCTTTGTCTTTGATTCTAATTTGTATGGAAATATGTTATTGTATCATGTGATGTTATAAGAAACTCTGATGTTACACTGTTGGTACCACATGAAGTGTTTCTAATTCAAATGGAGCAGAAAAAACTTAATGCTGATCCTGAACTGTCTGTGGATGGCTCAGCATCACGAAACACAGCCACTGGTAAGAATTAAATAGAATTTAGTATAAAGTAACAAGTGAGAATTAAGCAGATCATGCTGAAATTTTATCAAAAGCACTCTGAGTTGAATTAAGACGACAGACAATATTTATCCCAAAAAGGTTAATCAGTTACTCATTGAGAAGAAATGGCTGCTTTCTTGATGCTGTGCTGCTCCCAAAATGAAATCTAACCACAAACATTTCTGTCCTGCAGCAGCAACACAGGAGCAGAAACTGCAGTGGAAGAGTTCAGCAGAACTAACATACGGAGGAGACTAAGTCTCATCGGGGGGGGGGTGGAGATACAACAATTAATCATAGTTTACTAACACTTCTCAAGTTTTTCCCAAAATTCTGTGAGTCTTTGTCTTTCTTTTGTCTTTTGTTCTATGTTGTCTTGTGTTTGGTCTTTGTCTTGCTGTTTTCTCTAAATGGTTTGAATTTTTTTCCACAGAAAAGGTTGATGGTACTGGATTTCTCATTAATGCTGTACATTAGGTTGGTGAGTATTACGGTACTGTCCTAAAACATGGTTTCTATCAACTGGCCAGTTGTTTTGTTTTTCATTTAATTTATTTTTATTTTATTTTATTTTATTTATTTATTTATTTTTTTTCGGTTTATTTATTTGTTTTTGTTTGGGGTTCATATGAAAACTTAATTGGTCGACCAATGAATACTGGGATTAAACCTGTTAAAAGGGAATTCCTGAATATAAAACATTGTGAAAATGACATGTTGTGCTGCTCGGTTCTCTCTCCTGCTAACATTCATCCACAGCTTAAATTAACTGCATCGGCAGCAGAACCTCTACAGGACTCACAGCCAAGTGACTGACAAGACGTCAGTCTGAAATTCTGGGAGGCACGATCATCATGCCAAGATAATGGTTGAACAACCACACAACCTTCAACCACTGTCAACAAAATAATCTGAATTATCTCCTTAATTGTCCCAAAGAAAAAGATTAGTTAGGGAAAACGGGTGGTAAAGACCCCTTTGTGGAAGTGAAGTGCTGGTAACCTCTCCTTCCTAGTTAGCTCAGACTGCTGAACTGAGGTTCAGCCAGAAGGACAACCAAACACCAAGCAGTGACAGGATTGGACCACAAGAGACTGAGCTGCACTACACCACTCTGCACAATGTTATCATAAAATTTTCACTCAAAAGAAATTGTCAGTTTTTACACTACATCTATCATTACTCATCTGTTCTCAACAGGGTCATATCTTCATATTCACATCATGTTTAAATGTCTGTACTGTATTGTTTTGTGTTTTGTGATGTTCCTCTTTAGTTTAATGATTTTAAGTAGACCAATTACTACTCATAGCCAATCATACATATGTCCATTGCCATTGGTGTGAATCGGCTGTTCGGAGCGGGACCTTAGGCACTGAAAGGTAATTAAGTGGTCGGTCGCCAAGGGGGAATGGGGCCATAGGAGAATTTTCCCGGATATCAGCCATCGGGTTTTTCGCTCCTATTCGCTGCGAACAGTGGACGATCCTGATGGTGATGTTAATTGCCTTGTTAATTGCCACTTTTTGGGTTTCAATATTTTATGAATTGTTGTAGCTTAGTTAATTATTATTATGTGTTGTAATGGTACTTATGGGTGAGCAGGGTCTTGACACTGATCAAACCACATATAGTTTTGGGCCAAAATGAACTAAGATTCTACACAGAGATTGGGTTAGGGGCCACATACACACACTAATTTTAAGACATATGGAAACATTTATTAATTTATTCCTTGCATACACGTACAGGCGTGATACTTATAGCTTTTAAGAAATGTGCTCATTGCAGAGTTATGATCAGTTGAGTAATGAAGGTTGAACTATTCTGGGAAAGAGGTTCTGTTCCCAGCATCATGATAAACACTCCTGATACGGAAAGGTTTAGCTAACGCATTACAATTATTTTACACATGCATATGCAATGAAAACTTGCTTGCTGCTGATAATTGCAAAGAAGAACAGCTTACACATAACAGCTCACATAATGAAGTTATATCAAAAGGGGGATAACAAGAATCTCCTGTCTGGTTGTGCTGCACCTCAAGGTAGTTGGCCACTTGCAGTTTGGGGACCTGCTAAGTTGGCTGCCGCTAACAGGTGTTACACAATACAGAATATAACAGTCCTACCTGAATTAGTTGACATGATTAAATCATGTCAAAAGGGGGAGTTGTTATAATTGGCTTTCTTCTTAGACATTATAAATTCACATTCTGTATTTTACTAAATAACCTATGTTCCTAGCTGGTACTTTTCCACTCTGCTCATACTGCACAATCGATGACCTTAAATGGTCCAAGACCTTAGAAGGACATAAACAACTGGGTCAGACAAAACATCTCTATTAGGGCAGATAGGTCTGGTACATTAGATCCACGCCTAAAAACAGCACTCACACATACACACACATTGTTTATCACATCCAAAGAACACAACAAGGACAGCGGTTGGCCTGATCATGCCACTGAAGACTGGCCAATTATACTCTGACAAGTGTGAAAACAACTTCTGTGAGATAAAGCTGAATATAAATATAACATGTTTCCGGATAACGGGGCTCGGCCTGATGGATTTCCTACGGGAGCTCTGGCACTCCGAGTCCAGCGCTGCAATATACTTTACTTGTGACCACTAATAAATACTTTTTTAATAAACAATTTCTCCAGCTTGTTCTTGAGCTTCCAATGAAAAAACCGGGCTAACACCCCTGTGTAAATTGCATTTTTCCTTACCCCCTCGGCCATCCCAAGATTATCTGCAAAGATTCTGATGAAACTTGTATTCACTCTCTGTCGCACCTGTGCAGAAATGAATAACCAGGCAGGTGCATGCAGCCACAGTGATGAGGAGAGAGCACTAACAGGTGTGTGGGTGAGTGTAGAGTTTAGCAAGGCGTTAAAGCTCGGTTATCACCTTGCTAAAATCACAGTGGTGTGGCACTTTGACAAAAGCAGTAACTCAATCTTTGTAAACTACATACACACATTTCTGAAGGGTAAACAAGAGGCTTCAGGATATCCCGCAGACGCACTTGATGAGGAGAGTAAGTTAAGGTATGTAAGAGATTACAAACTCCATCAAGGTATCCAGCTCGATGTCAGCAAAATAGAGGTGAACCCTGCTAAAAGACAGGTGGCTAAACTGTATCTGAACAGTTACTGGGGGAAATTTGCGCAAAGGCATGACCTGCATCAGACCACCATCATCACTGACCCGAATTAATTTTTTAATCTCATGTTCTCGGGTAAATACAAGATAGCCTACTTCCACTTTCTAAACCCTGACACCTGCATGCTGCAGTGGACTTACAACAAACAATGCATTGCTCCTCCCAACAAGGTAAACAATGTATTCATTGCAGCATTTCCCACTGCTTATGCACATTTAAAACTGTATAGTTGTCTGGAAGTAATGCAGGACAAAATTCTCTACATAGACACAGACAGTCTGATCTATGTGGTGAAAAAGGGTGAGACTCCTCTGAAACTGGGAAACTATCTGGGGCATTTGACCGATGAGCTGGGGGGTGACACAATGAAGGAATTTGTTGCAGCAGGACCCAAGAGTTACGCCTACCAGACCAGAAATCAGAAAAAAGTATCGATGCGCGTTAAAGGCATCACTCAGACGCATGAATGCAGCGAGAAGGTCAACTTTGACAGCGTCAAAGAGTTAGTGGAGGGATACTTGGCTGACTCCAGAGAAATGGTGATCGAGACCCCTCAGCGTACCATCAGAAGAGATAAAAAGTGGTTTCTGTTAAAAAATGTGACATTCCAGAAAAAGTTCCGGGTGGTGTATGACAAGAGACGCCTTTTTCCTGACGGTACAACTCTGCCTTTCGGTTAAGGTATTAAGGTGGTTAAGAGGGGAAAAAATGTCACAATTCTCTGATGTGAAGGAGATTGATTTTGACCCCAGACTAAAGACTCCTTTTTCATGTCTGATTGTGGGGCCCAGCGGATGTGGGAAATCGTTTTTTTGTTAAAAGTGTTTTAAAAAAGTGTAACCATGTGATGGATGATGTACCTGATAATATTGTTTGGATTTATACCTCTTTCCAACCATTGTACGCTGAACTGCAGCGGCTGAATAAAAACATCAAATTTGTGGAAGGATTGCCTCATTCTTTTGAAGATGAAAATCTGTTCCCTCCTGATCGTAAGCACTTGGTTATTCTGGACGACGTTATTTTTCAGGCTTCAGACCATCCTGAAGTGGTAAAAATTTTCACACAGTACAGACATCATAGAAATATGAGCGTTATGATCAAAATGTATTTCATCAAGGGAAGTACGGCCGCACCATTAGTCTGAACAGTAATTATCTGGTGCTGTTTAAGAATCCCAGAGACAGATTGCAGGTGAATATACTAGCCCGTCAAATCTTCCCCTCAGAGAAAGCTATTTTCCTGGAGAGCTTTTAGGACGCCACCAGAGAGCAGCACGGGTATTTAATCGTTGACCTGACCCACTCATGCCCAGAACAATACAGACTGAGAATGGGTTTACTTCCTAGTCAGTGGCCAGTTTTCTATGTTCCGAAAGCATAGTAATTTATCATGTCAGCACGTATAAAAAGGAATGCTCCGTTACTCAGAGCTCTGTACCACGCCACACCTCAGAAACGTAAGGACATTCTCGGCCCTTGTTCACCTGACTTTCTTAAAGCTTTGTGTGAGATTGCTCTGAATATTTTAAAGGGTAACATTAAGCTATCCCCTTCTCCATATCGTAGTTTGAAAAAGCAAAAGAAAGTTATCAGACTGCTGGCTGATAAGAGAACCGGTTTAAAACGTAAGCAGTTGGCTCTCAAAAGTCAAGGAGGTGGGTTTATTCTCCCCATCCTAACGGCTCTTGCACCCGTAATTGGGGATCTAGTGGCTGGAATTGTTAGAAGATAAGAACCATGTTGCTCAGGACAGCACAAAAGATGTTTCTCATCTCACCTCATCAGTTCAAACACTTGAGTCAGACAGAGACTTCCATCAGACAGACGGCGGAGGATGATTTGGATAATAAGATGAGAGGGATACTCGACGAGTCAGGAATGACCTCTTATGAAAAAATTATTTATATTTCCACATCCTGGTTTTTAATGTGCTGTTAAACCTCTCAATCACAGACGCCCTTACCTTGCTCGTTGTAGCAAAATGCACAACTCTGTGGTTCTCTAATAAAGCGTTTCCCCACATCAGTTTTTTTAGGGGTCTCGCTTTCTCTAAAAACAGATTCAAAAGCCTTTACTGTCACGGCCTCAGGACACACAGACGCAGGGTCAGTTCAGATTCTGGTTTTATTTTTAACACAAACAGCAGGAGGATCTCCAGACAGAGCAAATGGCTGTGAAACTCCTTAAAGCGCTTTCCGGACTAACTATGGTGGAGGAGAGTGCAGCTATGACATTTTACAAACAAAAAACCTCTCCATTCTAGGAGGAAAACAAAGGCTATTACAGATTACTAAATAAACTCACGCTCTCTTGCTGAGGCGGACTTAAACAAAAAGAAACTCTCTTGAAAACAGAGGCACTATGAAACTTAACAACTGACTATAGGCACACCTTTAACGGCGGCACAAAGATCTTTACAAACAAACACAAATCACTCCGCTAGCGGAAGTTTCTATGAAATATTGTTAAACCAAAAATCTCTCCAAACGGGAGGAACAAAACAGGCTATGAAAAACTTATAAACTAGGTCTACAGAATAAATTATCAACAAACAAAGAATACGCTCTGCAGGAGGATCGCTGCACTGCAGGCTCCTGTTTCTGTTTCTGTGGCTGACTGTGGACAAGAAGGCTAGATTGAGGCTCATGGCAAGAGGCAACAAACTGGCACAAGACAAGGGAAACGCAAACTATTTGAACACATGAGGGACCAAGGGGAACAGGTGGAAACACTTGGGAATCAGGGAAGACAATCAGACGAATGCTTTACAAGTGGTGGATTTACTAACGCCAGTGGAATTCACGTAGGTAATACTACTGTTAAGTGCAATGTCACATGGGAAACTCACCAGAAACTTTGATGTTCAGAATGGTCTGGTTAACGGTGCTTTTGCCACACTGATGAGCGTAGTGACTTCTGAGGATGATCAACACATCACTAAGCTGGGCCTAAGGATGGATAATCAGACCGGTGTAACAAGAGACCAGAGTGGAGCTCCAGAATCTGCCAGTCTGGTTTACATCGAGAGAGCAGAGGAGAAGCTGAAACAGAACGGAGTGGTACGTAGACAGTTTCCTGTCAGGCTGGCGTTCGCGTGCACTGTCCATAAAACCCAGGGCCTCACAACACGTGCAGCTGTGGTGTCACTGCAGAAAATCTTTGAAGCAGGTATGGCTTACGTAGCTCTCAGCAGAGTGACGTCTCTCAGTGGTCTTTATTTACTAGATTTGGATGAAAAGAAAATATACGCCAATCCTGAAGTGACTGCAGCGCTCGAGACCATGAGACAAGCCAATGTGGATCACATGATGCCTCTTCTTCAGGTGAGAGAAACAGTAAACAGGCCCGACACTCTGACCCTTGTTCATCACAACACAGAGGGACTGCCATCTCACATCGGTGACATCAAGAGACATCATGAGCTGTGTCTAGCAGATGTTCTGTGTCTGACAGAGACTCACCTGCAAGGCTCCTTTGTTGCAGACAGTCTTCAGCTGGACGGCTACAACATGTTCAAACGCAACAGACACACGTCCTACACTAACTATCCTCAGATGGCCAGCAAAGGAGGTGGTGGAGTTGCTGTTTACGTGAGAAACCACATCCAGGTGCGTGAAAGACAGTATTTGCATAATGTGACTGATCTTGAGTTTGTGGCTTTGAAGGTTGAGGCTCCATTCTGTGCAGTGATTGCAGCTGTGTACAGACCTCCTGACTACAGTCTGAGACCGTTCCTGGAAAACCTGGTAAGCCTTTTGGATGCACTTGAGGTGTTGGACTGTCACCCTGTTATTGTGTGTGGAGACTTCAATGAGAATGAGCTGCACGGGTCAACAAAGCCAATTCTAGAACTGTTTCAGTCTAAGGGATATGTACAGCTGATCACCTCTGCCACCACTGACAAGAACACACTGCTTGATCTCATTTTCTCCAGTCAGGTATCATGAGAACGTATTACAGCTATCACAACCCAGTGTTCTATGTCCTGTCCACCAGTGACCCGTGAAGAGGTCGGTGAGTCTTAGAAATCATGAAAAATATAAAAAAGTACTGCCTGAAGTTTGTATTTTTGTGGAAAAGGATAAAGAAAAGAACAGAGTTTTGTCACAAAATCTGAACAGCTGAAACATGCTATTAATATTTAACAGAATCAGGTGATGAATTTTTCCAAAGATACTGTCATTTTTCTCAATATTGAAATTTCTCCTCATAATATTATTTACAGCTAATTTAATATTTATAAATAATATGACACATATGAGTTATTATAAATTAAGTGATGATAATATATTAAATGACAATAGATACAATAATATAAATACATTTATACAATCTTCAACAAGCTGTGACCTGTGCATTTATCTGGGTGGGTTGGGTCAGGATTGATAAATGTACAGGCCACAACTGTCTGAGCAGCTCTATAAAAGCTGCTACATTTACCAGAACCAGGGGGCCTGCACCTGCTGATGACGTCACACTCTACGATTGGCTGGAAGTCGGCACGATGACGTAAGGGAATGTGATTGGTCGGGTGTAGGTACCAGATGTCAGAGCTATAGAGAATATACATATAGTATGTATACATATACACATATAGTATGTATACATATAGTATGTATACATATAGTATATAGTGTATATATACATATAGTATGTATATTCTCTATAGCTCTGCCAGATGTCCTCGGGTAGCCAGATCTGCCACTCGTAAAAAACTTTTTTTTCAATACAAAATGTATTTGGAAACTGAACTAATCATGTCAGCATTTATATAAGTCACAAAAAAAACTCTTTTAAGAAAACATAAAATAGCGGGTTTACGTTTACCCCACTCTTTACATTTTATGAATGAAGTATTTTTTGCCAATGTGAGGTTATTTAATAGAAACTCCAACTTTATTACAAAGTACATTGCGCCCTAGTTCATAAGAACACAATGTGCTCTGCAGCAGTGTTCGAGGTACTTATCATGCATCATGTGACCTTTCACCTTGTGTTTTTAAAGACTAAAGTTCATGACAATATTTGTCTTGTGTTGTTTCCTCAGGATCAGTTCCACCTTCATGGCTGCATGTCATCATCTTCCTCTCCAGCAGAGACAAACTGCTGTTGACTCTTTGGTTGGTGGTCAGATGTCTGTCCCCCATCTTCACACACATGCATACATGAGGTGAAGGGGACCAAGGGCCTCCTCACGATGAAGGGCAAAATTATGCAAGTATGTTGATTCTGTTCATCACAGTAACACACTGATGCACTAACTTTGATCAACATTCCCAGTAATTATAACGTGTGCACTGATCTTCTGTAGTTTTATTGTTGAATCAAACCAATATTATAAATGTTTTACTTGCTGTCACAATTAAATATTTAGTTCTAACTACATTAATAAGTGCTTCACTGTGTTATTTAGCTGCCATCTGTGAGGATGATTTGCATCAGGAGAGAAGAGGTCCCACTGCGTCAGCTAAAGCTGCAGCAGGTCCTCTGTGCAGCATCAGGCCTTCATAATGAGGCTAAAAGGTAAAAATACTCCTGGTTTCCTCTTCAAGGACTGTGGGTACAGTCTCTGTGACGGCCCACCGGGAGACTTCCTGTTGTTAACCCTTGAAGGAGCCTGGCGGGTCGTCAGAGTAACTGATTGCACCTGAGAGATGGGAGGAACAA
Organism: Leuresthes tenuis; assembly: GCF_036924035.1. Lineage (NCBI taxonomy): Eukaryota > Metazoa > Chordata > Actinopteri > Atheriniformes > Atherinopsidae > Leuresthes > Leuresthes tenuis. The sequence goes on along the minus strand of NW_027325368.1, from coordinate 32,277,015 downwards.
AAGGCATAAAGGGGTCGTTTCCCCCAGCTGATGTTCTCTCTCTCTCTGGGCAGCCATTAAGATGGCCTCTGCATTGGTTTAGATTTGGTTTTGGTTCTACATTTGTTTCAACAATCACCCACACTCTCTCATGCACACACACCTTACACTACTGATGCTATCCACACTTACCCACTCTAACTTTGCAGCTTATTTCTGTGGTTAATGGAAATAAATGACATTGTGTTGACTTTATCGAGGTGTGTGTTTTGCCTGATTGTTACTACCCTGAGCCAGGCTGTAACACCATCTTTCCAGTGCTGCAGCGAACACCGAGCAGGTACATGGAGGCAGTTCAGCAGCCAGTGAAAATGAAAAAGGTCACATGGTGAGAACACTTTACATCTTCACACTGACTCTGTGCTTCTTTGACTCTTTAGTTTGCACTGTTAGCCCGATTTTTTCATTGGAAGCCCAAGAATAATAATAAAATTATTTATTAGTGGTCGCAGTATATTGCAGCGCTGGACTCGGAGTGCCAGAGCTCCCGCAGGAAATCCGTCAGGCCGAGCCCCGTTATCCGGAAACATGTTATATTTATATTCAGCTTTATCTCACAGAAGTTGTACTCACACTTGTAAGAGTATAATTGGCCAGTCTTCAGTGGCGTGATCAGGCCAGCTGCTGTCCTTGTTGTGTTCTTTGGATGTGATAAACAATGTGTGTATGTGTGAGTGCTGTTTTAGGCTTGGATCTAATGTACCAGACCTATCTGCCCTAATAGAGATATTTTGTCTGACCCAGTTGTTTATGTCCTTCTAAGGTCTTGGACCATTTAAGGTCATCGATTGTGCAGTATGAGCAGAGTGGAAAAGTACCAGCTGGGAACATAGGTTATTTAGTAAAATACAGAATGTGAATTTATAATGTCTAAGAAGAAAGCCAATTATAACAACTCCCCCTTTTGACATGATTTAATCATGTCAACTAAATGAGGTAGGACTGTTATATTCTGTATTGTGTCACACCTGTTAGCGGCAGCCAACTTAGCAGGTCCCCAAACTGCAAGTGGCCAACTACCTTGAGGTGCAGCACAAGCAGACAGGAGATTCCTGTTACCCCCCTTTTGATATATAGTTATATATATATATATATATATATATATAGTTTTCATTGCATATGCATGTGTAAAATAATTGTAATGCGTTAGCTAAACCTTTCTGTATCAGGAGTGTTTATCATGATGCTGGGAACAGAACCTCATCTAACCCAATCTCTGTGTAGAATCTTTGTTCATTTTGGCCCAAAACTATATGTGGTTTAAGCAGTGGCAAGACCCTGCTCACCCATAAGTACCATTACAACACATAACAATAATTAACTAAGCTACAACAATTCATAAAATATTGAAACTCAAAAAGTGCTTAAGGCAATTAACATCACCATCAGGATCGTCCACTGTTTGCAGCGAATAGGAGCGAAAAACCCGATGGCTGATATCCGGGAAAATTCTCCTATGGCCCCATTCCCCCTTGGCGACCGACCACTTAATTACCTTTCAGTGCCTAAGGTCCCGCTCCGAACAGCCGATTCACACCAATGGCAATGGACATATGTATGATTGGCTATGAGTAGTAATTGGTCTACTTAAAATCATTAAACTAAAGAGGAACATCACAAAACACAAAACAATACAGTACAGACATTTAAACATGATGTGAATATGAAGATATGACCCTGTTGAGAACAGATGAGTAATGATAGATGTAGTGTAAAAACTGACAATTTCTTTTGAGTGAAAATTTTATGATAACATTGTGCAGAGTGGTGTAGTGCAGCTCAGTCTCTTGTGGTCCAATCCTGTCACTGCTTGGTGTTTGGTTGTCCTTCTGGCTGAACCTCAGTTCAGCAGTCTGAGCTAACTAGGAAGGAGAGGTTACCAGCACTTCACTTCCACAAAGGGGTCTTTACCACCCGTTTTCCCTAACTAATCTTTTTCTTTGGGACAGTTCAGGAGATAATTCAGATTATTTTGTTGACAGTGGTTGAAGGTTGTCTGGTTGTTCAACCATTATCTTGGCATGATGATCATGCCTCCCAGAATTTCTGACTGACGTCTTGTCAGTCACTTGGCTGTGAGTCCTGTAGAGGTTCTGCTGCCGATGCAGTTAATTTAAGCTGTGGATGAATGTTAGCAGGAGAGAGAACCGAGCAGCACAACAATGCAACATGTCATTTTCACAATGTTCTATATTCAGGAATTCCCTTTTAACAGGTTTAATCCCAGTATTCATTGGTCGACCAATTAAGTTTTCATATGAACCCCAAACAAAAAACAAATAAATAAACCGAAAATAAAATAAAATGAAATGAAATAAAATAAATGAAAAACAAAACAACTGGCCAGTTGATAGAAACCATGTTTTAGGACAGTACCGTAATACTCACCAACCTGCTGTACAGCATTAATGTGAAATCCAGTACCATCAACTTTTTCTGTGGAAAAAACTTCAAACCATTTAGAGAAAACAGCAAGACAAAGACAAAACACAAGACAACATAGAACAAAAGACAAAAGAAAGACAAAGACACAGAATTTTGGGAAAAACTTGAGAAGTGTTAGTAAACTATGATTAATTGTTGTATCTCCACCCCCCCCCGATGAGACTTAGTCTCCTCCGTATGTTAGTTCTGCTGAACTCTTCCACTGCAGTTTCTGCTCCTGTGTTGCTGCTGCAGGACAGAAATGTTTGTGGTTAGATTTCATTTTGGGAGCAGCACAGCATCAAGAAAGCAGCCATTTCTTCTCAATGAGTAACTGATTAACCTTTTTGGGATAAATATTGTCTGTCCTCTTAATTCAACTCAGAGTGCTTTTGATAAAATTTCAGCATGATCTGCTTAATTCTCACTTGTTACTTTATACTAAATTCTATTTAATTCTTACCAGTGGCTGTGTTTCGTGATGCTGAGCTATCCACAGACAGTTCAGGATCAGCATTAAGTTTTTTCTGCTCCATTTGAATTAGAAACACTTCATGTGGTACCAACAGTGTGACATCAGAGTTTCTTATAACATCACATGATACAATAACATATTTCCATACAAATTAGAATCAAAGACAAAGGTTTATTCTATTTTTCTATTTGTCTTAATTCCTCATTTATTTATTTTTTAGATGTGCCATGTGGCCTTGTGCTGCTACCTTTTTCCTTAGCAGTGCCACAGCATCGTGCTTGTGTTGTCAGACATCAGATCTTTGGTTGGTTATTGATCACTGTTACCTTGCATGCATGCTTTGACCTAAGGGCCCAGATTCTGGATATTATTTTGTAATATTTTTCTTTGCTCGTAGCAGTTTTGGAATGTTAGCTAAATTGTTCAGGATCCTTCTTGTTTTTTCTTGACATGAATTAGACCTTTAATCGTGCAGTTCAAAGCTCTGTGCTTTACCTTACTTCGAGCAGCTCTGCCTCAGTTTATTATGTTTTACTTAATCTTTACTTCTTCCTTCCAGTATGTGTGGATGTATGTAGGTGTGTGTGTACGTATAGATGTGCGTGTGTGTGTGTGTGTATGTGTGTCTGTATGTGGCCTTGGGTTTCACTGCTTTGTTTTATTGCTACATTTTCTTGTATGAAAAGTGTTATAAAAAAGTTTGATTGATTGCTTGCACCAGATTAAACAACTTGGGTCATCTCCTGTGTAATTTCTCGAATGGACCAGAGCACATGATTAAAACTGTTCTCACAGAACATTTTATTCATCCCATTCATATCCTTTTCGTTTGACCAACATGTCATGACTGAGCACAGATCGGATTGTACCTTGTATCTTGTTTCTCAATAAAATGCAATTGAAGTGGATTGTTGCCATTTTTCAGAGATCTTTTAGTCATCTGGTGTGGAGTGGTGGGAAGAGAGGGTGTGTCCAGATTACTGTTGTAGTTCTTTGTCACTTGAGCTTTTAATGTCTGACTTTCACACAGGAGAGGCGTGAAAATTAGTTATTCTAACCATTATTGTTTCTGCTACTGCGGTTCTACAGTCTAGTCTCCACAGTAGTGTTTTCCTTTGGTTTCATAGTCAGTGGTCCGTTCAGTCTCTGATAGAGTTTTAGTCCCCGTGGTCTAGTCTTTGTCAGTAGGTGAGGTTCCTAAGTCAGTCCGGACCTCAGTTAATGTTCTTTCGGCAGGATCTTGAGCCTGAGTACAGTGATCCTTGTGGATCCAGTTACTCAGTCTATTCTCGGTCAACCATACCTACACAATGTGTTGTAGCTTCTGCGTCCTGTCCATAGAGGAGAGGACCAGTTAAGTTTGTTCACTTTCCTGGTCCTGTTCCTTGGCGAGTATTTCTGTAACCTGTTGAGATATCCTCATCACCGTGTTATTCTGTTGTTTCACATTCACACAAGTTTCCATACTGTAGTACAACAAGGGGTGAGCCTGTTGGTGCAGTTGTAAATGGACAGGGTGTTTCCTCCCTGTCATGACCTCATGTGGGACAACATGACAACATTCATGGTGGCATTTGGAGTAAATCTTAGGCTAACGCAATACGTAGAGCTTCAGCCCAGGTTAACTGTGTGTCTGCACAGACTTGTGTTCGGCCTTTTTTATGGTTCTATTTGCTCTTTTCACTAGTCCTTGTAAAGCTGGGTGAGAGACTGCACCGAGCTTATGTGTAATTCCAAACATCTTTTCCACTTCTCTTAGTTCTTCATTGGAGAAGTGAGTGAGTACCATTGTCTGATCTTATCACTTCTGGTACCCCACATCTTGGAATAATTTCTCTTGTAAGCCATTTAATGACTTCTTTTCCTTTTTCGGTTTTAGTAGGTGTGGCTTCTACCCATCTAGAAAAGGGATCCACACCCACTAGAAGATTTCGTTTACCTTCAGTCCTGTTTGCTGCTCCCATGTCAGTAAACTCAATTACTATCTGCTTCCAAGGGGCATCAGGTACTGGGAAACTACCTAGTCCTGCTTTGAGATTGAACAGCTTGCAAATTTCACACGATTGCACAAAATATTTTATTGTGTCTTTTAGGTGGGGGTGCCACCAGTGTTGTGAAATGAGCGCTGTTACTTTTGAGCTAGCACAGTGAGCTCTACTGTGTGCTTCTTGACATAGCAAATTTAGTAGTGCAGTTGGAGCTACTATTTTGCCTTTATGATTCCAGCAGCGTCCTGTGGAATCTTTTTTTTTTCGTTCCATGCTTGCTTTTCAGATGGTGCCGCTGCTTCGTGAAGTTCTTTAATGTTTTCTAAACATAATTCTCCTTGTGATTTTTCCTCCAATGTTTTCTGAGACATCTGGTTAAATGCAGTATACTTTGCTTTTGTTTCTGCTGCCTTATCTGCCGCACTGTTGCCTCTCGCTACTCTCCCATCTCCCTTTTGATGTCCTCTGTACTCGACTCTAGCAACTTGTTTTGGTTCAAGTATGGCATAATATAGTTCGAGTAATTGATTCAAGTGTTTAACCGGGGTGCTGAGGTCACAAAGCCTTTCCTTTTCCAGTGACACATGTCTGGTATAGAGGCATGTCTTTAACTGTAAACACTGTTTTTGTTTCACTAATTTATTCAATGTTTATTGTTGGATTAATTAATATTTATCTGCAGGGTTAGAATTTGCTAATAGTATTAATATATTGTTCAGCTGTACAGCTCTCTAGTTGCTGTGGCTGTTTTTAAATGTGCCATGAAAACAAACCTTGACTTGACTTGTTATGAGTCACACTTACTGCAGCGCAGTTGTCTTTAAATTTCTTTTAGAGTTTTCTTCTTCAAGAAACTCATTGGTGATATCTGACTCTTGTTGTGCCTTTTATTGCTGGGTTTTTGTTAATTTTCTAATAATCTAACTCACTTTAAACCTTTCTGTAAAGCACTTTGCTGCTCTGTTAAGATAACAGATCAATTGATTCATAGATCTGCTGCAGTTAAATAGTTAAATGGTTTAATGAGATCAAATATAAATACTGATGATGAATATTAACTCAGAATTGGTTAAAAGAAGCAGAGGAGAAGTATTTAGATCAGCTAAATTTTAAGTCATGTTACTGTGATCTCTAACACAATAAAGGCTAACCTTTAATGCTTTAAGATGGTAAGAAACTGTCTGACACCTATCTGTCTGACCTTGCTGTTAAATCCTGATATTTTCTAATATGTCATATGGTCTGACTGTCCGGTCTCAGACCTGCTTCAGGTGGAAATCATAAAGTCTCAATTTGTAGAACATCTTTTGTTCAGGCAGTTTTTTTAATTAAAGGATCAAAGATTTAAATGCTGTGTTTGTTTGTCTGACCTTAACTTTTTAAGAGAGCTGTTAAATCTTAATTCAACAACAAACTGGTTCTAATGTTTAGTTTTAAACAGTCTGTTCTTCCTGGATTTATTTTGGACCTTTGCTTCTTATCTCTTCACTGTGATACTTGCATTGAAAAGCGGTTTTCAGATTGTCCATTCAATGTGGTATTTCTCCCATTCAAATTTATTTAAAAATAAATTATTGAATATATGATAAATGCAATACACTTCCACTAACACAGTAAAATATCAACCAAGTAGGAAACCACCCCACATTTTCATGAAAAATAATAAAACTTAGCCCTGTGTCCTTATGCAGAGATAAACCCTTAGTATATCATCTATGCACAACAACTGCAGAACCACCGCTGATTGCGGAAAAAAACAAAACAGACACACCTCCAATTATGGAGAGGGAGAGAGAAAAAAACCAACAAAAAAACAGACACACCACCGATCGCGGATTTTACAGTCCAACCACCAAACGTGAAGTAATACAGACCCACCACCGATTGCAGATAAAGGTCCAAGCGCTCTCGTGCACAGAAATTACTCACTCAGTCTATTGTGACGTAATACAGACCCACCGCCGATTGCAGATAAAGGTCCAAGCGCCCTTGTGCACAGAAATTACTCACATCGCCGGTCGTGCAGTAATACCGAGATTACTCACACCGCGATAGCGGACTAATAGACCCCCGCCCATTGGCATCTAATTCCTATTCAGTTTAGAAGACAGGATGAATTTATGGTGTATTAATTTATGTCTTTTATTTGGCCAAATTGTACTAAACTAGGACACATATGACTCTCCCTGTGTGAGACTATGTGTTTATACTTTACATGTGACCACCCAGTAAACCTGCAGACACAAATTTTGTGCTTTTGATTTAGTGATCGGAGGACATCCTAATTCAGACAATTTAGTTTAGAATGACCAATGTGCAGAAATTTCACATATCCTGATACAAGAGGTTTTCTGCTCACCTTGTGTTTTAGGCGCCTTGAATTGTCTGAAGAAGAGTCCCCTCCAACCAGTCCTCGATCGGACACGGTCTCAGAGTCAGCCAATCCGGGTCACGGCACCAATTGTTAGCCCGATTTTTTCATTGGAAGCTCAAGAACAAGCTGGAGAAATCGTTTATTAAAAAAGTATTTATTAGTGGTCACAAGTAAAGTATATTGCAGCGCTGGACTCGGAGTGCCAGAGCTCCCGCAGGAAATCCGTCAGGCCGAGCCCCGTTATCCGGAACCATGTTATATTTATATTCAGCTTTATCTCACAGAAGTTGTTTTCACACTTGTCAGAGTATAATTGGCCAGTTTTGAGTGGCGTGATCAGGCCAGCTGCTGTCCTTGTTGTGTTCTTTGGATGTGATAAACAATGTGTGTGTATGTGTGAGTGCTGTTTTAGGTTCGGATCTAATGTACCAGACCTATCTGCCCTAATAGAGATGTTTTGTCTGACCCAGTTGTTTATGTCATTCTAAGGTCTTGGACCATTTAAGGTCATCGATTGTGCAGTATGAGCAGAGTGGAAAAGTACCAGCTAGGAACATAGGTTATTTAGTAAAATACAGAATGTGAATTTATAATGTCTAAGAATAAAGCCAATTATAACAGCACCATCACATTCAACAAACAGCAACCACATAAAACTGAACTGTGGACAAAATGGAGGACTCTGAGTAACAACACTCATTTATCCTGTCCATCTGTGTAAATGTGAATGTTTATTTCATGTTTCAGAACAACGCATTAGTGTTTTTTAAAAAAAAATACTTCAGATGTCACGTGCAAATGCACTCATGAGCACACTAGAGAGGATTGATTTAGGCATTCTTATAGCAGGAATAAGACAGGACTCACACACAGGTTGTGTTGAGTCATTATGGAGAGCATTCCTGACATTAAGGAATGTGTAATGCTTGGTGACCTGATTAGATTGTTGATCATGTTGCTAATTAAAAGTTGATCTTTTTTTAACCCCCACCATATTCTAAACAATTAAAACAAACAAACAAAAAAATGTTGTCGATGCTAAAAACCTGGAATTTGAAAATGTATTAAATAAATAGACTTGAAGTCTATTCACACATGATTGTGTGAATCCTGTCTTAGTGTCAGCTGGTATGTTGCTATCAGAAAGGCTTCCCACATTGGGCAGTTAGACCAGGCGAATATAAACCCCAGTGTAAAGACATTAGTCATATATACGGACTTGAAAACTGAACCTCTTGGTGTTCAGGTTTTTCACAGATGTTTTCAGAATGGCCACCATCAATAAGAAGATCACACATGCACATGTAATGATGTGACTGTTCCTGTGTTTGTCATTTTAGGGAGACACACAGGTGACTCAGATCTTTGTGGAAAAAACATAATACGATTAGTTAGTAGTTTGAATAGGATTTTTTGTAAATCTGACCTGGAGTTGGACACATGAACAAATGTGAACGTTAGCTTTGGTCTGAGCACCATGTGAAAAGCCTTTAGAGATAAAGCTGAACAAAACTGGGAGTCATTGAAATTGTTGCATCTTTGTTTATCAGTGTCCTAAATAACACTATAAACAGTGTATTTTATCAGCGTTATTTGGACACTGTTTCGGTGCAATCTGTTGGTTTCCTTAGCTAGGATATTGTTTTTGAATTGGCTCTATATGAATGAATTGGATTATTTTGAAATTAATTAATTGGATTTAATTGGATTATGATTACAATGAATTGAATTCCAATTGGCTTGAATTGGACTATATTATTTAAGTGCCTTGAGATGACATGTGTTGTAATTTGGCGCTATATAAATAAAACAGAATTGATTTGAATTGAATAGATCCAACAGAACAAGCACAGAAACAAGTCCGCTATCAGAGGCTAAGAGGAGATCATTGGTAACTTTCACCAGTGCTGTTTCTGTGCTATGATGCACTCTGAATCCTGACTGAAACTCTTCAAACAGATTATTTCTATGTGAATGATCACAAAGTTGAACTGCAACTATTTTTTCAAGAACTTTGAAACTCAGTGGTAACATTTTGATGTAACTTCAGCCTGTTGAGCTCCTCTACTTCAAATATGGCCAGAAAATTATTGAGACTTTGATGATGTCTTAAAGTCAAAAATGAGTTTTTTCCCAAGCACAATGGCCCTGAGGCGGCTAATGAGACAGAGCAGAAGTCTGGCAATCGGAAAGTCTGTTGTTTAGTTCCCCTCTTCCCTGGACCACATTTTGAAGTGTCCTTGTGCAACACATCTCACTATTACCTCTAATCTATCTGACTGTAAATGTGTGTGATAGAAAAAAAGCAATGCATTGCTCGTTAAACTGTACAGGCTAAGAGGTGCTGTGTGTGTGTGTGTGTGAGAATGTGAGAATGTGTGAATGTGGCTTGTAGTGTAACTGTACGGTGGCCCTGAAGTGCAAATTACAACGGCAGAAGAGAAACAGAGAAACGACAACGATGTTAACCAAAATGGAAAAGGTAGGTACCCTCGGGCGACATGAATCGTCGCTGATTGGACAGGTGGTCTTTTAAACCGGAAGAACTATAGTTTACATGTTTTCAAAATATGAGCGCTGCTCGTGACAACGTACGCGCTGCTATTGAAGAATATTTTGATGCGAATATCTCGTCTTACATGCTGCTTTATCTCTCAATGTCAACAAAAAGGTCTCAAAAGATACTGACAAGCTTTATATGGAGGAACAAAAAACACTACATTAAAAACAAAAAAAATCAGTAATAATGAACTCATTTTATAATGATGGCCTTAACTTTTTAGACTTTTAAACTTTATGTACCGTATTTTCCGCCCCATAAGGCCACCTAAAAGCCTTACATTAATCCGGTGCGCCTTATGTGTGCATCGTATTCCAAAATCTGTCACTGATACCGTGATTTTGAATTTACCGCGGGGAGCGCAGAGCATTCATCGGGGCATTAAGCCCCCTCCGCATTACTCATCGCTCTCCCTTTGCGCCGTCACGTTCACTTTTGCCGCGCCTCTTTGCTCTCGTACATTGGAAAAGAACGGCAACTGGCCACTTCTGTCGCTCGCTTTGCGTTCGGTGTGAATCCAGGATCAGGGCGAAGATTGTACCGAGCTCGTACTTAGCGATTGAATCGTGTCATTAATGCTTCTGCCCATGTCCCAGTCAGAGCCTGTTCTTCAGTCTGAGATGGGTGATGCAGACCGATGTGCAGTTTATAAGTTTATAAAGTGTAAAAACCACCGACGATGTTGTCCTTGACCGTCGGACCATTTCCCGCTGACACAGGGATGTAATACATACACGACGTGTGCTGGCAGCGATAAACCAATCAGAGAACAGTAGGTAATACTACGCCTTATAATCAGGTGAGCCTCATAGTGCGAAAAATACGGTAAATTAATAATTAAATTAAAGTTACTCATTTCATAGTACATCCCAGAAATGGCAGAAGTAGTACGTTCGTGTGACTGATTCAGTGTTACCTTGATTTGAAGACATCTCTGTGGTTGGCTGCTGCTCATTCTCATCCATGACATCCCTGTTATCTACTGCCTTTTTCTTTTTCTTTACAGTGAAAAATTCCTTTTCATCTTGCTCTCTCTCTCTTTCTTTCTCTCCCTATTTCTGTCTGCCCCTAAAGAAATCATGGATATTGTGTGGTCAGAATACCTTATTAAAGAACATTACTTTCACTAAACTGAAACACAAAGGCTTGATATCACATGATGTAATTATATTACTGACTAATGCTAAAATTTGAAATAGTCCTCAAAGATATTTATTTCAGACATATGAAAACAATACTTAGAAAATAAATTGGCTTAAACAATTTATCAAGAACCCATCTTTAATTTGGAACTTCATACCAATATTGTTCCATATTATTCCATTGTTTTCTCTTTTGTCTCTTTTTTTCGTCTACTTTTTTGTCTGTTATGTTTAGGGTGATTCATTTAATTGGCTTGATTTTATTAATCCAGAAATACATTTGAACAGAAAGCTTCCAAACCTAATTAAAAGAATAAATTAAATATAGCCATTAATTCAAGTTAATCCAATAAAATTAAAAGATTAATGTCTAATACACATATAGAATGGACCAATTATACAGTTTGATAACCAGTATTTTTGCTGTTCTGGCATCAGTTCTAATAATAACCATGTGGGAACATGCTAAGATTATCAGCCAAACATTTTTTCAGCGTTTCCTCTAGATCAACATAAACCCCTGAGTCAGCATGACTGGTTCTATGCCACTTTGTCAACACATTTACAGGAAATCTGCTTACAAATTCAGTGATGATTTCATTGTTTTCTTTCCTTTGTTGCACCAAACCTTCATCTCTGTTTTCAGTCCGCCTGCTGTTGCTCTGTTAGTTTTTTCTGAATCTAATAACTGAATCAAAATTAATTTTTGGCAGTTGAGGACAGTATCACTGTCTTGACAGAACCAATAATTTATCTAGGCAAATTTAGGTTGCTAACATACGACTGAAAGAAATATACCACAATTTACTGTTCATCCACTGTAGCAACCACTCACTTGACTCAGTAGCTCAAGAGGCTGCTCATAAGGTGATTATAATTGCTCATTCCCTGCATTTTGTCTTGAAGTAATCGTTGAGTCTCCCAAACAGAAGAAGTGCACAAGTCAATGTTTGGCTGGAAAAAAATTTATTTTATTATTTTACTTGGCTTATGTCCAATTGCACACAAATTGTAGCTTTAAAGCATGTGTGTATGGTGTACAGAAAAATCAAAAGAGCAGCTTCATAATAAAATCTAAGTGAGGAGAGACACCACAGCCAGAGGACAGAGACCTGTAAAAATACTGCATTAAAGGCTGAAAACTTCTTTGACCTGCTGCGCAGTGAGACACCTTTTCAGCCATACAAGAGCCGTGATAAATAACTATCACTTCACAGCAAATTACATTTGATGGTTTTAGAGTACAACAGACACCCACACATTCATTATTTCTTATATGGAAAAGTGAATGTGACCTGTAGTTTTCTATTATCTTTCTTTATGACATCAACAAGGGAACAAACATGTTCTTGGCAGGAAGTTAATTACTCACTGCAGTCAGGGTCTAATAAACAGACAGACTAATTTAGTTTCACACCTGAAGGCAATATGCCCCCACCCTGACACCCTCTCAGACTAGCAGATAAACACATATGCACACACACACACAAAGCAAATGAACACACAGACACATTTAGCAGGATTGGTTAAATGAAACCTCTGTGTGTTTAGTCACTGTCCAGGAGGTTCCAGTCACCTCAGTAATAACTGCATCCCAGATGTCAACAGAATTAAATGAAAATGTACACACACACAAACCTGATGGTGGTACATTTAATCAGGTTGACTTCACAACAAACACACATTTTAGACCAGTGCTTTTAATGTCCCTGGCAGGATATGGATAACAGTTCTTCAAATCTGAATAACTTTAGGATGGAGGATAGAGGACATGTGTTATTTTGTTTTACATCATGTTGGGCTCCACTACAATTGTAGGATTCAGAAACAGAAACTATTAGAGACTCAAAGGTTGGTTTCTACTTAAGACTGGAATCGAATTAAAGTTAGAATTGGTATAAAGTGTTGTGAACTCAAGAGTGGATTTAAGATGAAACTTAATCTTTGGGAGGCCCCAGCAACACTCCTGTGTGGTAATGTCTGTTCAAAGACACAGACGGGAGATTTCCACACCAGGAAGAGACAGACACTATCCCTTATTTATCACAACCTTTGTCCTTTGGAAACTATTTGGGGGACTCTCTCCAACCAGAGCTGTCCAATAACTTATGCAGAAAACATTAACACCCGAATGCCAACTAGTAAAGTTTTCCCAGAAAAAGAAAGGAACCCTTCGGGGGAGAAACCAGACGAAATGTTTCTTCCTCCTTATCTGGACATGTAAATCAAAGGTGACACCTATCTGCTTCTATCGAACAAGACAAGAAACAGTCCTCTCACACCTCCACCAGCTGTTTTCTTCAGATTCACTTTCAGGTGGATTGTGTTAAATGTATTTTATATATCTGTACAGGTTCTTTAAGGTTTTCAGTGATGTCCCAATCTGCATTTTTTTGATACCTTCTTCATGATCGTACTTAATAATCATAATTAGAATAATAAGGAAGAAATCATTATTTAGGCAAATTACTAACTTTTCTATGGAGCCACACTGCCACCGAGTGCTCTGTAGCACCAAGTAATTAAAGCTAAATTAATTTAGTAACCAGACATTTCTATGAAGTAACTCAACTGTTAACTGATGTTCCCTGTTGTTTCTTTTTGTGCTCCATTGTTCAACACAGGAAGATAACATTGTTTAGTCCTTTTTTCATATGTCGTATCTTTACAGATATCCATCTGAATATGAGATATATTCAAGATCCACACCCGTTATCCATTTTATTTTAGTTCAGAATGTCGTTTATTTGATGCCTTCCTATTTCATTCATTTATTCCATGTCTTTGCCTTTATATCCTCACAAGGTTTGTTTTCAAAATCCTCTGAACAAATGTGTGTTAAGACGAAATACTGGAGAAATTGAGTTTTCTTTGTTTTATCAAACTTTTAACGCTAGAATTAAAACTTTACACGCCCAGGCAAACGCCAATATGGGTTTCAGACATATTATTGGCTGACAGTTGAGCCTAAGTCTGCGTCATGCCCCGTCTCCGCTAATCAAACTCGGAAAACCAACAGGAAGGGAAGAGAATAGGAAAAGAAGGGATAAAGAATTAGGGATGATAATGAAGAATAAGAGAGAACGGAAAAAAATGAGAAAGTGTAAGAAAGCCTTCATGTCTGTTTTTCATCGCACGTTTTAACCTCTGCTGCTGCATAAGTTACCACAGTAATATTTTCCCTGCAGAGAAAGCCAGCGTAAGCTTGTCAATGTCATGATTTAGGTTTTGATTCATGTCTTGTCTCGTCATTTCCTGTTTTATTTTGAAATATTAACTTCCGTCTCGTTTCAGGTACCTTGCCCTTCCTCCAGTGTCAGGCGTCTGATTGTCTTCCCTGATTCCCAAAGTGTTTTCACCTGTTCCCCTTGGTCCCTCATGCGCTCAAATAGTCTGCGTTTCCCTGGTCTTGTGCCAGTGTGTTGTTTCTTTTCATGAGCCTCCCTCTGGCGTCTTGTCCACAGTATCCACAGCCACAGAATCCTCGAGCCTGCAGTGAGAGAGCCTCCTGCAGAGCAGTAGCCTTTGTCTTTGTAAATTATTCCATAGCTTTAGTTTACTCACGGTAAGTTTCACAGCCTCTGTTTTTGGAGAGATTTTCATATGTAACCTATTCATAGTTAGCTCCGTTAGGAGCGTTTCGTTTATTGTTAAAGTTTAATAGATAAAACTTTGTTTTGTTTTAGAAATCTTTTACACCGCTGTTAAAGGTGTTTTAAGATAATTGTGCCTCTGTTTTAGAGAGAGCTTTTTGGCTTGAGTCCGCCTCTGTGAGAGAGCGTGAGTTTATTTTGTAATCGTAAATAGCCTTTCCTGTTTTCCTCCCAGAGGGGAGAGAGTTTGGATAATTTTCATAGCTGCACCCTCCTCCTCCTCCTCTTTAGTTATTGAGGAGCGTGCTCAGGAGTTTCACAGCCTCTTGGTAAATGGTAAATGGACTTGTACTTGTATAGCGCTTTTCTAGTCTAACTGACCACTCAAAGCGCTTCACTACATGCCGCATTCACCCCACTCACACTCATACAGCACGTCTTAAGATTCTTAACTACGTGCTTTTTCTAATCATTCACACATACATTCATACCCCCAATGATACACTGGGAGGCAACGTGGGGTTCAGGACGCTTCGACATGTATCCTGGGGAAGCCAGAGTCGAACCACCGACCTTCCGATTGGTGGGCGACTGCTCTTCCCCCGTTTGCTCTGACTGGAGATCCTCAGCGTGCTGTTTAGTATCAAACATTCCTGACTCTGAACCTGACCCTGCATCTGTGTACTCGAGGCCCTGACAATCAACTTTTTGTTAATATTTATGTGAATTGAAGTTCACCTCAGAGGTGGTTATTCAACCAAACAAACAGCTCCAACACTCAGGTGAACGTGCCTACAATTGCTATTTTTGATGGTGAAGTCTCCATATCAAACCTTCGTCTCCTTGGCAACGAGAAGCCCCCAGTGGAGAAGAGAGCTCTACCACAACTTGAAAGTCCACAGAAACCCATCCACAACAGAGCGAGACCCACTTGGATACTGTTAGCCATCGACCTGGTGTGTTCACAGCTAACTAACTGGGCTAAGTGCAAACCAAAGTAAAGTCTGCTGCCGCCTTCTCCTTTTGAGACGGTTCAGTGGTGTCGAATTACTTTCTTAGAAATAAATGCCTCCAAAGTTGTTAGCCTTTAACCATAAATGGTGACTAAAATTAAGACCCAATTTTAGCAATTCTGGTACATTTCACCATTCTCTTGACCCTTTCCCAAACCACAAAGTGTTCCATATACCACCACACACAGTCCACGCATTTCTCCTGTTCGTACTTTAAGGTTCATGTTTTTTTGTTACATCTTTCAGTAAATAGTTCATATATTTGATAAGACGTTGTTGAATGCTTCCTTATATAATTTTGCTCAATTCAAGCCAGAACTCATGAAGTATCACTGTGAAACTGATTAACATTAATTTTGATAATGACTTTAAGATTTTTTTTTTCCTTCTAAAGATGGTGCCCCTGTCTAGCTTTATTTAATTTAATAGCGAGGAACACTATTTGTAAGACCAGAGTGGCACACAGTACTGGAAAAATATAAAAATTAAAACTTTAACTGGTTAAAAAACAACCTTTAACAATGACATGCCTGTGAATATGAAGAATTTACCTTGTTGAGATATAATGAGTAGTTAAATAACAATTGTAACAGGCAAAGTTTTCAAAAACTGGAAATGATAATCATGTGCGTGTTGTGCAGCTGAGTCTCTTCTGGACCAATCATGTCGCCGCTTGTTGGAGCAGTCTGATCCGCCAAAGCTATGATAAGATAATGTAACTCCTCCCTTCACTTGTCACTTTAAGTCAGAGTTCAAATATGAAAATGAGGGTCAACTTAAACTAGACTCGATGAGGAGACTACTGATTACCTGACTAATTTTTTATTTAGACCTGTAATGTCTACCCCAAATAACACACAACAAAATACTGAAGGTTTAAAGAATGTATATTATAATAAAGATCCTTCACATGATCATTTAAAAAAATAATAAAGTCAAGTGAATACTGCATAGAAAATATTAAAGTACCTTGTGCATCAGTGCTCAAATCTGGATTCACCATACAGTTGTGTTTAAATACATTTTCTTAGTTATTTGGACCACAATTGAACCAAAAATATATCATGAAAATAACAAAAACCTCTGAGATCTCAGGTATTTAAAAGTGAACTGTCCCAAAAGTTCAAATGAATGGACAAAAAATAGGCCTAAATAAATAAAATAAAATAAAATGAAAGGAGTGCACTCAAAGCCCTACCACCCTCTTTAACAGCGAATGTCCAACAGCGAGCACCGTGATGGGGACGAAGATGAAGCTGAAGATAACCGAAGGGAACCAGGTTGGAGATGGATATGGATGACAAGAGAGGGACCGAGGACTGATGACCCAGGTGAAGTAACTCTGTGTGAGGGTTGTCTTCCAGAAGCAGATAACATGTCGCTAGCTTGGCAGCTAACACTGGAACACCATTGGCAAGTTAAATGTGAAATTGACGTTTACATCTGTTTACGTCCTGCTGCTCAACTTCCAGCTCACTGATAGTTTTTCCTAACACCCTTTTCTCTTCACTTTCCTGACTTATGAGTTTTCTTTAATCACTTCAATTCTAATTATTTCTTTTTTCTTCTCTTTCAGCTCGCACATCATGCCTTGTTCACGAGGACTTCCCGAGATCTCCACCAGATGCACACTCCTGTCAGCTTTTTGCTCACCGAAAATAGCGCTAAACCCTTGCCACCTCTATTAAAAATGGACAATAACATATGTACACCTTTGGGGTTTTTTTAGAAAATGTTTTTACTGCT
Organism: Leuresthes tenuis; assembly: GCF_036924035.1. Taxonomy (NCBI): domain Eukaryota; kingdom Metazoa; phylum Chordata; class Actinopteri; order Atheriniformes; family Atherinopsidae; genus Leuresthes; species Leuresthes tenuis. The sequence goes on along the minus strand of NW_027325368.1, from coordinate 32,259,661 downwards.
CCGCTCTTGTGAGATAAACAGTCATAAACTTAAATTTTAAAGAACATCTATAACAAAAAAAACATATCATATAAAGATCACATTCAAAACAACTAACCAAAACAAATAACCTGGAGTTTAATTAACCCTGGTTACAATAAGATAAGACAAGACTTTATTGACATATCACTTTGCAGTTACAACAAAATTAAAATGGTGCTTGTGTGCAGAGCTATAGAGTATATACAGAGTTACGACACTCCTATTGACTCTCGTTGTAAAAAATGGCGGACAACACTTCTAGGTCATGGGGATGCCTATAGTTCCACACTTGGCACGGAGCTCCGATTAACTCAATTGCTCGTCAACAACAATTACTGATAAATTAATGAAATAACAGCATTTTAGAAGTTTAAACATCAGAAGTACACTGTTAGACATTGTTTTTACATTTGGTTAGCATGAAATGTCAATGTTGATGTTAAAAATGTAATTGATTTAGGGACCTAACTGAAAAGCTTGTTAACGGAAGCTAACGTGTTAACACATGCTAACATGACATTAACGTGATAATTTCACAAAAGTCCCATTAACTTTTTGTTGTCAGTTGACAATACGTAAAGTTGTTTTGATTGTTAGGTTTTAAAACATTACCAAAATACTACTATTAATACTAAGATGCTACTGCTATTACTGTTACCATTACTTTTTATTATTATCATTATTTATCATTAATATAACATGTATTATTTATAGTAATAAAGACAATGTACATTATCTATAATTCCTATTCTTTACATTTTTCTTGTACACACACACGCACACACAATTGTTCTTGTTTCAATCATTTTTTAATAAAATCTTGTTTATTTAACAATGTTTCTTATTCTTATTATACTTATTCCAGTCCATCAGTTCAAACATAAATTGCAAGTTTGAATATTTTCTTGTAGAGATAGATTTGTTACTATTCACTGATCATATTCAAGCATAATTAGCGGTTGTTTCATAGATCTGGTGCATGGCTCAATCTTAAAATCTCCATGGTTCTGATACATATCCTTTCAAAATAACTAATAATAAAGATAAAAAGTACCTAAGTCAGTAAAAGCTGACATTTCACAAAACTGGTAAGTGCTGACAGTGCATAGAGTCCAATAATGGTAAAAATGAAATGGTAACTTGTTGATCTATTTGCAAAGGCAGAACAACCAACTTTGTAAAGTTAGCATCAATCACGTAAGTAACCTAGCGAAGCTAACACAAAGTTTTCTCTCCAAAAATGTATTATTATTATTATTCAAAAGTAATCAAAGCACTTTCAATTGTCACCCCACAGCTCAAAAGCATTATTGACACGAAAATACATCCCATACAACATACGTTTACTTTGATATTTACCATGCAATAGCTCACACTGTACCATACGAAACTATGACAGCTTGCGCTTTGGTTGGAACCGTTGGAACTATTAAGGCTTTCGTGAACCACGTGACAGCCCTAGCGGCGACATCAAAATGTGTCGTAACTCTGTATATACTCTATAGCTCTGCTTGTGTGGCGACACTGATGAATTAGAACGCACACACAAATAACGTTCTATTTCTGGTCTCCATGACAACGGTTGTTGTCATGAAAACGAAATGTATGTTCTGTCAGTTGATGTCAGTTATTGTCAGTTTAATAGTTTTCTTTTAAGTGGAGTAAGGAGATGAATAAATAATAGAGACTTACCGAAACGTCGTCTCTTTCTCTTCAAACTCCACATTGGTGACCCCGACGATTGAAATATGTCGGTAGAGGCAACCTCGTCTTTCGCCGCTGTGATAGCACCTGTTTTCGCAGCTACGGTTAAGCTACCGGACATTTGGCAGCACGACCCAGAGCCATGGTTCCAGAACGTCGAGGCTCAGTTTCATCTGCGCGGCACAACCATGGACGACACAAAGTATTTTCACGTCGTCGCAGCTTTGGATTGGGCCACCACACGCAGGTTAATGGGACTGCTCCGGCACCCACCTCAAGCCGACAAGTATGCAGCACTGAAGAAAGAGTTGCTGCAACTGTATCAACTCTCAGATATGGAGCGGGCCAATCGTCTGTTGTCTCTGACAGGTTTGGGGGACAGCAGACCTTCTGAACTGATGGAGAATATGTTGGCACTGCTTGGCTCTGCTGATACTTCATTCCTTTTCACCCACCTGTTCCTGCGCCAGCTTCCACCTCCTGTACGCACAGTCCTGGCCAACTCTCCCCTGATCCGCACTAAAGATTACAGAGGTTTGGCCGAAGAAGGGGACAGACTTCTGCTGCCATCCAGACAGTTCTCAGTGCACGCCCTGTTGCCATGGGTGCATGATAAGGACGACTCTGTGGAAGCGGCTGCTGTCACGGAGCGCCGGAAGAGGGAGAGCAGTCTGTGCTTCTATCACCGCCGCTTTGGAGTGAAGGCCTGGCATTGTGTCCCACCGTGTTCCTTTCAGCAGCCGGGAAACAAGAAGGCCGGCGCTCACTAGCAGCTGTGTGTTCCGGCAACGATGATAGGCTGATTTTCATTGAGGACAGCGCGTCAGGACGACGTTTTCTAGTGGATTCAGGAGCACAGCGAAGCATCATGCCCCCTTCCTCTACTGACACTTTGGGACATGGACAGGGACTCCCACTGGATGCGGCTAACGGCACTCCCATCCGCACCTTTGGTACCAGGTTCATGACTGTGTGTTATAATGGGCGTGAGTTTAACTGGGAATTTCTTGTAGCAGCTGTTTCTGTGCCCATTATAGATTTTTTATGTGCTTACAGGCTGTTATTGGATGTATCTAACAGGAGAGTTATTGATGCTGTTTCTTTTGATTCCTACCCATGTACTCTGGGGAAGACAGGGCCCCTTCTGGCAAATATGCTTGCTACAGGGGACATGTACCAACGTCTTCTCTCTGAATTTCCTGCCCTTACTGTACCAACTTTTTCTGCTGCTGTAGCCAAGCATGGTGTAGAGCATTATATAACTACTGGAGGACCACCTGTTTTTGCACGTGCACGCTGTTTGGATGCGGCTAAGTTGGCCGTCGCCAAAGAGGAGTTTGCCTACATGGAGCGGCTGGGCATGGCATTGTGCGACGCTCAAACAGCCCGGGCTTCACCGTTACACATGGTTCCAAAATCAGATGGGGGCTGACGCCTTTGTGGAGATTTACGGCGCCTCAACAATGTTACTACTAATGACAGATACCCCATCCCACACATTCAAGACTTCTCTGTGCATCTTTCAGGGGCAGTTGTTTTCTCTAAGGTCGATTTGATGAGGGGCTACCATCAAGTGCCGGTCCATCCACAGGACATTCCCAAAACTGCTGTTATTACTCCTTTTGGGCTATTTGAGTTTTTGAGAATGCCGTTTGGACTGAAAGGGGCAGCGCAGACGTTTCAGCGGCTCATGGACTCTGTATTGAGGGATATGCCTTTCCTGTTCATGTATCTGGATGATATACTGGTGGCAAGTAGTTCAGTGGAGGAGCACAGGATACACCTCCGCCTATTGTTTGAGCGCCTCACTGCACATGGATTAATTGTGAATCCTGCTAAATGTCAGTTTGGGTTTTCAGAGATTGAGTTCCTGGGTCACAGTGTGTCACAGCAGGGTGCTGTGCCACTCTCTACCAAGGTAGAAGCAGTTTTAGCCTTACCCCACCCCTCCTGTGTGAAACCTCTTCAGAAGTTTTTAGGCATGGTTAACTTTTACAACCGTTTCATTCCTAGAGCTTCCCACATTATGTACCCTTTGTATGAAGCATTAAAAGGCAAAAAGGGTAACCAGGACATTGAGTGGACCACAGAGAGGTTGCAGGCATTAGACAAAGCTAAAACAGCGCTTGCCGACGCCGCCTTGTTGACCCATCCCAACCCTGCAGCGCCTATCACCCTAACCTCTGATGCTTCTGATTATGCAGTCGGAGCAGTTTGTGAGCAGTGGGCAGACGGGGCCTGGAAGCCCCTGGCCTTTTTCAGCAGAAAGTTGCGAGAATCAGAGAAAAAGTACAGCACATTTGACAGAGAGCTCTTGGCCCATTTCCTCGCCACACGCCATTTCAGGTTCCTCTTGGAAGGCCGAGAGTTCACCGCTTTTGTTGACCACAAGCCCGTTACGTTTGCTATGGCCAAAACCTCTGAACCGTGGTCAGCGCGGCAGCAGCGACAACTTTCTGCTATTTCCGAATTTACAACTGACTATCAGCATGTTGCCGGGAAGGACAACTTGGTTGCTGACTGCCTCTCGCGTGCCCAGGTTGCCACTGTCCATTTGGGAATGGATTATGCTGAGATGGCTGCGGACCAGCTGACGGACTCGGAGGTGCAGGTATTGCGCACAGCCAAGTCTAGTTTGCGGTTGGAAAATGTCACTTTGTGTAACTCTGCTTTGTGACGTTTCAATGGACAAGTCGCGCCCAGTGGTTCTGGCTGCTTGGCGCCGCCGTGTTTTTGACGCAGTTCACTCCCTGTCACACTCTGGGGTTAAAGCTTCAGTTAAGTTGGTTGCCAAGTTTGTGTTGACCGGCCTCAGGAAGATCGTTAAAACTTGGGCTTCTAAGTGCATAGCATGCCAACGTGCAAAGGTGCAATGTCACGTTAAAGCTCCTGTAGGGCCCTTTCTGATTCATGAGAGACGTTTTGAACATGTTCATGTCGATCTAGTGGGCCCTTTTCCTCCATCCCGAGGTTTCACTCACCTCCTGACCATGGTGGACAGGACCACGCGGTGGCCTGAGGCAGTTCCCCTGTCATCCACAACGTCATCAGAGGTTGCCCGGGCTTTCATCTACTCCTGGGTGTCGCGGTACGGGGTTCCTTTGGACCTGACATCTGATAGGGGCTCGCAGTTTACCTCTGAGTTGTGGAACACGGTAGCTGGAAGCTTGGGAGTCAAACTTCACCGGACCACTGCATACAACCCACAAGCCAACGGACTGTGCGAGCGGTTTCATCGTACTTTGAAGGCTGCTCTCCGTGCATCTTTAGCTGACAGTAGCTGGGTGGACGGATTGCCATGGGTTTTGCTAGGCCTGCGCTCCGCTCCTAAGGAGGACCTGCACTCTTCCTCTGCTCAGTTGGTTCTAGGTCAGTCTTTGAGGGTCCCAGGGGAGTTCCTTTCTAGTGTTCCGGGTTTGGGCCCTAGTTTCACAAGGAGGTCTGGGTTACAGAGCAAGGCCAGAGTTTTCTCACCTGTGGCGGCGCACCACTGCCATTCCCAAGGACCTTATGTCGGCCAAATATGTATTTATCCGCCATGATGTACACCATTCTCCCCTGCAGTCCCCATATGACGGTCCTTTTCGTGTGCTGGAAGCTGGGCCTAAGTATTTTCTGATCGAGATAGGGACTGGTCAGGACCAAGTTTCGGTGGATCGTTTGAAACCCGCTCACGTGTTCCAGGATGACGCAGTTGAACTGGCTCGCCCAGCCCGCCGCGGCCACCCTCCCAACCCTATTCCTGATGTTAGGCTTTTACCCTTACCTGTTCCTCCCTCACCTCCAAAATCTATTGGGCATAGTCGTGGGGGTAGGGAAGTTAGATTGCCTAACAGGTATACTTGAGGTTTTGCAATGTACACTGTTTTGTTGTTTGTTTGTTTTTCTGCTGGTTTATGCATGTTGCAACTTGGGATATTATTATGTGTGTGACACTGATGAATTAGAACGCGCACACACAAATAACGTTTTATTTCTGGTCTCCATGACAACAGTTGTTGTCATGAAAACAAAATGTATGTCCTGTCAGTTGATGTCAGTTATTGTCAGTTTAATAGTTTTCTTTTAAGTGGAGTAAGGAGATGAATAAATAGTAGAGACTTACGGAAACGTCGTCTCTTTCTCTTCAAACTCCACACTTGAATATTTTAGAGTTAACAACAAAGTATAAAAATAAGTAGGAAGATAATAGATAGTAAAAATAGTAAAAGTAAAAATGTACAAAAATTGACAGGTATTTACAGAAATTGCACTGTTAGTGAAAAATATTGCACTGGTGTAATAATATAAACAGAATTGAATATACAGGGGTTTGATAATGAAACTGAAACACCTGTCATTTTAGTGTGGGAGGTGTCATTGCCTGGTGGCCAATCTTTATTAACACATTGCACATAGCACCAGTAGTAGCAGAGTGTGAAGGTTCAATTAGCAGGGTAAGAGCACAGTTTTGCTCAAAATATTGCAATGCACACAACATTATGGCTGACATATCAGAGTTCAAAAGAGGACAAATTGTTGGTGCAGGACAGCAAGTATTTGTGATGTATCAAGAGCCATGGTATCCAGGGTAATGTCAGCATACCACCAAGAAGGACGAACCACATCCAACAGGATTAACTGGACGCAAGAGGAAGCTGTCTGAAAGGGATGTTCGGGTGCTAACTCGGATTGTATCAAAAAACATAAGACTACAGCTGCCCAAATCACGGCAGAATTAAATGTGCCCCTCAACTGTCCTGTTTCCACCAGAACTATCCGTCGGGAGCTCCACAGGGTCAATATACACGGCCGGGCTGCGATAGCTAAACCTTTAGTCACTTGTGCCAATGCCAAACGTCGGTTCCAATGGTGCAAGGAGCGCAAATCTTGGGCTGTGGACAATGTGAAACATGTATTGTTCTCTGATGAGTCCACCTTTACTGTTTTCCCCACATCTGAGAGAGTTATGGTGTGGAGAACCATTCTGGAGGACCATGTGCATTCAAACATTGTATCATGAAGGCAGTGCCATGTATCAGGTCACATCACAGTCACCAGATCTAAATATTGTTGAGCCACTTTGGGGTGTTTTGGAGGAGCGAGTAAAGGAAACGTTTTCCTCCACCAGCATCATGTAGTGACCTGGCCACTATCCTGCAAGAAGAATGGCTTAAAATCCCTCTGACTACTGTGCAGGACTTGTATATGTCATTCCCAAGACAAATTGACGCTGTAAAGGAGGCCTTACACCATAATAATAAATGATTGTGGTATAAAACCAGGTGTTTCTGTTTCATTGTTCAACCACTGTAGATAGACAGAGTTGTATTGGTAATATATATATACACAGATTCCACATTAGATTGTATTGCACCTTTGTGTTCAAGGCCACGATTGCTTTGGGATAAAAACTGTTTTGTAGACGATTTGCCCCAGTATTCATCGCTCTGTATCTCCTGCCTGATGGAAAGAGCTGGAAGAGACCATGTCTGGAGTGTGAACAGTCTCTTGAGATGTCCATTGCTTTCCTGTGGCATCTTGAGATGTAAATCTGCTCCAGGGTGGGAATCCTGAGGATTCTCAGAAAGTACAGTCTCTGCTGCACCTTCTTCAGCAGCTCCTTGGTGTTGGTACTTCAGGTAAGGACGTTCTCCAACTCCATGCTGAGAAACTTGAACACCGGGACCCTCTCTATACAGGCCCCGCTGATGATGAGTGACTGGATGTCAGCTTTGTACTTTCTGAAGTCCATAACCATGTCACCGTCCAGCCCTGTCCCTTTAAGACGGTGTCTCTGTGTGTGTGACGTGCGTGTGCAGGGAGAGAGTCGATGGAAAAACAATGATGGAAGAGAACGAATAAAAACCTGTGTTCCGCACAAAAAGGCTTGATTCAGTCCTCCTTTCGCCCCACACTTTGGCCCGGACCCTAAGACTGCCAGTTACCAGTAACGAGCCAGAAAATAAAGACCAGCTCCTTATTACGGTTCGGAAGCAGGGGGTTAAAAAGGTAACACTGGGGGCTCATCCGGGATTTAAAGTTTGCTCAAAGTAAAAAGAAAAGCAAGGAGAGAGCTGTGAACGCGAGAGAGCATGGCGACACGCGGCAAAGTTTTTGAAAGACACGGGGAGTTCATTAGCCCAAACGTGACCACCAATCCGTTTTTAACAGACATAATGGACTCTGTTGATTCAACGGGCAGCAAATGTGTCGGTGGTGGGGAGAGTTATAACCCGTTTCTAGTTAGCATGGAGCTAACCGCCGGAGCAATGTAGCTAGCCGCAGGTGAAGCGGCAGCCCGCCCAAAGACAGCGCTGCCCTAACGCTAACCCCACCGCCCTCAGCACTGACTAATCCCTTCCACACGCCAGCAAAGCAGGGCGGCGCAGCGGCCGGTGAGTCTATGGTTCCCTCTCAATACTGTTGTGATGGCCCTGGAAATATGGTTTCTACCCCAGCTGTAGCCGTACATTACGGCATGAACAATGACTTTACACAGACTTTTGATGGATGACCAGCGAAAACCTTTTCCCCCGCAAACAATGTGCATGCCAGCATGAACCCATTCATTCTGGCCCATACACCAGCCTCCCAGTCTTCTGTGCCCCCCTTCACACCTTTTATGTCCCAGTCTGTGAGACACATTTATGCAAAACGGGCTCATGGTTATTACTCTGCCCCTCCCAGTGATGCACCATTTCACCGGGGTAAAGAGCATGACTCCAGAGGATATTCACAGCCTAGCTGGAGAAGGGCCGAGTCTGCCCCACAACGTCCTTCCTCTCACATGATGTGTGGCGGTGATTTGGACATGGTCAAACGATTTGGATATGGACAGTAGCGATGATGAACAGTATAGGAGCTGACGGCTTTGCTTTGCGGTAAGACGTATTGCATCACTTCCTGTTGCTTTGTGTGTGTGCACTGTGACAGTTCTCGCTCTTCTTGAACTACTAATAATCACCTTATTTCTCCCTATAATTTACACATCTTGCATAGTTAACTCTATCCCATACTCTTACAGATCTTTAGTTTTTATTTTTCACTCTTTAGCGGTGTGTCTGGTTCTCTAGCTTAGCATGGCTACCAGTTCTCTTCCTCTATCTCCTGCTTTCACCTGCTCCGTGTGTCAGATGTTTAGTTACTCCTCTGCCTCCTTTAGTGGTAATGGTACATGTAACAAATGTAGTCTTTTTGTAGTTTTGGAGGCAAGGTTATCTGAATTGGAAGCTCGGCTCTGCACTGTTGAAAACCACCCGATAGCGAGCCAGGCCCCTTTAGTCCGTGCGGAGCCACCTAGCGTAGCTCGCTCTGTTAGTCGTCCCCGAGCAGATCCCGAGCAGCCGGGACTTAAGAGTGGCTGGGTGACTGTCAGGAAGAGGAGTCATAGTCCTAAAGTCAACCTGTCCACGTTTCAAATAGATTTTCTCCACTCAGCGACACACCCGCTGAGGACAAAACCCTGGTAATTGGCAGCTCTATAGTCAGAAACGTGGCATTAGAGACACCAGCGACCATAGTCAAATGCATTCCAGGGGCCAGAGCGGGCGACATAGAATCCTATTTAAAACTGCTGGCTAAGGATAAGCGTAAATACGGTAAAATAGTTATTCACGTCGGCGGTAATGACACCCTGTTACGCCAATCGGAGGTCACTATAATTAATGTTGCATCGGTGTGTAATTTTGCCAAAACAATGTCGGACACCGTAGTTTTCTCTGGACCCCTGCCAAATCTGACCAGTGATGACATGTTTAGCCGCATGTCGTCATTCAATCGCTGGTTGTCTAGATGGTGTCCAGCAAACAACGTGGGCTACATAGATAATTGGCAATCTTTCTGGAGAAAACCTGGTCTGATGAGGAGAGACGGCATCCATCCCACTTTGGAAGGAGCTCTTCTAATTTCTAGAAATATGGACGAATTTATTAGTCATCCAAAAACATGACATCCCAGGGTTGAGACCAGGATGCAGAGTTGTAGTCTTACACACTTCTCTGCGGCTTCCCACCTGATGCTGCCCCCCCCTCAATCAAAAAACACAAAAGGAGCAAATCCTCTTTTGCAAAAAAAATTTAAAACAAAAACTTTAACTGAACAAAAACATCAAACTATTAAATGTGGTTTGCTGAATATTAGATCTCTCCCTTCGAAGTCTCTGTTAGTGAATGATTTGATTTGTGATCATCATAATGATATATTTTGTCTTACAGAAACCTGGCTGCAGCAGGAGGATCATGTTAGCATTAATGAATCAACTCCCTCTGACTTTTTAAATGTTCACGTTCCTCCAACCACAGGCAGAGGAGGAGGAGTGGCAGCTATCTTCAGATCAGGGTTACTAATCAGTCCTAGACCCATTAGTTTTAGCTCTTTTGAATCTCTGATTCTCAGTTTTTCCCACCCAAAGTGGAAATCACAAAAACCTCTTGTGTTTGTTGTTGTGTATCGTCCACCTGGCCCTTATTCTGAGTTTCTATCTGAATTCTCAGAGTTTTTATCCCAGTTAGTGCTGAGTACAGATAAAGTCATTGTAGTGGGTGACTTTAATATTCATGTAGATGTTGAAAATGACAGCCTAAATATTAACTTTAATTCTATATTAGACTCTATTGGATTTTCTCAAAGTGTTCACAGACCTACTCACTGCCTTAATCATACCATTGACCTTGTGCTGACTTATGGCATTGAGAGTGAACAGTTAACAGTGTTCCATCATAACCCTGTCTTGTCTGACCATTTTTTAATAACTTTTGAATTTACATTACTTGACTACACGGTTTCTGAGAAGAATTCTACATATAGAAGGTGTCTGTCAGAGAATGCTGTAACCAGATTTAAAGAGTTGATTTCATCATCCTTTTCTTCACTGCCATGTGCTGATATGACAGAGGACGGCTACCTAAATTTTACTCCAGTAGAACTTGACTCTCTTGTTGACAGCACTACAGCTTCAATGCGTACAACACTGGATAATGTTGCCCCTCTGAAAAGGAAGGTAATCAGTCAGAAGAGGTTGGCTCCTTGGTATAATTCACAGCTGCGTGCGTTAAAGCAGACTGCAAGAAAGCTGGAGAGACAGTGGCGTTCCTCTAATTTAGAAGAGTCTCAATTAGTCTGGAAAGATAGTTTAATAACGTATAAGAAAGCACTTCGTAAAGCTAGAACTGCTTATTATTCATTATTGATAGAAGAGAATAAGAATAATCCCAGGTTTCTTTTCAGCACTGTTGCCAGGCTGACAAAGAGTCCGAGCTCTGTTGAGCCATGTATTCCTTTAACTCTCAGCAGTGATGATTTCATGAGATTCTTCATCAATAAAATTGTTTCTATCAGAGAGAAGATTAATGGAATCCTTCCCATTATTATCACTGATGTATCATCAAGTAGAGCAGCTTTAGAAGTATCTTTCGAACCTGAATTGTATTTAGACAGCTTCTGTCCAGTTGATCTTTCTGAGCTAACAACAGCAATAGTCTCTTCTAAACCATCAACTTGTATGTTAGACCCAATCCCAACCAGACTGTTCAAGGAGGTTTTCCCCTTAATTGACACTTCCATATTGGATTTGATCAATCAGTCTTTGTTGATAGGATATGTACCTCAGACTTTTAAGGTTGCTGTAATTAAACCTTTACTTAAAAAACCTACTCTTGATTCAGAAGTGTTGGCTAATTATCGACCTATATCCAATCTCCCTTTTTTGTCCAAAGTTCTTGAAAAAATAGTTGCAGTTCAACTTTGTGATCATTTACATAGAAATAATCTGTTTGAAGAGTTTCAGTCAGGATTCAGAGTGCATCATAGCACAGAAACGGCACTGGTGAAAGTTACCAATGATCTCCTGTTAGCTTCTGATAGCGGACTTGTTTCTGTGCTTGTCCTGTTGGATCTCAGTGCTGCATTTGATACGATCGATCACAGCATTCTGTTACAGAGACTTGAACATGTTATTGGGATTAAAGGAACTGCATTAGGCTGGTTTAAGTCATATTTATCTGATAGATTCCAGTTTGTTCTTGTAAATGAAGAATCTTCCTCACACGTTGGAGTAAGTCATGGAGTTCCTCAGGGTTCTGTGCTTGGACCGATTCTTTTTACTTTATACATGCTTCCATTAGGTAACATTATCAGACAGCATGGCATAAATTTCCATTGTTATGCTGATGATACTCAGCTGTACTTATCTATGAAACCAGATGAAAACAATAGGTTGGTCAGACTACAAGCCTGTCTTAAAGACATAAAGACCTGGATGACTCAGAAGTGTCTGCTTTTAAATTCAGACAAAACTGAAGTTGTTCTCTTTGGACCTGAGCGCTTTAGGGAGAAATTGTCTAGTTATATAGTTACTCTAGATGGTATTTCCTTGGCTTCTAGTTCTACAGTGAGGAACCTTGGAGTTATTTTTGACCAGAATTTATCATTTGACGCACATATAAAACTGGTTTCTAGGACTGCCTTCTTTCACCTTCGTAATATTGCTAAAATCAGGAACATCCTGTCTCAGGGTGATGCAGAGAAACTAGTTCATGCATTTGTTACTTCAAGATTGGACTACTGTAATTCCTTAATATTGGGCTGTCCCACATATTCTCTGAAAAGCCTCCAGCTGATCCAAAATGCTGCAGCCAGAGTTCTGATGAGAACTAACAGGAGAGATCATGTTTCTCCAGTTTTAGCTTCTCTTCATTGGCTCCCTGTTAAATTCAGAATAGAATTTAAGATTCTTCTTCTCACATACAAAGTTCTTAATGACCGAGCTCCATCATATCTTAAAGATCTCATTGTAAGATATTTTCCTAACAGAGCACAGCGCTCCCAAACTGCAGGTTTACTTGTTGTTCCCAGAGTTTCTAAAAGTAGAATGGGAGGCAGAGCCTTCAGTTATCAGGCCCCTCTCTTGTGGAATAAGCTGCCAGTAAATGTCCGGGAAGCAGACACCCTTTCCACTTTTAAGATTAGGCTTAAAACTTTTCTTTTCGATAAAGCTTATAGTTAGGGATGGCTCAGGTAATCCTGAAACATCCCATAGTTAAGCTGCTATAGGCTTAGACTGCTGGGGGACCTCATCTGTCACACCTTTCCTCACTTTGCTCTCTTTTTCCCCCTGTTTAATTTCAAAATTGATTTTATGTACATCTGACATTATTGTGATTATTAACGTATGTTTCCCTGTTCCAACAGATATCCTTTGAATGGCGTTATGGTGTTTTTCCCCCCTCTTTTCCCTCTTTTCTGTCTTCTCAAACCCCAGCTGGTCGAGGCGGATGGCCACCCTTCCTGAGTCTGGTTCTGCCAGAGGTTTCTTCCTGTTAAAAGGGAGTCGTTCCTTTCCACAGTCGCCACAGGCACGCTCAGGACGGGAGATTGGACTGAAGACACGTTTCGGTGCAATCTGTTGGTTTCCTTAGCTAGGATATTAATTTTTTTAATTGGCTCTATATGAATTAATTGGATTATGATTACAATGAATTGAATTCCAATTGGCTTGAATTGGACTATATTACTTAAGTGCCTTGAGATGACAATTGTTGTAATCTGGCGCTATATAAATAAAATTTAATTGAATTGAATTGAATAGGCAGAGAGAGAGAATCCCCACTTTACAGCCAGGTCGTTTTGATGGGTCGGGGTCATGGAAAGACTTTCTCTACCTGTTTGAGAGCTGTGCTCAGGCCAACCACTGGTCAGAGAAGACCATGACCGTGCAGCTCAGATTCAGCCTGACTGGTGCTGCTGGTCCACAAAAACCCCAGATCTACTCGGTGGAGTTACCAGCATATTGTGGATGAAGTGGACGCCGCCTATGGGCCATGTTCGGAGCATGCAGCAGCCATAGGCATTGAACTGAGACAGAGAGTGAGAGGGACGAGTGAGCCCCGCTCAACCCGCTGGACACTAGCTGGGTCCTCCAAGATGCTGACACCTGGGTGCCAGTGGAAGTGTTGCCTCCTTCACCAGACTCCAGCTCCCTCACCCCAGAAGTCGACAACCAAAACCTGGTCGGAACTTCATCAGATGCAGCCCTGGAGGGCCTTACGGGTCTCTACTCCTCATCTCCAGACCAGCCTAACAGCAGTCAGCTTCCTGTTTTGCCTGCTCAGCCTCGACTGGATGGGGTTGGGACCCAGTCTCCTGCCGGGGGACAGGGTCCTCGCTCTCTGATGGACTGGGGTCGCCGACCACCAGATATGTTTGGTGACTGGGTTAGTCACTGAACTCAGTTTAAGGGAAAAAGACTTCCCTGACCTGAGGAAGGGTGTAGGCGGATCGCTGCCCTCCTCAGAGAGAGAGAGAGAAAAAAAAATGTTCCAGTAAAGTTTGAAGCTGTAAATGTTCTGTAAAGTTTGTAAAATTTTTCATGCTTTTATGGGCCTATTTAGTTAGTTAGTTGACTAAGTTGAGTTATCTGGACACTGTCTAGTTGCATATGTTTTAACATCCTGTGCTTTTAGTTAACTTAAGAACACAGTAGAGATGTACACAGATCAAAAGAGGATTTGATTTGTTTGTATAAAAAATGAAGGTGTTACTCTAATTTACTCCTATTGTGCCTGAAGAGTTGCGTCACAGAAGATTCAACTCGATTCCAGTGTGTGGGGAGTTTGAATGTTGTTTTGCTGTCGGGTTACATCCCTATGACAAGGATATGTGGCATGCTTTCATGGACGTTATATTCACATTGTTCTTTACCTGAAACGGTTTTACCACAAGAGGAAAGCTTATTCAAAGACTGTGGGGAAACAAAGGTTGCTGTGGCAATTGTTTGAATTTATAATGTCTCGTGTTTGCTTTCTCTAAGTGTAACATGCTGGAGTGATGTTAAAGTTTTAATCATCATCCAGAGTGGGGGTCGTGTCACCGTCCAGCCCTGTCCCTTTAAGACGGTGTCTCTGTGTGTGTGACGTGCGTGTGCAGGAAGAGAGTCGATGGAAAAACAATGATGGAAGAGAACGAATAAAAACCTGCCTTCCGCACAAAAAGGCTTGACTCCGTCCTCCTATCGCCCCACACTTTGGCCCGGACCCTAAGACTGCCAGTTACCAGTAACGAGCCATAAAATAAAGACCAGCTCCTTACTACGGTTCGGAGGCAGGGGGTTAAAAAGGTAACAACCAACTCCTTTGTTTTGATGGTGTTGAGGAGCAGCATCTGCAAACTTCTAGCTAGCTAGCAAGGAAGGAGAGGTTACGAGCACTTCACTTCCATGAAGGAGCCTTGATCACCCCATTTCCCCCTAACTAATCTTTTAGGACAATTCAGGTGAGAATTCAGACACATTTTCTTGACAGTGGTTGAAGGCTACAGATGTTGAAAGTTTGGTGGCCACTTGCTGGAATGAATTCTTCAAAGTGGCTTTTCACTCAGTTGGGGTGAGCGCTTAGCTTCACTTTCCACCCTTTTGGGTCCTCATTGTGCACATGTGGATGAAGATCATGTGATTGTTCAACCATTGTCTTGATGTGACAGCCTTGGTTTCCAGAACTTCAGAGAGACACCTGGTCAGTCCCCTGATTTGAGTTAGGTCGTGGTTCTGCTGCTGGTGCAGTTAATTTAAGCTGTGGATGAATGTTAGCAGGAAAGAGAACCAAGCAGCACAACAATGACATCAGTGATCCATGACAATATGGATCAACACCTTGGGGTTGTGTTCAGTTAAATTCAGTTCAGTTTTATTTTTATAGTACCAAATTACAGCAAATGACTCGGGTAAGACGAGAGGAGGGGGTGTGTGCGTCTATATCAACAACAGTTGGTGCATGGACACTACTGTTATTGAGACACTGCTGTCCACTTTTTATATGCCCAGGAAAATCACTCAAGGGTTTGTAGCTGCTGTGTATATCCACCCACAGACCAATGCTAACGTAGCTATGACAGCATCAGCAAGCAGCAAAACAGACATTGAGCTCCACACATCCTCTGTGCTGTCATTCATCAATTTCTGAATGGACAGTGTAACTACAAGAAAACAGGTGAAAATATTCCCCAACCAAAAACCCTGGTTTAACACCAATATCAGTGCACTACTCCAGGCCAGGGATTCAGCACTGAGATCAAGAGACAGGGAGGCCTACACGGAAGGCTAGAGCGGACCTGAATAGAGGCCCCAAGGCTGCTAAATCAAAGTACAGAATGTATATAGAGGCCAATTTCAACATGTGGAAAGGCATCCAGAACATTACAGACTACAAACAGTGCTTTGTTTGCTGCAGAAAACTACAGTCCTCACCTGCCTGAAAACTGCCACCATAATCCCTGCGCCCAAATCCTCAGTGATTTAATAAAAAGAAATAACACAAAATTATTCTGATTCGGTAGCTAAACTTTCTATATCAGAAATGTTTATCATGATGCTGGGAACAGAACCTCTTTCCCAGAATAGTTCAACCTTCATTACTCAACTGATCGTAACTCTACAATGAGCACATTTCTTTAAAAAGCTGTAAATATCACACCTCTATGTGTATGCAAGGACTATATGTAAAAATGTTTTAATATTTCTTAATATAACAGGGAATATATTTAGCAAAAGGAGTGATAAAACAAGGAAATCACAATAATAATGAATGAATAATAATGAATTAATAATAAATCCCTGCTACTTAAAACAAAATTATTTTTAAAAAAATAGAATACTCAATTAAAACATATTCACCTAAAACTGAAAATCATATAGTGTGACCGTAAAACCTGAACCATACCTGAAGTACTAATAATACTACCCAAAATTGTGTAAGACCTTTAACATCACCATCAGGATTGTCCACTGTTCGCAGCGCATAGGAGCGAAAAACCCACTGGCTGCTACTTTTAACTAATTGTAACTAATGTTCTCATTCACAGGAAAATTCTCCTATGGCCCCATTCCAACTTAGCGACCGACCATTTAATTACCTTTCAATGCCTGAGGTCCCGCTCCGAACAGTTGATTCACACCAAAGACAATGGACATATGTATGATTGGTAACTGGTAAACTTAAAATGATTCAGCAAAAATATTAACTGAAAGAGGAATGAAGCAAATAATTAAACAAAAAGCATTTTAGAAAATACAAACATAAGCAATAGACAATAACAAAAAACAATACTTGAGGAAAGTCACAAAACACTGAACAATACACAACATTCCACCATGACATGAATAAGAACATATGACCCTGTGGAGAAATGATGATGAGCAATGATATAATGAAGTGTAGTAACTGACAATTTCACCCGTCCAGAATTTCAGATGGGCACCTGGTCAGTCACCTGACTTTAAGTCATGTAGTGGTTCTGATGTTGATGCCGTTCATTTAACCTGTGGAAGAAGCTAATGTTTGCTGTTCTTGATGTTGCTGAGGTTTTTTCCCAGTCCCACATTGTTCTCCCTAAGGAGCATAGTCTGGACGCTGTGTTTTTTTCCCCTCGCCTCTCCCTTTGTTTTCCTCCCCTTTCTCCCCTCTCTCCCCACTCTTTGCACCTCTTTAAAGTTGGCGCATGTGTTTGCAAGCTGCCGGGCTGATTTAGTTGTTCTCATGTATAATGACAATAAAAAAATTACAGAATTCAATTAAATTCAGTTTAATTTTATTTGTATAGCGCCAAATTACAACAATTGTCATCTCAAGGCACTTAAATAATATAGTCCGACCCAAGCCAATTGGAATTCAATTCATTTTAATCATAATCCAATTAATTCATATAGAGCCAATTCAAAAAATAATATCCCAGCTAAGGAAACCAACAGATTGCACCGAAACTTGTCTTCAGTCCAACTTGTCTCCCGTCCTGAGCGTGCCTGTGATGACTGGGGAAAGGAACGACTCGCTTTTAACAGGAAGAAACCTCTGGCAGAACCAGACTCAGGAAGGGTGGCCATCCGCATCGACCAGCTGGGGTTTGAGAAGACAGAAAAGAGGGAAAAACACCATTCAAAGGATACCTGTTGGAACACAGCAAGAGCTGGGTTTTCAAGAGTTTGTTGAAGATAGACAGGGACGCCCCTGTTCTGGTAGCGCTCGGTAGGTCATTCCACCATCGTGGGACGACACATGAAAAGAGTTTGGATTGTCTTAAGCGTGGTGTAGGCACTGCCAGACGACCGGAGGGACCGAGTTGTGACATAAGCCTTTGCAAGAGCATTCAAATAGATGGGAGCCGTTCCATTAAGCACTTTGTAGGCTAACATCAGTGACTTGAATTTGATGTGGGCTAAGGGTAGCCAGTGGAGTTCAATGAACAGATGGGTGATGTGTGTTCTTTTAGGCTGTTCGAAGACCAGACATTCTGGACCATCTGCAGAGGTTTCACAGCACAGGCTGGGACACCAGTTAGGAGAGCATTGCAGTAGTCAAGTCGGGAGATGACCATGGCCTGCACCAGGAGTTGGGTGGCATGTTGGGTGAGGTATGGTCTGATCTTTCTTATGTTTAGCAATGCAAAGCGACATGAACGAGCAACGGAGGTAACGTGATCTTTAAAGGTTAGTTGGTCATCAATCCTGACAACCAAGTTACTAGCAACCTTTGCTGGAGCAAGAAATAGGGATTCAGTTTGGATGCAGATGCTGTGGTGTATGGTTGGTTTGGCTGGGAAGACAAGCAGTTTAGTTTTAGGGAGGTTAAGTTGGAGGTGATGGGCTTTCATCCATGTTGATGTGTCAGAGAGACAGTCTGAGATTCGTGCTGAGACCGTGTGGTCGTCAGGTGGGAATGGCAGATAGAGCTGGGTATCATCAGCATAACATTGGTATGAGAAGCCATGTGATGGGATGATCATGACCCAGTGAGGTGGTGTATATGGCAAAGAGAAGAGGTCCCAGTACTGAGCCTTGACCAAGCCTGGATACTTTGCATGACTTTAAAAATATGTAAAAGAATATAAAGAGAAAGAAATAAGATAATTAAATACTAATACTAAATTCTCCTTAATTCTTACCAGTGGCTGTGTTTGGTGATGCTGAGCCATCCACAGACAGTTCAGGATCAGCATTAAGGTTTTCTGCTCCAGTTGAATCAGAAACACTTCATGTGGTACCAACAGTGTGACATCAGAGCTTGATCACATGATGCCACAACAGCTTTAACAAACAGATTAGAATTTAAAAACAAAGGTTTTATTTATTTGTTTATTTAATACAATCTTAATCAAATCAAATTCATCTGCCTCGACCAGCTGGGGGTTGAGAGGACAGGAAAGAGGGGACAATGAAGATAAGCTATAAATGGAGAAATATGATCTCTCCTGTTAGTTCTCATCAGAACTCTGTCTGCAGCATTTTGGATCAGCTGGAGGCTTTTCAGAGAGTTTGTGGGACAGCCCAATAATAAAGAATCACAGTAGTCCAATCCTGAAATAACAAATGTATGGAGCGGTTTTTCTGCATCACCCTGTGACAGGATGTTCCTGAAAACTCCTCCAGTGATTCTCAGGCACCCTGGTAAGCGAATCCCAAGCTGGTATTCATGGACTCTCTTGCTTCGATGAAGTGGTTGACTATGGATCAGTCGGAGGACCCTCTGAGCGTGCGGTCCCGTCTCTGGTTCTGGCTCAGTTGGATAGCACTTGATGTGTGTTGTCTCGTCTCTGGTTCTGTCTCAGTAGGACCACACTGGGTGCGTGCAGTCCCATCTACCTTTTGGTTGAAGGTGTGGGTCTGTGGCTGAGTAGCTGGAACATCGAGTCAAAATAACCAAAAATAGAGTTTATTTAAACTTTGTCAAAGGGGAATTATTGATTGAGTCTGCCCCGTGCATTTTCTTTGGGAAGTAAGCGTCCAAAATTTAACAAAAATTAAATAAGCAAAGTCAGGGCGAAGTAAAAAAACAAGTCTAACCGGGGGCTCACACCAAAAGCGTTGTGAGCGGCCAGCTGCCATTCATTTTCAATGTAAGCCGGCGTCGATGAGCGGCCGGCGTTGTGAGCGGCGCGTTGAGAGCGGCGCGTTGAGCTTCGTGAGCGTTGTGAGCTTCAAGAGTTGAGAAAGGCTCAACTTAATGCAAATGAGCAGTGACGCGACGCAATGACAGCCAATTAGGGCCAATCTGGATTCCGAAGGCGGAAAAAAGGCGGGAAAAAGCGGAAAACGTAAGGACAAGAGAATAATAGGGCATATATTATTATAAAAAAGAGCATAATAATATAAATGCAACTGAAAGGGTAAAGTAAAAGAAGATGAAAAGGTGTAATGAAGTCTAAAAAGGTAAGAACTTATATAGTGTTGAGTAATTGTCCTTTGAATATCTGTGTGCTCGGTTTTCACTGGCGGAGTTTCGTTTCTAGCTTTCAGCCAGTGAGATGTCTGACTTGTCTTTGGGTGTAACAGAGGGGCTTCATTCTTGAATAAACTTTTATAAAAGAAAAGTTAATCTCTCTTATCCCTGCATCCCAAAGCACACTCAAAGAATACATTAATATCATCCTTATCACATAGGCATGAAACATAAGCAAGGTAAACAGGAATCAGTTGACAGCGTTCAAATAAGAAAAGACGATTGATTATGGTGAGTTGAAGCCGTATCAGTTAAAGTGGAGATGTATTATACACACATTTCATTTACTTAATGTTATTCTGTCGGTTGGACCTCTGGTTTATTGTAACACACACACATTTAATTTGTATTAATGTTGCAGTCACAGGATTATTCACAGGAGTATTAAAATGCAGAATGAATCTAATTCCAAGATTTGCTGTCACGATCTGTAGATGGCGCTGTGGTTCCACGACACGGCAGCCGAGACTTATGACAGAATAATTACTTTCCTGGTGTTTTACGTACAGCGTCGTGGAAAGTCTTCAAATGAAGCTTGGGCTGTCCTTTTTCATGTTTCACAGTTTGTAGGTAGTTATTGTAGGTACCATTAATCCATCTGGAGTTGGCTCTGAAGACTTTTCTTATTTACCAGGGAGGGCCTGGGTTTCGTCCGGGGCTAAGTACATGTTCTAATTTACAACTCTTCAGATAAGACTGCCAATGTTCTCTCTGGTATGCACCCCACTCACCCATTTGGTACCAAAAGGTGAGTCTTTGTTTATCCAACCTAGCAGATGTTAATCTGACTCCAGAATCTTCCAAAGGTGGAAGGTCCTTGGTTGGAATATATTTTCACCTCTTTTATCATGATTGTGAATTAGGTGGTTTTGTTGTTTTGAAACCACCACTCACAGATCAAAGCAACAAGGGTTTGTTGGGTCTCCTTCCTTTTGGGTTGAGCAGAGCACGCTACATATGTGAAACTCCAGCATCTATAGCAGTATTTGAAACTCCCTGTATCTTTGTAGTTTTTTCTTTGTTTTTTAACTTCTAAATTATCCTATTTTTCTCAGTGTTGCCGAAGCAGCAGTTAGTAGCATTAGGAGATAGAAAAACAGGTTCTGCAATTGTTGGGGGGATTCCTGTTGCATTGTTCAGGAACAGGTGTGAATGGTCTTGAATGTGAACCTGTAAGTGCTCTGGGGGGGATGCATGTGTTCCTTTTAATATGATAAACAACTTGACTGTGTCAGAGATGGAAATGAAGGACAATCTATGGAAACTCAGACCATGGCTAAATTCATTTAGGGAGAAATGCCTGCAGGTGCATACAGTCCAGACAGTTCTGCTCCCAACTATGCCCAATGTTGCAAATTTATAACATTTCCCTAAAAACCTACTGAAATGTAAAAAATCTGAAAACTCATTCATTTCTACACCAGAGGCCTCCTAAAACAATATCTGAGAGGTCAAAAAATGTTTTGCTAATTTTTTTTCTATATCTGGGTCTTACAGAGTTAATGATGTAATGTAAGAAAATACACCTGGAACAGTTCATAGATTATATCAATATTGGCTCTCCAGGTTCCATTAATTCTCTCAGCAGAAAAAAAATGCATTTTTGTTCATATCTTGTTGGTCCAAATCTCACATGAGGTACCACTGGAATCCCTATGAGATCATTTGCACCATATTGGAGTTTCTGCCATTTTGAATTTTATCGAAAACCTTCAAAAAGCATTTCAGGTCACGCAGATTGTCTGATTGCCACGGGACTTGACACATAGACACTTTCAGACCAAGCCTCACAAAAGTTGTCTTGTGGATTTTGTATTTTCGCTTTCGTTTCCGACTCGCTGAACATGAAGTGACGCCATATCTCTGTGATGCATTGATGTATCGATGCCTGTGGACGCCTTCCTGAGCAGCCATAGGCTTGCCTGCTAGCCCCCAAAAATTTTATTTTAGAAAAAAAAACTCTCCCTAATAAATTGTTAGGTGTCCAGTTGTATCAATATTTGTATTTTAATTTATATCCTAAAGTCTGGGCCTGGTATCCACCGGGTCTCTCACTCCACGTTGCAAGGGCTGGCCTTGGTCACGCTGAGAATCACAGTGTCCTCGTGGACTTTGGCAGTTATTTGCATAATGACCAAGCTCATCACAGATCCAGCATAATCCGTTGGGTCTTAGCACACCTGGTATGGTTCACTTAGGTGTTGTGGACTGGGGTATTGGTTAGGGCTGTGGTTATGTTTGAGTTGTTTTCCTTTTTTCCTGTCTCTGCTGCAGGGGCAGGTAATGGCTCAGGGGCGGGGCTGACCTACTTTTCCTGAGGAGCAAGGAGCACAGCAGAGCACACCAGGATTCAATCCAGCAATCACCACTCCAATTCAGAAAAGCCTGGTTCACCTCCACACCACTGCCAGATGATTCTATTACCAAGCCTTGCCTGGATCCTCGCTATTTAGATTTTTTTTCTCAGAGTTATGCAGAACTTTTGCGTGGTCACCAGATGCTCAGGCAGCTTTTGACAGGCTGAAAACACTGCACTGCAGCTCCTGTGTTAATTCATCCTGACCCAGGCCTCCAGTTCATAGTGGAGGTTGACGCCTCAGATTCTGGTGTTGGTGCCATCCTCTCCCAGCGCAGCAGACCACAGACTTCACCCATGTGCTTTTTTCTCCAGACGCCTGATTCCAGCTGAGAAAAACATACAATGTGGGAAACCAAGACTTGCTTACGGTGGTTTTGGCTCTTCTGGAGTGGTGGCACTGGTTGGAGGGGACGACCCTGCCATTCATCATCGAGACAGACCATAAAAACCTGGCCTATCTCCATTCTGCTCAGATGGGCCCTCCTCTTAGTAAGGTTTGACTTCACTCTCTCTTACCAACCAGGCTCAAAAAAACGTTGAGCCTGACGCTTCACGCTAACTTAGTTAGTGATCTTTTTAAAGTCAGTTTACACTGTTCACAATGATACAAACAGGACCACGGTGAGTTTAAACATAAGGAAACATTCCTGTAGCACTGATTGGTTTAAGAAAAGTATCCCAATGAAAGGCATTTACACACAACAAGCTACATCAACAACTAAGAAAGAGGCCTAGCCTCTTAGTATGTAGCAACAACGCTTACCGGAGTTTCTCTCGGTGGTCTCACACAGTGAAATGCCTCCTCTTATCCAACATAATGCACAATACTCGTTAAACTCTTTGCTGCTGTCTGTGCTGCTCTGAAGAAATTCAAAATAAAAGCGTGCAGTGTGACCATTATTGGGGTGCGCCACACCAAAAACAAAAAAATTGCCTGTGGTCGCTCACACCAAAAGCGACCGAAGGGACGGGTCTTTCAAACAACAGGCATATATAATAATCCATCTATACATCGGTTCCCGCTTCCACCATGGATCGCACTCTAGGCAGCCCTCTTATGTGTGCACCCTATTAAACTCCTTTGTTTATGTCAACAACAACAACAGATTAATAATTTACAAAAAATGACAGGAGACTGATCTTTGATCTCCTGAAAGTATGTTTTTAAGAAACATAATTAAACTTAAAGCAAAAATAGACTTTATTAATATTATTTTTTTATTCAGTATATTTTGACTGAAGCAACATGAGTCACAGATATTGTTATCAAGTTCCACGTGCTGACTTTTCCCAATTAGGGCCCTTGTAAGGCCCATAAAGTGCCCATATTACTGAACCCACATGGGGCCCACATAACTTGCAGGATCTTGTTCCGGCCGGTTCTGGTGGATGTCTCTGGATGAGGACACCCGGGGTTTCATCAAGGCCTGTCAACTAGCACAAGCCATCCCACCATGCTCCTGCTGGTCTTCTGCATCTTCTGCCTGTGCCTCATCGTCCCTGGTCGCACATCTCATTGGACTTTGTCACCGGTCTGCCACCATCCAGCGGCAGCTCTACCATCCTGACAGTGGTATATTGGTTCAGTAAGGTGGCCCATTTTGTGCCCCCAAACTCCCATTATCCAAAGAGATGGCCAAACTGCTGCTCCTCCACGTCGTCCTTCTCCATGGCATCCCAGTGGACGTGGTCTCTGATCGGGGTGCCCAGTTTACCTGTGTTTTGGAGAGAGTTCTGCTCACTCCTGGGAGCCACCGTCAGCCTTTCCTTCGGGTACCACCCCCAGTCCAATGGCCAGACTGAGCTCAAGAATCAGGTGATGGAGACGGCACTCGGCTGCATGACCTCTCAACACCCTTCATCCTGGTCCGAGCAGCTTGTATGGGTAGAATACGCCCACAACACCTTGACCAGCTCTGCCACGGGTCTCTCCCCCTTTGAGTGTGCCTATGGGTTCCAGCCATTGCCGTTTCCTGCCCTTGAAAAGAAGCATCCAGCCCCTCTGTCCAAGCATTCATCCACCGTTGCAACAGGACCTGGAACCAAGCCAGGGCGGCTCTGCTCCGAGACGTTGGCCGTTACTCCGCGGCCTCCAATTGCCACTGCTCCAAGGCCCCAGACTACCAACCAGATCGGAGGGTTTGGCTCTCCACCCATGACCTTCCCCACCGGGTGGAGTCCAAGAAACTGGCCCCTCGGATTGTCGGCCCATTTGAGATCCAGAAGATCATCAACGCAGTGGCGGTGAAGCTCAAGCTCCCCAGATCCATGCATGTCCATCCCACGTTTCCAGGATCAAACCAGTCCGAGAAAGTGCTCTTGTCCCTGCTGAGCCACCTCCACTGCCTCATCGATGGAGGTCCCTCCTTCATTCTCCGTCGCCTCCTGCACTCTCCCACGGCATGGGAGGGGATTCTACTACTTGATGGACTGCGAGGGTAACAGGCCTGAAGAGAGGTCCTGGGTCCCCACGAGGGACATCCTGGACCACACCCTCATCAGGGAATTCCATCGGCGCAACTCCGTTCAGATTTCCAGAACGAGACCACCTCCCAGACCACGTCCTCCGTCGAAGTCTTCCAACAATGATGACGCCGAGGACATTGAGTGTCCTTCATCCTATGTTGAGGATGACACACCTCCCGAGGTCAATGAGTTGGAGATGAACATCGGACAAGTAAAAGTCATTACCAACTTACTACCCGTCTGCCTGTGCTGAGTTTGGGTTTAAACCACACCCGTGACAACGTAAGTATCCATTATGCTAATTCACGCAGATTTCGAAATGTATCATCATGGCAGGTTTTTAGAAGAGAGAAAATGATAATAATGAAAAATAACAGACACACACAAAAAATGTATTTACAAAATGTCATCATCAGAGTCAGAGTCTAATGATAGGGGTCAGTAATGTGAAGAGGGGGCTTCTGTACTGTGGTAAAGAGAGCTTTTGAACCTCCGCAACAGCACAATGGCCAACGTCAACACTAAATCGCAGAAAGCTTCAACTTCAGCCAAACAGCAAATTAGCATAGCTAGCAACCTTGGCAGCTGCGTCTGACAAGGAAAAACCTGGCAACAGTGAACCCTTAACCAACTTACTACATATCTATCCAAGCAATGTGCCAATTTCAAAGAAGATATGGCTACTCTAATCCATGAGTTAATTCAGCCTCTACAGATCTTGGTGGATGGGCTACATGATAAAGTCACAGCAGAAACCAAGGTAGGTGAACGGATCTGTGCAGCTGAAGCTACTGTCAAATCCCTTCAGGCTCAGAACGACATCCTGCTTGATCGCCTTGAAAACCTGGAAAATAGATCTCATAGAGCCAACCGGTGCATCTTGTGTCTACGTGAATGGAGTGAAGACGGCCATGACCCCACTCCATTCATCTCAGAGTTGCTGAATGGAGTGGGGTCATGGCCGTCATGGGGGATAATGTGTTCCCGGCTCCCCCCGTGTTGGACCGAGCACATTGTGCAGCAGGACCCAAACCCGTGGCAAGGCGGCCTCCAAGACCCTTCATTCTGTGCTTCTACCAGTACCGCGAGAAGGATATCGCTTTGAGATGGTCCAGACAGCATTAAGTAAAGTACAAGGGGTCTACTCTGAGAATATACCCAGATCTCAGCACCACACTAGCAAAGAGGAGATCAGCGTTCAATGACCATCTTAGATTTAGTCTTAGTCATTTGGACTAGAGTGCTTATTCGTTTTAGTCAAGTTTTAGTCACTTCTATATGTGATAGTTTTAGTTCCGTTTTAGTTGACGAAAACTCAAAGGTTTTAGTCAGTTTTACTCAAAAAAAAGAAAAGAAAAGGGAAGTAGTCTTTTAAAAAATTAATTTAGGTCAATAAATATTGGCGATTTCTGTTGGGCAGTGTCACACATAAGTCGTGAAAATAGCAGAGCTATAAATTCAACACATTGCAACACATTGTGAACTTGCAGATTGGCTATTTTCACCAATAATTACAATAATAAAAGAATGGTTTTAAAAATATAACATTTCCACCCAACGGGAAAAATACTTTCTGATCTAAGGATTGTGCATTACATACAGATAAAGTGGTAACAGTGGACTCAATGTTCATTTCTCCAAAAAACATTCTACTTCGGCAATTGTGGCTTTATTTCTCAGAATTTGCTAAAGTACAATGAACATACACATGCCCCAAATATGAGTGACAGATGAGGACCACATGCTCAACTTGGTCTTGTCTGCTAGATGCATATTTTTTGTAAAAACAGAATGAATTGACGTTAGCATAACAAAGCTAATTTTAGTCTGAAGTTAGCAGCCCAATTGCGCCAGGAGTATGTGAAAAATTATTAATTTAGAAACTTACTATGAAATTGATCACGAGCCGATTGTATGTATATGTCATATGTTAACAGCACTTGTAACTTGCCTCTGAAAAAATATCCTTGTGGCGAGCCTTCAGATGCTGCTTAAAGTAGGTTGTGTTATGGCTGCAATTAGGACCAAAAAAGTTGCAAGGAGCCGGGAGCAATTTCAGCATCAAGGGTTTTTAATAGTAAATCCAAAATTAACACAAATACTCCTTGGAAAAGAAAGCAAGGTGGTGAAGGCAGGCTGGGAGGGTAAGCACACACAAGGAATCTGAGGGACTCATCTGGAAGAGTGGTGGAGTCTTGGTTGTGTATAAGTAGAGGGAGAGTGATTGCTGGTAATGCTGGACAGGTGTGTGTCATCTGGGTGAGACCAGCCTGCCTTCTGCCACAACACAAAGAGGAGGGGGGAACATAGAGAAACAGAAGCAACAAATAACCACAACCATCACAGGTCGTATTTTTCCTGCCTACTTTGTGGCCACATTTGCCATAGTCTC
The DNA here is from genome assembly GCF_036924035.1 of Leuresthes tenuis. Classification (NCBI taxonomy): domain Eukaryota; kingdom Metazoa; phylum Chordata; class Actinopteri; order Atheriniformes; family Atherinopsidae; genus Leuresthes; species Leuresthes tenuis. The sequence goes on along the minus strand of NW_027325368.1, from coordinate 32,232,477 downwards.
CCGTCGCAATACACTCTGTTTTATTATCTGCTGGGTTATATTTAATACGCATCCATATGTCATCTCTACGTTTGCGACTGTTGCACACTCAAAATGAACAGCCAAAAACCACGTCCATCTTCGTTTTTGCAACTTTTTAATCTATCAAAACAGTCCACGGTTCACACCAGCCCACTTTACTTGTCCTCTTAAAGAGACAGTAACCCCCTCCAAAGGATCAGCACAAACACTGCCAATACTCAACATACGCAGAAATTCAGGCAAACAACATTCAATCCTGAAACAATAACCACCATATGAATTAACTGCAACACATACAAAGCAAACCATCTCCACACTCCAATCATAACACACACAAAATCACTGTTCCAGTGCGCCACACGACCACCAAGCCCTAGTGTTGAAACTGCCGCCATGACCAAACAAGGAAAGGATGTAGCAGCAGATACTATTTAGATTTTAATTGACAGACTACATGCAGAAATGCAGAAATGTCATGCATTTTAAACGTCTGACAGACCAATCACTAACATTTATTTCCATTCTCGTCTCCTCAACGAAAACTCACACAAATCTTGTTATGTTTTAGTCATCAAAGAGCCATGTTTATCTCCTCACTGTCTCGTTATCGTCATGAAAAAAAGTGTTAAACAGGTTCTGTATTAAAGAGGTGTGCCGTTTTGTCTGCTTTTTCCAGCCGGACTCAGAGTCACATTTGATAGAGAAAGTCACCTTTTTGAGACACCGGAGGAGGCCCAGCTGTCTATGATCGCCGTATTACAAAGTAAGCAAACTAAACAAACTTCAACTCACTAGTTTGTTGAGTCTGGACATAATGGTCGATTTATATATATTTTTTGACATTGAAGGAATACTGACTATGGTGGACTGACTATTCTCTTCAAACAAAGACAGCTGAACAACTTGTTTCTCTTTGTTTACCCTGTCCAAGACTACCTTCGGTTTAGGTTTCTCCCCGCCCTTGGGACATAGTGGGTAACTTTAACGCTCTGCTTAAAATATGCAGTGGTCAGGCAACAACACGTCCTCGGTGACCCCTGTGGTGGTGTCCCTGGATGCGGAGAAGGCATTCGACCAAGTTGAGTGGCCTTATTTATTTGCTGTATTGGAAAAATTTGGATTGGGACCTAGACTGCTGTCATGGATTCAGATACTACATACATTACCTAAAGCAAGGGTTATACAAGCTGCGCTCTGGGTGCTTCTCTTTGTCCAGGGGCACGCAGCAGGGTTATCCTCTCAGCCAAATTCTCTTCACTTTAGCGATTGAACAACTTTCCATCATACTGAAAACCTCACACCGCTTTAAATGAGTCTTCAGAAAATATATGGAGCACAGAGTGTACCTATATGCAGATGACCTGCTGCTCTACATCTCAGACCCTGTGACATCTACCCCTGGCATTGTAAATATTTTATACCGATTTGGTAGTTTATCTTGGTGTACAAATTAAATTAGTCAAAAAGTGAATGAAGAGAAAGATTTACCCTTTTGTCTGTCTAAATCAGGTTTTCAATACTTTTAATATTGATATTACATGTGCCTTTTCTGGGGTGTATGTTAAACATTTTATTCCCTGGATTAATAATCTTAAATGTGACCTCCAGAAGTGGAGTGTTTTTAACCTATCGCAAGCAGGAAAAATTGCTTATATCAACATTAATATATTGCCTCGATTTTTATATTTTTATATTTCTTTCAAGGTGTTAGTTCTGTTGATAAATTGTTGTCTTCCTTTTTATGGAGAAACAAACATCCCAGGATTCGTAAGGTACTACTTCAGAGGCATAAAGCAGAAGGTGGTCTTGCTCTGCCCAGTCTGATGTACTACTATTGGGCAGTGAACCTACAAAAACTTGTTTATTGGATTCAAACACCAGATGCCGACTGGTGTCACCTCGAAGCTAATGCCTGTATAACATCATCACTTCCTGCACTGATCACCTCCCAATTACCCCTTTCTCCTAAACAATATACATCATGTTCTGTTGTAGTCTCTACCCTAAGAATTTGGTCACAATTTAGACAAACTTTCAATCTGTCAGAATTACCTCTTTATGCATCCATTTGTAAAAATCATGCCTTTCTACCTGCCAAATTGGACCCTGTCTTTGTCCAGTCGCAAAGGACAAGCTTAAGTAAATTCATTGATCTGTATATAGATGATACTTTTGCTACATTTGAAACTCTCTCCACCAAATTTAATTTACAAAGTTCAAACTTTTTCCGTAATCTTCAGATTCGCCAGTTTGTTCGAGCTATCAGTCTGTCTTTTCCCAATTTACTACCAAAAAAGGAAATAGAGCTTCTTTTGCAAACTCCTCCACATCACAGGGGTCTCATCTCACATATTTATAACCTTATTACATCACTCAATAGAGTGCCACTCAATAAGATTAGAGCAGATTGGGTAGAAGACATTGCAATGGATATCTCTGATGCAACGTGGAATGATGTGTTACATAGAGTAAACAGTACAACCTCATGTGCACGCCTTGACTTAATTCAGTTTAAACGGGAACTCCGGTATTTTTAAACCTAGACCTTATTTCTGGCATGAAATACGTTTATCTACTCACTGAGTGAATGAACGTGTAGTATAGCTCTGTTAGCTCATAGGTGCTGTTATGTGGCTACTTACTAGAGTGCCTGTGTAGAAATCCCTCCGTTAGCTCTCCTATAGTTTCAAGTAGCCACATAACAGTAGCTATGTGCTAACAGAGTAATAGTATGCGTTCATTCATTCATTCATTCATTCATTCATCTTAAAGTATTGGTGAAATAAAGACGGAAAGTGCCTTATTTAGAGGCTGCATCGTCTTTGCCCTGTTCACTCCGTTATATAGATCGCGAGTTATCTAAATAGCTTTCGAAGGACGCCGACTTTCGCCAAAATGTTCACGGTGAATAGATAAACGTATTTCATGCCAGAAATAAAGTCTAGGTTTAAAAATACCGGAGTTCCCCTTTAAGATACTCCATCAAATTATAGTAGAGTTAGACTCTTAAGATTTATTCGAATCCCAGGGAAATTTGTGAACGTTGCCATGTAGCAAAGGCTGACCTCGCTCATATGTTCCAGCCCTGCAATGTCCTATGTAGTTTTTGTGCTAAAATATTTCAAACTCTGTCTGAAGCTTTTAGTAAAGACTTTAAACCCAGTGCTGAAATGGCAATCTTTGGTGTTCCAGGCGAGGGTACAACAATGACAAATAAAATCAAAAACATGGTGGCCTTCTCAACCCTTCTCAACCCTCCTCGCCCGGAGAAGGATCTTGTTGGAGTGGAAATCTGCACATCTTCTCAAAGCCTCAACCTGGTTGCAGGATCTTGTGCTATTCCTTCAACTAGAGAAGATAAAACATTGCATTAGAGGGTCAACCCAAACATTTTGTGATACATGGGTCCCTTTATTATCCTATTTGGACAGACTTGAAGCCCTCCCACAAAATTAAAATTTGCAGAATACTGGAAGGAGTGAGAAGTACAGGTGTACAGCCCACCTCTGTTATCTAGTACATCCACCTGTTGTTGTTTTTTTTATATATATTATATTATTTAATTATTTTTCTTTTTTCATTTGATCATTTAATCCGCTGGAGTGATTATCTTCCATTCCAAAGGTTACAGAGACAGTCTTAACCTCTGACAGCATGTTAGGTGGGGCTTCAGATGGGTCTGGTGGCCCATTGACTATGACTGTGAGTTGTCTGTACATATCCGAGCTTGGATATTCAATTCCACACCAATACATGCTTGCATCAGTGGGTTTGACATCCAGAGATGGTGATCTGGGATCCGTTGGAATTTGGAACTTTTGCTATTGTGAAGCGGGAATCTCTGTTTGGAGCAAGGGTTTTGTCAGTGGCGGCCACGATCAAATGCAAATCGTGTAGGCCGCAGGGGTCTCTGCATAGGTATTTGTCATATTTGGCATAATATGCCTGAGTCTGTCCTGATCGCCAAATTTCAGGGTACACGAGGCAGGTGAATGTTGCACTTTGTTCTTCTGTCAAAGTGACATTCTTGGCAGGTTTGTAGGTTTAAGCCTCGATCAGCTGCGCCAAACATGACAGGGTCAGAATCAGGTGATGGATTGTGTAGTTTGGTGGAACACGTCTAGTTGGTGTTTGTTGAATCCACCGAGTTAATTTCTCGTGTTGTCCTCTTTGGTGTCTGTGCGTCCCCGTCTGTCCTTGTGTTGTTCAGGTTGGCAGCTTAGCTCCTCAGTTGGCTCGGGGATCTCCCTGCAGTGGATGGCGTAAACCCACGTATCTGCACAGTGGTATGCGTCGTCAGAAGCTCCACCGTTTGGAAATCCAGTGATTCCTTCTTAGGTCCTTTGTCACCACCCAGTCGTCAGGCTGGAAGTCTTCTGAGAGAGTGGGGAGGATAAGTTTTTGCAATATTGTAGCATGTTGTCCTGACATAGATCAGTGGAGGGGAGTGGCCTGGTTACAGGCTCTACTCCTAAAAGAATTTCAAAGGGACTCATGTTTACTCTGGATCTTTTCCTCATTCTCATATGCATAAGAATAATAGTCAAAACATTTCTCCATGGCAGTCCCGTTTCCTCACAACACTTGGCCAATTTTGATTTTAGAGTGCCATTTTCTCGTTCGACAGCACCTCTACTGGCAGGGTGTTATAGACAATGTTGTCTGAGGTCAATAGCAAGAAATTCACTGATTTGGCGAGGCATTATCGCTGCTAAGTTTAGTTGGTATTCCCCACCAAGCAGTATTTCTTCCCTTCTGCTGGCGACAGTTCAATGAAATCTATCATTAAGTGTTCAAATGGTCTGTTTGTGGTGGGTGAGTGGCATGTGTGATTGTTTTGGTTTTACCTGTTATGCGCTGCACAAACCATACATGATTGACAGAACTTCTGCTACATGAGCTGAAAATCCTTTGGTGAACCAGTGTGGGATTATGACATCCATCATTCCCCCAATTTTGCAAAGTGAGGAAAGAACTGTTTAGGCATGCAAGGTTTATTATCGAGTCCTTGCCACACTGCTTCCTTTTGTGTGGCACTGCAGCCTCTCCGCAACACCTTTTCCAGTGGTGTGGCAAATGACTGTATTCCTGTAAGAGAGGTGGGATTAGTGACAGGAATTGATACAAACAGAAGATCAGTGGTAGTGGGTTCAAGTGTGGCTCTCTTTGCAGTGGCATCGGCTCTTGCATTTCCTAGAGAGACAGGATCTGAGTTATTAGTGTGAGCAAGACATTTACAAACAGTAACTGACTTTGGGAGCAAAATGTCATAGAGCTGCGACTTTGTAACGATGGAGGATGGGTTTGCCGTAAGATTTTAGGAATTGTCTGTGTTTCCACAGAATGCCAAAATCATGCACAACCCCAAAACCGTATCTAGAGTCAGTGTAGATAGTTACTGTGTTGTTGTTTGCGAGTCTGCATGACTCTGTCAGGGCAATAAGTTCTGCCACTTGTGCAGAAATGAGAGGGTAGTGAACTGGAGACTAGAGTTTAGTGACAACAGAACCAACTTTGTTGCGACCACTTTGTGGGTTGTTTGGAGCAGGTCCATCTACAAAGAGAATCAAATCAGGGTTTGTTAATGGTGTTTCTTGTAGATCTGGTCTTTAGGAGCAAACCTGTTGGAGGTCAGCCTCAAAGTTATGTTGTTCTCCATTGTCTGATGAGAGGAGGAGAGTGGCAGCGTTTAAAACATTACATCTTTTGAGAGTGATGTTAGATATTTCCAAAAGCATTGTGTTGTATCGCAGACATCGTGCTTTGAAGAGGTGGGAAGTCTTATATTCAAATAAGATCATGGACACAGCATGTGGGACCAGGAGAGTTACATTAGAACAGATCTGCCAAATTGGATGCAAATCTTGAGGTCATCAGCATATTGTAAAAAGCAGTGTCTGGAGAGAGATCAAAGGATTCAAGACTGTCTGCAAGCTTTATTGCAAATGGGGGGACTTTCACAGTATCCTTGGCACAGACGTGTGAATGTGTTGCCCTGCCTATTGAAGTTGAAAGCAAACCAGAATTAACTTCCTGGGAGACCAGGAACACTAAAGAAGGTGTCTGAAAGGTCGACCAGTGAAAATAATTTGCATTAGTTGGTTGCATTACTGTTTGTCTCGTTTGTCTCTATGTGGCCCTGTGATGGACTGGCGACCTGTCCAGGGTGTACCCCGCCTTTCGCCCAATGACTGCTGGGATAGCCTCCAGCCCACCTGCTACCCAACCGACGGATTGACGGTATAGAAAATGGATGGATGGATGGTTGCATTACTTGCTTGTAGATACGGAACAAAATACCATTCTGTTGGTTGATCTTTGTCTCTGATTTTTTTTTACAGGAAAGAAAGGCGTGCGTGTCAGAGAATCATTACATGAAACAATTACTCCTTTTGTCTTAAGAGGCTCATCAGCAGAAGTCCATCTCTCTCTGACAACCTCCAAACCATTTTCAGTCCAACTTGTCTGCTGGTGTCCATGAGGCATTTCTTTGACAGTCACACCTCCAGTGTCTTTGTTGGCCACAGGCGAAACACACATCACTTGGAATTCTCTTTTCCTGGTTCCTGTAACAGCCACGTTCCTTCCCTGTTGTTCTTTGTATGTGGAATTTGTCTGTCATTGGTTTCAACTTTTTCACATGAAAAGGGAAGCTGTGTCTGCATCAATTTCTTATTTCGTCTCTCTGCTTTTGCTTTCCACATCTCTAAACATTCTTTTTGACCTTCCATAATTTCTCATTTCTTAACAGAAATGTATTTTTTTCTTCTCATTTCTTGTTCTTTTTTCTTCAGTTTTTCTTCTAACTTTGCTATATTCTTTAAACTAAGGGATCCCCCGCTGTTGGGAATCCAAACTCATTTGTCCATACATTCAAATATTTTAAACTCTTATCCCAGAATTTCTTTTTCATGATATCCACAATGGGCCCCTCCGGAGGCTGAACCACCTGGGAAACCTACTCCTCATTCCAAATCGGGAGGCTGTACGAAAAAATCCAAAAAAGTCTCTGCACTGGGTACTTTATTTACATGCTAAGTCACAATAGCTGACCACTTCATTTCAGGCTACAAGCAGTGAAAAGCCAACTACGTTTTTTTTGTTGTGTGGTCTCGATGTGATTAGGAGACATAGTTAAAAACAATTATTGTGTCTGGGTGAGACAAATGGTTAATGCAGACTAGAAAGTCTGCATAAACCATTAAAGGGGATTTAATCGGAGTTTAAATGGGTTTTAATGGGTTTAATGTTTAAACTATAAATAAGATTTCTTAAGCAGTTCGAAGAGACATAAAATTTACCATCACACTATTGTAAATTATTATTAAAAGATAACGATGTGAGCATCCACATTTATGAACTATAACGTCCTATAAACAGCAGTGTCAATCATGCACTGCACGTTCCAGCTATGTCTGCAGCTGATGAAAAACACTGTAAAAGAACTCCCCTGGGACCCTCAAAGACTGACCTAGAACCAACTGAGCAGAGGAAGAGTATAGGTCCTCCTTAGGGGCGGAGCACAGGCCTAACAAACCCATGGCAACCTCTCCACCCAGCTACTGTCCATTAAAGATGCACGGAGAGCAGCCTTCATAGTAAGATGAAACCGCTCGCACAGTCCGTTGGCTTGTGGGTTGTATGCAGTAGTCCAGTGAAATTTGACCCCCAAGCTCCCAGCTACTGTGTTCCACAACTCAGAACCCCCTTCAGATATCAGGTCTAAAGAAACCACGAACCACAACACCCAGGAAGAGATGAAAGCCTGGGCAGCCTCTGATGATGTTGTGGACAACAGGGGAACTGCCTCAGGCCACCGCGTGGTCTTGTCCACCATGGTCAGGAGGTGAGTAAAACCTTTGGATGGGAGAAAAGGGCTGACTAGATCGACATGAACATGTTCAAAACGTCTCCCAGGAATTGGAAAGGGCCCTAAAGGAGCTTTAACGTGGTGTTGCACCTTTGCACGCAATGCGAGTAGAAGCCCGAGTGTTAACGTCCTTCCTGAGGCCGGTCCACACAAACCTGGCTCCCACCAACTTAACTGAAGCTTTAATGAGAAGGAGTGGATAGCATCAAAAACACAGTGGTGCCAAGCAGCCGGAACCTACGGGTGTGGCTTGTCCATTGAAACGTCACAAAGGAGTGTCACACCGCCATTCTGAAAGTGACATTTTCCAACCACAAGCAACAATGAAGAGTATTGAAGTAGATCTATATAGAGGCGATTTTGCAGCTTTGCTTTGCAGTAAGACGTATAGCATCACTTCCTGTTGCTTTGTGTGTGCACTGTGACATTTCTTGCTCCTCATGAACTACTAATAATCACCTTATTTCTCCCTATAATTTACACATCTTGCATAGTTAACTCTATCCCATACTTGTTATATTCTAACGCTCACTCTTACAGATCTTTAGTTAGTATTTTTCACTTTTTAGCGGTGTGTCGGGTTCTTTAGCTTAGCATGGCTACCAGTTCTCTTCCTCCATCTCCTGCTTTCACCTGCTCCGTGTGTCAGATGTTTAGTTACTCCTCTGCCTCCTTTAGTGGTAATGGTACATGTAACAAATGTAGTCTTTTTGTAGTTTTGGAGCCGAGGTTATCTGAATTGGAAGTTCGGCTCTGAACTGTTGAAAATCACCCGATAGCGAGCCAGGCCCCTTTAGTCAGTGCGGAGCCAACTAGCCTAGCTAGCTCATTTCTGGAAATCAATCAATAAACACAAAAGGAGCAAATCCTCTTGTGCAAAAAAAATGTAAAACAAAAACTTTAACTGAACAAAAACATCAAACTATTAAATGTGGTTTGCTGAATATTAGATCTCTCCCTTCGAAGTCTCTGTTAGTGAATGATTTGATTTGTGATCATCATATTGATATATTTAGTCTTACAGAAACCTGGCTGCAGCAGGAGGATCATGTTAGCATTAATGAATCAACTCCCTCTGACTATTTAAATGTTCATGTTCCTCCAACCACAGGCAGAGGAGGAGGAGTGGCAGCTATCTTCAGATCAGGGTTACTAATCAGTCCTAGACCCAAGATTAGTTTTAGCTGTTTTGAATCTCTGATTCTCAGTTTTTCCCACCCAAAGTGGAAATCACAAAAACCTTTTCTGTTTGTTTTTATCCCAGTTAGTGCTGAGTACAGATAAAGTCATTGTAGTGGGTGACTTTAATATTCATGTAGATGTTGAAAATGACAGCCTAAATATTAACTTTAATTCTATATTAGACTCTATTGGATTTTCTCAAAGTGTTCACAGACCTACTCACTGCCTTAATCATACCCTTGACCTTGTGCTGACTTATGGCATTGAGAGTGAACAGTTAACAGTGTTCCCTCATAACCCTGTCTTGTCTGACCATTTTTTGATAACTTACTAACATTACTAACAAACATTACTTGGCTTCTGAGAAGAATTACATATAGAAGGTGTCTATCAGAGAATGCTGGGAATGCTCCCTGTTATCTACTGCCTTTTTCTTTTTCTTTACAGTGAAAAATTCCTTTTCATCTTGCTCTCTCTCTCTTTCTTTCTCTCCCTATTTCTGTCTGCCCCTAAAGAAATCATGGATATTGTGTGGTCAGAATACCTTATTAAAGAACATTACTTTCACTAAACTTAAACACAAAGGCTTGATATCACATGATGTAATTATATTACTGACTAATGCTAAAATTTGAAATAGTCCTCAAAGATATTTATTTCAGACATATGTGAAAACAAGACAGCTGAGGGTTGCTGTAGCATTTCTTACAGTGGCACAGAGCGGGCTAATGGCAGACTGTTTCCCTTTCACATCAAGTCATTGCGCTAAGCGAGGGCGCTATGTTAACTCTATACAAGTCACTTATCAACTTCATTTCAACATTTGTAAATCATTAAATACAGTGCATCACAAACAAATGTTTACTCATTCCAGTTCCTCCTTTATAACCCAAACAGTTGGTCTGTTTTTTTTTTTTGTGGAAGACAAAGTCACTTATTAGACTTCAGGTTTTGATACGCTACTGGAACAAGCTGATTTGTGTAGGAGTGGGGGTGTCCTTGGTTGGGGCTGGGGTTGTCCTCTGGCCTGCTGGTGCTGTTCCTGACGGGAGCTGGTGGGTGGGAGGGTCGCCCTGCTTTGTCCCTCCCTGCTGCTCATGGCTGCACCCACCTGTGGGAACATCTTGACTCCCGGGGCACTTGGCCAGGGGCATAGGGGCATGCGCTGGCTCACTCTGTTTGGCTGTCTGGGGTGCCTGGCCCGTTCTGGTATTGGGTGGGGCCTCTGCAGGGGGGGATTTGGTGGTGCTCAGGTTCGTGGGGCCCGCGTCCAGCACTCGACTCATATTTATGTGGCGGGAACCTGGCTAGGCCAGTGGGCTGTCACCCGTGGCCCTATGACCGTGGGGGCTGCTGGTGGCCTGGGTCTTGGGGCCCTCTCTCTCTGCTTACACACACACACACACACACATTAATTTATCTAGCCACATGCTTATTATACAGCTGCTGTGTCATCCTGTGGTTTCAAACCATCTGTATCCACAGTCATGTTATATTTACTTGCTGCTAGTGTTGTTGCTGCATGTTCACAGCCTGGTTTCCCCACAGAGGCCATAGGATTTCTGTTTGGTTTCTACAGACGTATCAGGTAGTTATTTGGTTTCATCTTGTTTTTCATTGTCTTCTCTGATCATTTCTTTCTATCTCTATCTCATTTCTTTTTCTTTGCTCTCGCTCTTTCTCTGTCCCCCTGTCAGGTTCGGCACTATTATAGGTAATATAAGTATTGTAAAAAAGAAATAAATAAATAGTACTTGGAATCAAGGGGAGCTTTACATCCATAAAGCTTACCTTGGCAAAGCAAATGTTTTTTTTTTGTTTGTTTTTTTAAAATTCTGCTGCCATAATGCTGGACAGGACAACAACAGCAAAAAAAAAAAAAAAAGAGGTTATTAAAAAGCTTCTCAGCTGCAAAGCATGTGGGGTGGGCAAGATTCGTACTGAGAAAGACTGGACATGGTGAGGCTGTCTTGGCTGACATGTCTTTTTAATGTCGTATGGAGGTCTGGGACAACACCAGTGGAGTGGCAGATCCGGGTGGTGGTTCCCAATTTTTTTTATTTAGGAAAGGGGGCTGGAGAGTGGCTTCCAACTACAGTGGAGACGAGGGTTTGACCGATTGTCAAACCCTGGATTCAGGAGGAGCAGTGTTTTTTTTTTCTCAGGTCGTGGAACATTTCATCTTTATCCTTACAGAGTAACTGAGGGGATCATGGCAGGTTGGCCATCCCCTGTTATGACTAAACAATCAAAAGCAGTGCACACAATTTAAAGTAATTCAATAAAAGAATTCTGTGGTAGTTTGTAAATGGTGATGTAAAGTATGGAAGATTGTTTTATTTCCATTTTGAATGGCACATACTCAAACGAGGAAAAAAACCCAAATGACAATTTGTGGGTGGGTTTATTTTCCCTGAATATAGCACAAACACCCCCACCCGTCTGGTTTTCTCGTGTTTCAGAGACAAAAATTGAAGTGAGGTGGACTAGACTCAACCAGGACTGCATTAGCTGGGTTTTTGTCGAGCCATGTCTCAGTTAAAAACATAAAATCAAGATTGTGAGAGGACATAAAACTATTAATGATTTGTTATTCAAAGATCTGACATTGAGTACTGCGTGTTTGAGATTAGCTGGAGTTGAACTGGACGCTGTGTTCTTGCGAGGGATATGGATAAGATTTCTCTGATTGGACAGTCTGTCTTTCCCTCTCTTCACTCCTTCCCTGGACCTCTGGTTGAGATGGTCTTTACCAACACAGAGGCCCTTAGAGTCCTAGACAACAGCATTGACACTGTTGGAAATAACAGCTGTGGGCACCAATGGTGGGGGGGCTTGTGTCGGTGGAGTAGGCTGAGGAGGGATAGGGGCTCGATGCTTCTTTGAGGATAGAATTCTTGATCTTGCCATGTTTGGCGTGAGAGGAACCATTTTAATCCCTGATTTCACCTTTCACCAAGCTTTCAAGGTGACCAGGAAATCTCATGGGTGACAGTGGAGAAGAGAACGATAGTGAAACATTTCTGGAGGGTGTAGATGCAGCAGGTGGGTCCCAGGCCTTTGGTGAGGGCCGTGGAGAAGGCGATGGAGGAGCTGCTGAATCCTGTGTTCGGGATGCTGGAGGTGCTGCAGTGGTTGAATCCTTTGCTGGGTCCTTGGGTGGCAAGGCAGGAGCTCTTCTCTCACTCCTCTTCTTTCTCAGCAGCAGCACGGGACCCGGTCCTGGCCCATTCTGATGCCTCAGAGATTATCTGTCAGTTGCCTCACTCCACCTCTGTTCAGGTGTGGGCCTTTTCCTTTAAACAGATCATCTCTTTGTCAGAAAAGATTAAAGTTCTCAATGAAATGCAGTCCTCTGGACTCACAGACTTTGGACAGCCATGTGTTCAACTGAAGCAGCCGGCTGAATTTGTTTATCCTCCTGTCGATGTTTGGGAGAGGTCCACTAATGAGCGTTGGTATCGCCACTTTATCAAGACTCTCAAATAGTTTCTCAAAGTCTTTTTTTAAGATTTCAGATTGATTCTCGCTGATGTCCACTGCACCCACGTGCACAATCAGCTGTTTCACCCCTTGGTTTTTTGCCAGTACCTCAGGTAATATTTTTGTGATGTCAGAGACGGTGGCACTTGGATAGCTGCACGTAACTGCTCTGTTTATGCTTATGTTAGATATGACTCCGTCTCCAAGCACAAGAGTGTCTTTGACCTTGACACACAACATAGTTTTTTTTTGTCCATCTTGTGCTTTGTACTGTCTCTCTGTCACATTTGGCTCTGACAGTGGAAAAAATCTGTTTGACTTTATTCCGGGTGATGTTACGTATCCTCCGTTGATACCAACAGCTTGACGTTTCTTCAGCTTAGCACCAAGTCCATTCTAAGTGTATTTACAGAGTCTTGGAAAAAAACAGTATCATTTAGCTTTAAGTTGTAAGTAGCAGTTTTTTCACGCTTTCCTTTATAAGTAAACGTGGACTTCTTACCACCTGATTCTACTGGGAGCATTTCATGAAGTTCCATTTCAGTTTCTAAGGCAAAAATGTCTTGTAGAGCACAAATTTCTTGTTGATATATCCGACAGCTTTCACAGGGCATGTTGAAAGGATGGTAGTCGCTGGCTCGTCAGATAAGTTGTAAAAAAAATGAAAATGATTTAAAAAGTCTTGGTTCACTTATAAGAAAAAGAATAAAATTATATCCAAGACTTGTGGAAAGAAGTAAAATTATTTAAAAGCAAATAAAGCAATAAGCAGCAGGAGGAAGCAGAGACACGTCTGCACTCTTCAAAAGCAGGAAGCAGTCATAACAATGTTTACTCCTTGGTTCATGTCAGTCAGTATGAATTAACATTTAAAAACATGTTAAATTATATCTATTTAATAAGTTGTAGCATCAGCCAAACTATGAAAAAAGTGTGACATATACTCTGGAAAATACGGTAACTCTTTGTTCAACTTCTGGATCAGTGACAAACAAAAAATATTATAAACTGGTGGAGTGTCATCCCCCAGAGTTAATGCTGCCTGCTCAGAAGCTCAGAAATGCACAGATGTTGAAATAGGAAAAAGAAAGAAGAAATAAAAACAGTAGTTTGACCCTAAAGTGGATCTAAAGTAGAGGTTGACTGTACAGGAAGGAGGTGCAGAAAAGCCGTAGTTGACACAACACAAAGACAATGTGGCTGCTATTCTAAATGTAAGGAAACTGACTGCAAATTGTCACTCCTAGTTTTTCTTCTTATTGTTGATAACTTATGACAGTGGAAGGTGACGTATACTTGTTGATAATGAGGCTTCAGGTACTCAGGTAAAGGTACTTCAGCGGGTAACCATTATCTAAACCCAGTAGAGGCTGGAGCAGGTGCAAATAGGAGTAGACAAACTGAGATCCTGCAAGTCAAAATTTTGGATTTTAAAATTCTATGTAGGAATTTTGAGATACTAACTAAAATTTCTGCGGTAAATCAGAAAACTGAGACAAATTCTCAGAACTATTTTAGATAATTTCACACAATTTAAGTTTTACTGAGGGATTTTTTTGTGTATTTAACAGTGGTGGAAATGTGCTGTCATATGTGCTTCCATCGTACTCAAATTATCAGATGAACAGATGACTGTCTATATACACTCAACACGCTTTTGTTGATTTATTACTCATTTAAGATTATCACCAGCCTGTCAGCTGTGAGATTAAAAAGGTAATTCTCATGTTCAAAGGCAACCATGAGACATTTATGTCTTGGCTCCCTCACATTTTCTCTCAAGTATATATAAGGTATCAAAATTAATTTTACTTAGGCTGTCCTATATATATTGTACAATGTATAATATATCCAAATGACTTGCTGCCATCCAGTGTTTGAGTTTTACAACTACAACTCCTTCTAGTCTTTTTTGTCAATTTGATTTATATAGCACCAAATCACAAAGAAATGTCATGTCAAAGCATGTCATTAGCCAGGCTTTTGTGTTTGACTTAGTTTGAGACAAATTGAGGGAGAAAATTAAGATCAAAACAAGAAAGCTACGATTCAACCTAAAATGTAGCAACTGCCACGCATAACTGAAGGCTCTGCCTCCCATTCTACTTTTAGACTCTCGGAACAACAAGTAAACCTGCAGTTTAAGAGCGAGGTGCTCTGTTGAGAAAAAATCTAACAACAAAATCTTTCATGGTGGAGCTCAGTCATTAAGAGCTTTATATGTGAGGAGAAGAATCTTAAATTCTATTCTGAATTTAACAGGGAGCCAATGAAGAGAAGCTAAAACTGGAGAAACATGATATCTCCTGTTAGTTCTCATCAGAACTCTGGCTGCAGCATTTTGGATCAGCTGGAGGCTTTTCAGAGAATCTGTGGGACAGCCCAATAATAAGGAATTACAGTAGTCCAATCCTGAAGTAACAAATGCATGAACTAGTTTCTCTGCATCACCCTGAGACAGAGGAAATAAATAAAATAATAAGCAAACCACATTTAATAGTTTGTTTTTGTTCAGTTAAAGTTTTTGTTTTATTTTTTTTTTTTTGCACAAGAGGATTTGCTCCCTTTGTGTTTATTGATTATCAGGCCCCTCTCTGTGGAACCAGTTGCCACTTTGGGTTCAGGAAGCAGACACCCTTTCCACTTTTAAGATTAGGCTTAAAACTTTCCTTTCTGATAAAGCTTATAGTTAGGGATGGCTCAGGTGACCCTGAAACATCCCATAGTTAAGCTGCTCTATGTCATTAACTTGTGTTTCTCTTTATCAACAGGTATCCCTGATTTGGCTTTACAGTGCATGTTGTCCCCCCTTTCCTGTCCTCTCAAACCACAGCCAGTTGAGGTGGATGGCTGCCCTTACTGGTTCTGCTGGAGGTTGCTTCCTGTTAAAAGGAAGTATCTCTCTCTATAGATTGATAAAAAGAAAAGTAGTTTGAACAAAATGAGGCAAGTATGAACCATCTTAAAATGTGTGTACAACCAGATGTACCAGATGCTACTGATACTTGGTTTCTGGTTGTGTATTGCATAACTCTATGGCTGGAGATATTTTTGTCAACAATGCTTAGTTAAAAGGGAACTCCGGTATTTTTAAACCTAGACCTTATTTCGCCTTTAAAGGAGGAATTTAAAAAAAATTAACATGGTTTCTGCTTTCTCAACCAGTTTGTAAACAATTGTCTGGTAATATTCACTGTCACTAGCTTTGTTAATGTAAATAGATTCATATTTGGAAAAAAAAATCTGTCTCAGTGAGGAGCTGTAGCTAAATGAACTAAAGAAGATGCATGTGTGGGAAAGAATGTCCAATTAAACATGTTGCAGCAAAGTATTGTTTAATACAGCAGCTAGCAATCTTACAAGGGACAGTGCATGTATCTTTCACATAATTTTCCAGTAAGAATTCTTAGATCTTTATTTGAGCCATCATTGATTTGGTTATACTGTTCACAGAAGCTTCAACACCTCATAAAAAAGGAGGAGGCAAATAAAATGGTTATACCTCTGAATTTCTGAACCTCTCAATATTGTAAATGTGGTGGCATTAGATTAATCAGGTTCAGTAATCTTTTTATGGGATCATCAGTGATTCATTTTCCCAAAGCTTCCTGGATCATCTTGAGACAATGACTAATAACTACATCTGCAGATTTAAAAATGAAATTATTAAATTCAAGATTTCAAACAGAGGACTGAAATCAAAATAAAAAATGCTCCATGCGATTTTCTATTTCACCGAAGAATATAATTGCAGAATGAATGATAAAAACAGAGAAGAAAGGCCTGACTATGATTTGCAATTTGAAAAAAAATAAATAAATAAAATAAAATATGGTTGTTTTATTAGGGTTTGTAAACATTTTGTTGCCACTGAGATCTCAGGAGTCTCATAGTAAGAATTCTACCAGCCATGTAGGCCAAATATCTTCTACGTACAGAAGTGGATTTACCCATTCCCAAGCATTAAAACCATGAGTGTTGTAAAAATAGAGGTTAAAGCAGGGCTGTTGTTTTTCATTGAAAGATGTATTTCATGATGTAGCCACAGAGCTTGTTAGTGCATACATGTAGTCACATTTATTCCAAATCCATACATCTATTTCTTCCCCCAAATGGCAGTTAGTCAGAATCTGGCCATGCTAATCGTTGCTCAATGCTGGAGACCTGCTCTATATGTTGCTCGTGTGTTATTCAGTTAAAAAAAAAAAAAAAAAAACTTTAAACAGTAATCTTTCATCTGAAAAAGTAACATTAAGATTTTACTATCCAGAACAAAAATATAAGGACATGGTGATGGAATAAACATTGATTCAAGTTCAAAGAAGATAAAGCATTATGAAGAACAAGGACTGGAAACCCCCCCTTTAACTTTGGCAAAGTTGCTGTATCCTGTCAGCTAATTCCAAGCAGTGCAGGATCCTGACTTTTTCTCTCTGAAGCTCCTTGGGGCTCACTTGGCCTAATAATTTGGCAGAGAAGTGGATCAGGTCTTGCATGAAGAGTCCCACTGTTCCTCTTGGTGCAGGAGGTATCTGGGTCACGGTGCAGGAATCAAACACAAAGTTGATCTTTTTTTCCCTTGGTAGGCCTGTTTGCCGTTCCTCAACCCACGTCAGAGGTCTAAAAGTATAAAGAAAAAATTATAGTTAATGACACATAACTCCTGGATAATTCTCTACGACTGACCGAAACGTGCACAGAAGCATCTGCATGATTTCTTGGAGCACATGCTTTTCAGATTTTGTAATTAGGCCCTCTTTCAATATTTAAGTTCTGGGTAAGACATGGGTACTATCATTGATCATTGTTCTTTTCTGGGTGTGTGTTGAGATTATCATTTGTGGCCTTCTATTGATATACATCGTCTAATTCAAGTTCAAGATTTTGTGTATTTGGAAATGCTCTTCCACATACCTTAGTTATAAGACATGTTTGGGTTGCTGGTGCATTTCTATCATCTCAAACATGTCTGGCAATTCTCCAGCTGAAAATGACTCCTCCTGACATTGAGGAGTCATTTTCAGCCTCTCAACTGGCCCTCACTGGATATTTTCTCTTTTTCAGACCATTTTACGTAAACACTATAGATAATTGTGAGTAAAAATCCCCATAGATCAGCTAAATACTTAAGACACTTAAATACAAGCCTGTCTACATCAACAACCATACCTCATTCTGATTCTCAGTTTGACCTTCAGCAGGTTGTCTTGACCGTGTCTATATGCCTGCTGTGTAGCAAGCTGTTAAATATTTATGTAGAAGATGAGTTGAAGTGATGCACAAAATAATATTAGCAGTAAGGCAATAAAACAAATCTAAAGCAATCTTCCATTCATCCATCCTTCGTATTTGGCTTATCCGAAGTCAGGTTGCGGAGGCAACAGGTTCAGGAGAGAAACCCAGACATCCCTCTCCTCAGCGACACTCTCCAGGTCCTCCTCTGGGATCCCAAGGCATTCCCAGGCCAGAGGGAACATACAATCCCTCCAGTTAGGGCTGTCGTGGTTGAGGAATTCCCCCTGTGGTGAGTCAGGGCGGCTGGGACTTCTATTGCACCATCTTTTTTTCTTTCTTTTTCTTTTCTAGCAAATTCATTTGTTAATGACTAAATTACAAAACTCATTGCAATATTTCCTCTGAAACATGGCTCTTACACATTTAAAAAAAAGGTTATGAAAAAAGAGAATTTTATAACACCTTTTATTTTACTGTTAGGCGTTTATGTCTGTCACTGTCTCTGCTGTACTTGCTGACTCCAAGCTGTTGGCTGGCACCGCTGCTCCACGACTGTGTGGCAGGAGGCAACAGCAGCCGCGTTTCAATAGCTGGATGGTAGCTTGCTAGGTGAGCCCTTAAATTCTTTGCGTTTGCTCATTTTACTTGAACCGTTTTGCCGCAGATTTTACAGATTGCTTCATTAAAATTGGGTGGTTCCCCCTTTTCATTTTTCATTTAATTTTTGCAGTTACTGCAACAGCCCTGCCTCCAGCGTGTTCTGGGTCAGCCCCGGGCCTCCTCCCACTTGGACCAGACTGAAAAACCTCCAAAGGGATGCCCAAACTCCTTCTGAGCTCCTTCCAGATGCCCAAGCTCCTCGCCACGTCTCTAAGCCACCCTCTGAAGGAAACCCATTTCAGCTGCTTTTACCCTCACCTATAGTCACGAGATCTGCGTGGGTAGAAGCACCTAAAGCAATCTTTTGAAACAAAAAAAGGGTGGCTGTATGGGTTACATTACAAGGTTTTTACAGTTTCCCTTCTCTTTTTCTTACATTCTCTACATGCACATTAAAAACTGCAATGGAAACCCAGCCACTAGCCAAGTCAAATAGACTCAATTTGTCAATATTTGCCTTTTGCACCAGGTCATATTGCTCTAAAGAAAAAAATTTATTTATTTACTTTATTACCAAATTGTACGTTTTACCAAATGTTTTGATTCTAACCAAAAGATCACCAGCAAGTATTTTTTGCTTCCATTTCTATTTATTGAATTGGGATTTTCATTATATGTATTTATATGAGTCATTTTGGACAATTAAACCTATTCTTTATGAATGTGTAACATTCGAACATTTGAAACACTTGACTTGCATGAGTAACGTTTACCTGGTGTTTTAAGGCAATTTATTTACAGGGTTTGAACAAGTAAATCATTTGCGGCTAGAAAAAACTGATAAATATTGTGCTGCAGGGAATGTTACGATCCAGCCTCTGGAACAGTAATCTGAGTCGTCTATACCAAGTCGCATTTAGATCTGAAATACAGGAGTATTCCATACTGTATTTTAGTAGTTACCTAATCTCAGGTTCAAGTACACTATTCTTAATTGCCATATGTTAGCAAAACACTCAGTTGCACTTTTGTTTGTTTTTTAAGGAAATCCGTTTCCATGTTATTTCTAAGGTAAATAAGTGGGTTTTACAGTGATTTAATTTTGCAGCAAGTACAAAATAATTCAATTTCGAGGATAATGCTTGAATTATCCACATGAAACTACATCTGGATATATATACTATGTATACTGTAACTGTAAAGCTAAAGCAATGAACGTGGATTACTCCATCCATTTCCTCCTGCTCACATAAGTACATACTAGCTGAAAAATATGAGCAGCTGCATGCATGTCTCTGTTGAAAGCTACTCGCAAGCAGATCTATACGATCTCACCGGTTGTCAGAAGTTAGCAGCTTTGCAGTCATCTTGCTGTAGCTGTTTGCAGAGTCCTCCTCCAAGGAAGCTTCTGTTACGGATAGTTGACCGAACAAGTCAACCAACCAGGTGAGGCGAGCAATCCCACTGAATGCTGGAAAACCAAATCCAGGCTTCAGAGCTCCACCTGGGACAGATAAAAGGACATTTTCAAGCACCATTATTCAATTAAATTCTTCTTATATACATAAAGTGTGCTCTCAGTTGTCTTATGTCTTAATCTAATTGCAATACAACTGATGCTCCACAGTCTCTCTCTTCTCCGTAGATTTAGGTCCTGCTTTAGGTATACATGTGAGGACTGCTGCATAGAATTTAGCTCTGCTAACAGTAAAACATCAAAAACTAAATCGAGAGTTCTTTTGCTGCTAAAGGTCATTTTCAAGAAAAATTCCGGAAACTAAAAGGTCACTGAGAGGTAATGTCCATACTTCTCAACGTGTTTTTCAAGCACATCTTTATTTGCAGTATAGCCTCTTTCACAAAAGTGCCTTCGTTGCATTGATAATAGACTAAGAAAGAGAGAAAATAGTTGGAGTGATGAATCCGGTCCCAGCTAAATCTGTCAACATCGCAAGTGTGAAAGAACAGAGACAGGATGAAAGGTCAAAGGTGAAAGGATCTTGCCTCTGTCTAGCATGTGTGAATTATGAGGGGTGACGTCTTTTTTTCACCACTAAGGCACAATCAATGTAGGAAAGAAGCTTCGTGATTCCGCAACAGGGTCAGAGCATTCCAAAATTAAATCTGCAGAGGTTTAAAAATGTCAAAGGGTCTAACTCGCTGAAATTATGGCAGCAAAGCCTGCACTCCATCCATTGGTAAAACATTTTTTTGTGGTTCCATCTTGTTCATTGTCTATCATCAGTAACTAGTAATGACTTTTGTCAGGGTTTTTCAATCCGCTTAAACCATGAGAGCCAGACACACTGCCTGATCAATTAATAAAATCATCCAAACCTGATCCAAACCGTAATCCCTTTTGAAGAAAGGCTTGATTGAAACATTGCATCCTACAATTTCACTCTATCAAGTTAACTTCCATCTCACACATCAAATAGTGTCTTTTTAAAAAACTTAATCATGATAAAGACTAAAATCACCATAAAAATGGTATGCACTGAAATAGGCTTAGACTTGGACTGTGAAGGGGTGACAAGATCCACAAACCTTGATTCATTTTCCTGTACCAGGATGTCTGATTCATAAGGCAGGACAAAGATTTCTACTCATTTTCTCATCGAAAAAAAAATCATTTTGATCCCTAATTTACTTGACAGGAAGTAATTATTTTCATTCATCATCAAATTTGAGGTCACTGCTAACAGACCCACATAAGAGAAAAAGAAAAGATCTACAGAAAGTTGGAAGCTTGGTCTGAGAGCAAAGTCTAACTACAGAGTGGCATCCCAGTTAATAATAACTCACAAAGCTTAAAAGCTCCAAACACTTTTTCAGATGACAGAGAACCTCCATTCCACACCACCATGCTGCTCCATAATGTTCCCAATTTTTAATTGTTCACAGCATTTTACCTGGCATCCTTAGCTTTGTCGTCAATGCTCTCACCCTAAGATTCTCATCATGTCATCTCTAGTTAATTAGATCTTTGATTGATTTAAAGCTGCAGTGTGTAACTTCTGTTGCCCCCTAGAGGATTTATGTGTTATTACAACAATGCGGTAGGTGCCTCAATATGACGTATGGCCCTGTAGACCGAGTAGAATTCGACATTTTCTGTGCGGGGAATGTCGCCCCATTCCATCACAAGCTTCCACCACCACATAAATGCGCCCGGCGCATCAAGACGTGCAGTGCTATGTTGTCATTCATCCCAGCGGAGGGGCACGGCTCCAGCTCCTCTCTCTGACCGGCGCTTGTCCCTATCCTCGCAACGACTGCCACGGGGTCCCTGGGTGGGAGACACACAGCGACACCGTGACCTGCATCCTCACCTCCTCGCCCTCTGTTTCCCCCAACTACAGCGATAGTCGGGGACTCCATCATTAGAAATGTGCGGGTTTTTAACAATGTCACCCACTGCTTCGCTGGTGCCAACGGTGTAGCCATGGGAATGAGACTTGTTGGCCATTTTAAGCATTCGTCGCTTGCCTATTCCCGACTCTTCGACATACAGACACGGTTAGGTCAGCCCAGGAAGCAACTGCTTTTCAACGAGGAGGAACAGCACAGTCTACATGTTGCAGTCGCTGTTGGAGCAGAGACGTGCTATTGGCGTGTACGCTGCTGAGCACAAGTTACCAGCCACACTCAGTGCACACCAGTGGGAGCTAATGGACAATGTGCCGAACATCCTCACACTTTTGAGGAACTCAAAAAGGAGATTAGCTCATTAACAGCAGCAGATGTCATCCCAGCTGTCACTGCACGGCTTTTGGAGAGTCAAGCCAACACAGACCGCGGTGTGGCTACTGCCAAAGCCACACTGTTGGAGGCTGTTGTGAGAAGATTCAACGTGGTGAAGGATGAAGTGAAACTGCTCCTTTTAGCCACACTGGCAGAGGGGGAGACCAGATGCACACCTGTGGATGAAAAAGCTGTTGCAGGAACATCCACTGGGACCTCCTGAAATATATGCACCTGCAGCCAAAATGTCTAGTCTACTGTTACACTGATAAGAACATTGATAAGGAGAAACAGCTGGCCAGCCCTTCAGCCATGCAGGTATAGAACTACCTATCTGAGGTTCCCATCGACAGAAGCCAGGACTCATTGGCCTACTAGAGGCTCATTGAAAATCATAGCTCATCTTGAGCTACTTGCTCAAGCCTATCTCTTTGTCCCATGCACAAGTATTGAAAGCTAGCTCCCATTTAGCTTGGCTGGACATGCAGTAGATGAGAAAAGAAGTCGCCGTTCTTTGTTCATCAAGAAAATCCTGCCACTAATGTACAAGTGACTGCAGTAAATCTGTCAGAACAACTTACCTTTGCCAGTGTTAACTCTTCTTATTACCCTTTGACTTTTGAAAATGTTACACAGGCTGCATGTTATTTCTTTAAAAATTATTTTTATTGAGTTTTCCTTGGATGCATTTCAACAGCAAATGTCAGGGCACAAGGGATTCACTTCAACACTTACAAAAAAAAAAAAAAAAAATCTGTAAATATCAACGTAAAAACAATGCCAAGATCATACAGAATCAAATCATACCCAAACAATGTAAGTTAAATAAAAGAAACATATGAAAGAAATGAAATAAAAGTAAAACAAACCAACAAAAAGAAAATAAGGGGGGTGGCAAAGCCATCCCACGTCCAATGGAGGTTCTGAAGAGCACCATTAACATTAACCGGTTCTCTTCTAATCTGAGATTACACATGATACTCTTGATGAGACGTGTGTGAATGGGTGGGGCAGAATTTTTCCAATTTAGCTAAATCAACTGCCGTGCTAGTAAGGAGGAGAATGCTAAAACCTTGTGCTTACAGAAGGTCAAGGGTATTGTTTCCTGAGGTTACCCAAAAGATTGCCATAAAGAGACAGGAAGTAACAGTTTTTTTTAAATATTTTAGAAAATAAATAAAAAAATGAGGAACAGAATCGATCTAGTTCAGGGCAACCACAGAACATACGGCATAAAGTCGCAGGAAGAATTTTGCATCTGTCACACGGGGGGTCAATGTCTAGGTAAACTTTTGTCAGGGCAGTCTTACAATAATGTAAGCAGTGCAATACCTTGAACTGGATAAGACTGTGAATTATCAAAGAATGCCACACAACAACATTATGTTTGGGAATTGATGTCAGAAGATAAAAGCCAGAAAGACATGTTGGTTAAGTTCTACGCCCAGTAGTATAGTTGAAAATTAGGGGCCTTAGTTCTCTCAAGGAACTCTTTATGTATGCGTGCATGTTTACCCGCCCAGATAAATTCAGAAATTAGTCGTAAGGTTTGAGTAAGGTATGAGCGAGTCATAAAAATGGGAAGACATTGAAAAAAATAAAGAAATTTAGGGACAATGTTAATCTTCACTGAATTAAGTTTGCCAATTAAAGAGAGAGGAGGGGCTGCCCATCGTGAAAAGTTGGCTTTATAGCGCTAAAGAAGAGGAGCAAAATTAGCCTGAAATAGTTTTGAGTATGTTCAAGTGATAGTCACACCAAGATATTTAAATGAGTCCTTTACAATCTTAAATGGTATATCAATTTGCCGAGGGGGGGAGGGTGTCATGGGAAAATTGTACTCTGAGATGGCCCCGAAAGAGCAGATACAAGATGTGAGAGAGAGTGGTATCAGGGTGAGAGAGAAAAAGGAGGTCATCCGCTTAGAGGGAAACCTTATGCGTCTGACCGCCCCGAATGATTCCCTCTATCCTATCATCTTGTGTCAAAGCTATGGTGAGAGACTCAAAAGCAATCGAAAACACGAGGGGACTTAAAGGACACCCCTGTCTTGTGCCTCTACCTAGATAGCAATGGTCAGACACTTGATAATTAGTAAACAGAAGCCATGGGTGATGCACATGGTGGCATGATATAAAGTCGGAGGAAAAGTTTTTGTTTGAAAGGATTTGGTATACAATAATTTGTCTGAAATTTTTTTACAAAAGTCAGCTGGAAAGCCGTGTGGCCCTGCTGCCTTCCCACTTTGCATAGAAGCAATAAGTTTTAAAAAAAAAATAATTTGGGGATATTTTTTTCAAGGAACAAAACATCCTCATGGCTTACTTTGGGAATATTCAAATTATTGAGAAAAAAAAAAATCAACAAACTGGTCTGCGTTAAGCTGAGATTCGGAAGCATAAAGACTTCACTAAAAATGTTTGAAGTCATCCTTGATGAAATTGAGATCAGAAGTGATAGAGCTGGTGACAGTTTTTATACATATTATTATCATCATTATTGTTATTGTTTCTTTGTTTGTTTTCTCTCACCTCTATATATTTACTTTTGAGTTTTGATTTTGGTCTTCAATGACCTTGATTTGTTATTTGTCTCTGGTTTAAATATCTAGCTAATTTTCTAAAATATTAGTAATATTTTACTCGAATATTTACTCAAAAGTAAATATATAGCGGTGAGAGAACACAAATAAACAACAATAATAAAAATAATGATGATTATTATTATATTATTATTAATAATAATAACAACAATTTAGGTGGCAGAGAGAAAAAGAAAAACACTTAATAAAATATTAATAATAACTATGAAATAACCATTTAAGGCTGGGAAAATAACTCTACAAAGGGAATGGGAATTTAATAAACCAAACCAAAATGAACTCAGACACTGTGTCACTGTAAAATGAGGTGGAATAACAAAACAAAGAATAAATAAAAATCTCAGCTGAGCTTCTCTTTTTTTCATCATGATTTATGTTCTGTTTCATGTCTTGTCTCGTCATTTCCTGTTTTATTTTGAAGAATCACTGACCTTCTCTCGTTTCAGGTATCTTGCCCTTCCTCCCGTGTCAGGCGTCTGATTGTCTTCCCTGATTCCCAAAGTGTTTTCACCTGTTCCCCTTGGTCCCTCATGTGTTCAAATAGTCTGCGTTTCCCTTGTCTTGTGCCAGTTTGTTGTCTCCACTCATGAGCCTCATTACCAGCCTTACTTCGACCCACAGATTCCACGAGCCTGCAGTGAGCAATCCTCCTGCAGTGCTTTCTTGTTTGTAATTTATTCTTGTTTTTAGTCATATTTTATTTATTCTATACGGTAAGTTTCATAGCCTTGTTTGTTCCTCCGTTTTCAAGGAGAGATTTTTGTTTATAGTTAAAGTTTCATAGAGCCTCTGTTTTGTAAGAGTGCTTCCTTTGTTAGATCCGCCTCATTAGAAGAGCGTGTCTTTGTTTAGTTAAATTGTTCATAGCGTTTCTGTTTCCCTCCTGAGTTGGAGCGGTTTATGTTTTGTAGAGTTCATAGCTGCGCTCATCCTCCGCCATAGTTACGGAGGTGAGTGCTTTGGTCTTTCACAGCCTTTACTTTGCTCTGCTTTGAGATCCTCGCCCTGCCTTGCTGTGCTCTGTGTGTTTATAATAAACACCTCTATGAATCAAAACTGATCCTGCACCTGTGTCCTGAATCCAAGGTTCTTTTTCTTCCTCCCACACACTTTCTCCTCTTTTCCCCCTCTCCATACATATGTGGCAGTATCACAGGGTCCAAATCAACATGAAACCAAAAGAGCTTGACTTGCAGTCTCTTTAGCTGGTGACTTCCACATTTCTTTTTGTTGTTGTTTGTTTTGTTTTTTTTTTAAGTAAAGAAAAAGGAGAGGGGGGACATAGTACTAGTCCAAACTCTTCTGAGCAAAAGAAAGTGGCGTTATCTTGCCAGTATCAAAACGAAAAGAACTGCAAATTTACATGTGCACAGAACACCATACATGGAGGCTAGCAGCAATTAATAGAATGGAGAGAGAACAATAGGAACAGGTTAAACGTGCCACTGCAAAACAGTCCAATATAATGTGACACTATTAACAGCTAACACACAATGGGTCGCTTTCGACAAACTGTAACACGGCTGACCCAAGTCATAGAGGGGCAATAACCCATCGACAGCTATTTGTGCAGACTGACTGCAGTGGAAGTCAGACAGGAAGTTTATATATACGTTTTAAGCATACGCAAACAGTCATGTGTCATAAAAAAAGGCAACTGAGTGGCAAACGGAATTGGTTAAACCATGTTAGTCCACCGCAACTGAGAAGTCAAGTGTCACCTGCGCTAGTGGAATCATCGGAGGTCGTTGGCATATGTTGATCAATGAAGCTGAGAGCCTCCAATGGCTCGGTGAACCTCACCTTCTTGTTGTCACACATGAAAACCAGACGGGCGGGATGGTAGAAACGGAAGGTAATGTTAGCTTGGTGAAGTCTGCGTTTCACACCGGTAAATGCGGAGCAGAGCCGGGTTACCTCCGGGCTGAAATTGGGAAAAAAGTGAATCCACCTCTCTCGGTACAGAATCGGCCCCTCGTGGTGGCTGGCAAGACGTAGCATCAATTTGCGTACCTTGTAGCTGCGCATCCGAACCAGAAGTGGTCTTGGTTTGCCGTCAGCTGGTGGTTTGGGTGTGGCGGTTCGGTGGACACGGTCAATGATAATGAGCATTTCAAAGGCATTGGGGCCAAAACCTTCACAAAGGAGGTTACACACAATTCACCCGGTTTAAGCATCTCCACAGATTCGGGCAGGACAATAATGCGGATATTCTCTCTTCAGGTGTAATTGCTCAGGTAGTCAAGTTGTTTCTTCATGGCCTTGTTTTCCTTCGTTAGCCGAGCTACCGTCTCCCCCAGCTCCGCAAGCTAGTCAAGTGTCGGTTAGGGACTCCTCCACATCCTGAATCTTTTTTCCGTGAACATCAACTGTCTGCTGTAGAGCTGAAATTGCAGCACCACACACTTTCTGAAAGTTTGCAAGTGACTCGAGACAGAGTCAGAGAGAGAGAGCCACTATCTCTATCCTTTGCAACAACAGTTTATCTTTTGAAAATGGAAATAAAAATTTATGTAACAAACTATTACCACCCGCACCTGCAAAACCCTGAGAATTTATGCCCGCACAATAATAGAAATGCATTGATTTTGTGTCTTCTCCCGTCCCGCAGGAAAAAACACGTCATTTAAAGAGATTCATGGGGTTGTTTGTTTTGTCTCCCTGGCCTGCATGTCTTTTGACACACTGGTCAGGAATAGCGGTCATATTTCGTTGTTTTTTATTTGGTTTTTAATTCATGTCAGTGGTGGCTGCTAAGATATTTTTTAGATGGGGCTGTGCCACATCCAGTGATTGTCAAACATTCGTTAGTTAATGCAAAAAAGTAAAGTGAGATATTTCCACTTAAACGGTAATACATTCAACAATTACTTTATTCCACCATCGTAGCCCAAGCACCAGCTCACAGTGGATGGAAATGTTCGTCGTCTCGTGTGCTTGAATGGCGACAAAATTGGTGTTCTTCACCTCTTCCGTAATATAACTCCTCACTGTGGATGTCATACAGTCGAGCAGTCTTTGACGTCCCCTTAAACACAATAGCTGTCTTCAGGTGCTCCTCCAGCACGTTATCCAGGGAGTCAACAAAATCTACCAGACCCCGAAAAATACCGGGGTTTTCTGACGAGTCTGTCTCATCATGTCATAGTGCCCTCTATTGGCCAGCCACTGCTGTTCATATTCTATTCACATCCCGACCTCACGAGAGCGCAGACGAGAGTGAGACACAGAGAGAAAGAGAGACAGAGCCCCTTGTACCCCGTTCCGGCGCCGTTGCTCAGGACACTTTCTTGGTGGTTTAAGTTGTTTTGTTAGTTTCTCCTCAACTGACCTCAAACCTTGTGATTTTGTAAAAGCAAAATACTGCTGTGTACTTTATTTTTGGTAAGAGGCTCAACACAGGCCTGTAGTCTAACCCGTTGGTCAAGTTTGGTTTGTTTTTAAAATGTGAAAAATTAAAGACTAAATTAACAGATTTTTTGTTTGTTTAGTTAATTTATTAGGTTGGACAGCAATGCTCTAAACTTTTCATTTATATTTGAGAACACTACCTCATGTGCAGTTAAAATAAGTCTGTATTGTTTCACGGGTATTGTTTGATTAAGATTGGGACATTGAAGGTGTATGCTGTCAGACTGACCTTATAACACCTGACAGTGTCAGTTTAAAAAATTTTAAAAAATAAATAGAAGATGAAATGGGGATGGCAGGACACTGAAGCAAGTGAAAGAAAGTCACAGCCAAACCCAACTGCTCTTGACGGGTATGTTATAAGACAAAAAACTGGTGAACGTCCAGATAGACTGGAGCGAATTGTAATATCCTCCCTGTGTATCACCTAAACCCTAACACAAAGCTGGAGCACACAGAAAAAGGGCTTCTCATGGACAACAAGTCTAGGATGTGTCCAACTGACACATAGGCAGAGACCCTAACCAGTGAAGCATGCACTCAAAAGGAGCCATTTTCCTCTCCCTACAGAAGACTATATCCTCCCGGAGCTGTCCAATGCTAAGATATCCACTGTCTGTGATGTAAAGCTTGGTTTCTGGTATGTCAAGTTGGAAGAAAAGTCAAGCTACCTCACAACATTCACCACTCCATTTGGCAGGTATCGTTCCCAATGGACATCAGCACAGAACCAGAGGTTTTCCAGCGGAAACTCATGCAGGCGCTTGAGGGCTTACAAGGCATCTACTTCATGCTGATGACGTGCTGATCACAGGTGGAGGCAAGCAGGGACCATGATGGGAAACTTAGGAGTTTCCTAAAAAGGTGTAGAGAGCGAAACATAAAACTGAATGCAGAAAAGTTCCAACTGCAGCAGACAGTGGTATCCTCGTTTGGAAGATTAGGAAAATATGTAGCTGAGGGCCTACAGATCAGCCCAAAGAAAGTGTGGGCAATCAGGGAGATACCACGGCCGACAGACAGCATAGGAACAAAAAGACTGATGGGTAAGGTGAACTACCTGTCGAAGTTCTATGAACATCTATCAGATGATTATGAGATTCTGAAACAACTCAGACACAAAGCATGTGGGAATTGACAGAGGGCACATGAAGACCCATTTCAAAGACTGAAGGACAAAATATCGTACACATCTGTTCTACGATCGGGAAGATGAGGTAACACTGCAGTGGGATGCTTCAGAGACTGGGCTGGGAGACAAGCCTGTAGCCTGTGGAAGTAGGGTGCTCACACCCACCGAGAAGTTATGCACAAATTGAGAAGGAGCGCTTAGCCATAGTGTTTGGGATGGAAAAGTTTGTATACTTAGTGTATTTATGGTAGGCGACTAACAGTTCACAGTGATCATAAACTGCTGAAGAATATCAACAGGAAGCCACTCCTCACAGCAACAAAGAGGCTACAAAGGATGCTCCTCAGGCTGTAATTGATGTGATATATGTACCTGGCTAAGATATGTTGTTGGCTGACACACTGAGTAGAGCACAGTAAATATTGGATTTATCTTAAAAGGAAACTGCCTATTCAATTTTGAAATGCCGCACCAGATTGGGGTGGTACTTTTTGAGGGTCTGTTTGAGGAGGTCTGTTTTTTTATATAATTGATATGTAGAAACAGAGAATATCTTTTTAATACGAATCTAAAAATGGGGCTTTAATTCTGAAATACACTAGATTGGGGTAACATTGTCTGAGTCTCTTTGAGGTCTGCTTTTAATCTGCAGTGAAATTGGTCTGTGGAAGCAGGGAATTTTCTCTCAACATGGAAAATGTAGGTCATATTAGACAGTTTATTGGTGCTTTAATTTTGACACTCGGGTCCTTGTTTTTTTAAGGAGCTTTACTCCTAATCTGAAATTCAGTTGGTCTGTGGAATCACAGAGATTTCTTTTAATATGAATGTAATATGACTGTATTACACTATATTCAGAATATAAGAAATATTAGACATTTACAGGATCTTATCATTTGAAGTACAAAACCAGATTTTATGAGGGATTCTAAGAGTTGGTATTCTCTGGTAGGAAAACCTCCACATGGCATTTCAGTTGCATTTAATTTTTGAATATATCACCAGATTGAGATGATATAGTTTGATTGACTCTGAGAATATTTACTCTGAAGTGAAATTGCTATGTGGAAACAACACTTCACATCTGATATTGGGAATTTGAACTGGTATATAAAATGTAAAAGGGAATTCATTTTGAAAATCAAACAAGGGCTGACTTGACCGCAGTGTATTAGTCGTGTGTTTCGTTAGCAAGTGATATTTAGGACTAGAGAATGACCGATTATTGGCCGGGCCAATTATCATCGCCGATTTTCAGCTTTTTGATGCATATCGGCATTGGCCTTTTTTTAAAATCCGAGGCCGATAAGAGATCAATTTCAAACTTCGTTATTTGAATAACCATGTAGTCTCTACTCTGTCTCCAGCATTGTCCCACCCATAGCACCATCTGATTGGTTAGACACACAGCTAGGTAACAGCCAATCAGCAGTGAGAGCTGTGCACACTGCTCGCACACACGGCAGAGAGGAGAAACATTTTTGACGAGAGGAGAAACTACAGAGAGCAAATATGTTTCCAAGGTAAGTTGAGGCAGCAAATTCTCCCGAAATTGTAATAAACATCCCAGCCCTCTACAACTCACAACTACTAGTAACGTTACTGTGAGGCCCATTACAATATATAAAGATAAGCGGCAGCTCTGCTCGCTCGCAGTCCCTCCAGACGGGCCGCTGAACGTGTCGATATGGAAATAGTTGGTGATAGTAGATGTATGTAAGTGGGTTTACATGATGAGATTAGCTGGATTACAGCTACAGTTGGGTTCTGCTCCTTATCTGAGGGTAATTATCCTTGGATATATGGCGGTGAATGAATGGAATCACTGGCACAAAGCGTGTCATACCCCGGTACCATAGGTGGCGCTGTCCCCATTTCAGCTATCGCTAATAGAGCCACTTCCTGTTGGCGTCTTCACCACCAACAACAACAAACTCAGGCATTCAGAAAGATGGCGAACGCAGAGCGAGCACGTTGAGGATAGAGAATAGTGAGAATAGTGTGAGTCTCTCTCACATTTCTGTGCATATTTTATTTAATGTTGTTATATTTACTTCATAAAAGTTTTCATTTTATGTGAGTGCATTTGAGAAAAATACATACAAGGAGAGAAGAGAAGATGCAGAGAGGACCAGTAATCAATATCTTCCTATTAAGTTTCTACAATGTATTTATAATATTTCTACAACATTTTAAACTGAAATAAGTTATAATTCTGAAGTTCTAATGAAAACTCAAAGGCACTGCAAACAGTGATTGTTTTTTACCTGTGAAATGAAGAGTACCTTCCTGAAGAACTTTTCCCTCTGCTACTTTCTTCAGTTCTTTGAAGTCTTCCGTCAGCAGTTCTATGTGTTCTTCATGAAGAATCACTTCTAACATTTACAGATACACATAGTTATTGAAAACCATTTCCTAGAGGAGATTGCATACGCTTTTGGCTTTGATAATTATCATCAAATCAAGAGCTGATTCAAAGTTCTACGTACAGAGCTGAGGATGCAGTTTTCATGTAAGAAATTAAACCACAGAATTATTACTAGCAGCTTCCTCACCTTGTCAAGTTAGTGTTGATAATCATACTGTATCTGAAAAAATAACTGACTTACATTTATTACAGCTGAATTAGTCTACCTGTAAGCTATCTCTCTGAAGTTGGGTTATATACCGTTTTTTTATTTTTATTTACAGTATCATTTAATAGTATCACCTTTTTTCTGAGCTAAATCCCAGAGCTCCAATGCAGCCTTGTAGGACATGGTCATGGGATACTCCACACAGACGTGTTTCCCTGCCTGCAGAAACGTTCTGATGAAACAGCAGAAGGGAATGTTGTTTTAAGATAACTGGACCTCCCATTACAAATTGTATTCTTCATGAGAAGGAAAAGACAATTTTGTAACAATGAAAATTATTAAACACGTGATTGCTTTGCTCCGAAAAAATACACTGCTCAAAAAAAATGAAGGGAACACTAAAATAACACTTCCTATCTCTCAATGAATGAAATATTCCAGTTGAAATTCATGTTTCATTACATAGTGGAATGCGTTGAGAACAAAATAACAAAGTGATCAATGTAAATCTAAATTATTATCCCATGGAGGTCTGGATTTGGAATCCTACTCAAAATAAAAGTAGAAAATCACATTACAGGCTGATCCAACTTGAGTGGAAACTCCTCAAGACAAGTCAAAATGAGGCTCAGTAGTGTGTGTGGCCTCCACCTGCCTGTAGGACCTCCCTACAACGCCTGGGCATGCTCCTGATGAGGCGGCGGATGTTCTCCTGAGGGATCTCCTCCCAGACCTGGATTACAGCGTCAGTCAACTCCTGGACAGTCCGTGGTGTTGGTGGATGGAACGAGTCAGGTCTGGGGAACAGGCAGGCCAGTCCACAGCATCAGTGCCTTCATCATGCAGGAACTGCTGACACACTTCAGCCACATGAAGGTTAGCATTGTCATGCATCAGAAGGAACCCAGGGCCCACTGCACCAGGATATGGTCTCACAACGGGTCTGAGGATCTCATCCCGGTACCTAATGGCAGTCAGGGTACCTCACTGCAGCCCTCCAAAGAAATGCCTCCCCACACCATTACTGACCCACGCCAAACCAGTCCTGCTGGAGGATGTTGCAGGCAGCAGAGCGTTCTCCACGGCGTCTCCAGACTCTGACACATCTGTCACATGTGCTCAGTGTGAACCTGCTCCTATCCGTGCAGAACAAAGGGCGCCAATGGCGAATCTGCCAATCTTTGTGTTCTCTGGCAAACGCCAGTCGCCCTGCATGGTGTTGGGCTGTCAGCACAAGCCTCACTTGTAGACGTCGGGCCCTCATACCACCCTCATGGAGTCTGTTTCTGACAGTTTGAACAGAAACATTCATATTAGTGGCCTGCTGGAGGTAATTTTGCAGGGCTCTGGCAGAGCTCCTCCTGTTCCTCCTTACACAAAGGAGGTAGCTGCTGCTGGGTTGTTGCCCTCCTACGGCCCCCTCCACGTCTCCTGGTGTACTGGCCCGTCTCCTGGTGTACTGGCCCGTCTCCTGGTGTCCTGGCCCGTCTCCTGGTGTTTTGGCCCGTCTCCTGGTGTTCTTGCCTGTCTCCTGGTGTTCTTGCCTGTCTCCTGGTGTTCTGGCCCGTCTCCTGGTGTTCTGGCCCGTCTCCTGGTGTTTCAGGCCTGTCTCCGGTGTACTGGCCTGTCTCCTGGTGTTCTGGCCTGTCTCCTGGTGTTCTGGCCCGTCTCCTGGTGTACTGGCCCGTCTCCTGGTGTACTGGCCCGTCTCCTGGTGTACTGGCCCGTCTCCTGGTGTCCTGGCCCGTCTCCTGGTGTTCTGGCCCGTCTCCTGGTGTTCTTGCCTGTCTCCTGGTGTACTGGTCCGTCTCCTGGTGTACTTGCCTGTCTCCTGGTGTTCTTGCCTGTCTCCTGGTGTACTGGCCTGTCTCCGGTGTACTGGCCTGTCTCCTGGTGTTCTGGCCTGTCTCCTGGTGTTCTGGCCCGTCTCCTGGTGTTCTGGCCCGTCTCCTGGTGTTCTTGCCTGTCTCCTGGTGTACTGGCCCGTCTCCTGGTGTACTTGCCTGTCTCCTGGTGTTCTTGCCTGTCTCCTGGTGTTCTTGCCTGTCTCCTGGTGTTCTGGCCTGTCTCCTGGTGTTCTTGCCTGTCTCCTGGTGTCCTGGCCCGTCTCCTGGTCCTGGCCCGTCTCCTGGTGTTCTGGCCCGTCTCCTGGTGTTTCAGGCCCGTCTCCTGGTGTTCTGGCCCGTCTCCTGGTGTTCTTGCCTGTCTCCTGGTGTACTGGCCCGTCTCCTGGTGTCCTGGCCCGTCTCCTGGTGTTTCAGGCCCGTCTCCTGGTGTTCTGGCCCGTCTCCTGGTGTTCTTGCCTGTCTCCTGGTGTTCTTGCCTGTCTCCTGGTGTCCTGGCCCGTCTCCTGGTCCTGGCCCGTCTCCTGGTGTTCTGGCCCGTCTCCTGGTGTTCTGGCCCGTCTCCTGGTGTTCTGGTCCGTCTCCTGGTGTTCTGGCCCGTCTCCTGGTGTTCTGGCCCGTCTCCTGGTGTTCTGGCCCGTCTCCTGGTGTTCTGGCCCGTCTCCTGGTGTTCTGGCCCGTCTCCTGGTGTTCTGGCCCGTCTCCTGGTGCTGTTACCGGCGTTCACCGGCGGTAAGACGTATTGCATCACTTCCTGTTGCTTTGTGTGTGCACTGTGACAGTTCTTGCTCCTCTTGAACTACTAATAATCACCTTATTTCTCCCTATAATTTACACATCTTGCATAGTTAACTCTATCCCATACTTGTTATATTCTAACGCTCACTCTTACAGATCTTTAGTCTTTATTTTTCACTTTTTAGCGGTGTGTCTGGTTCTCTAGCTTAGCATGGCTACCAGTTCTCTTCCTCTATCTCCTGCTTTCACCTGCTCCGTGTGTCAGATGTTTAGTTACTCCTCTGCCTCCTTTAGTGGTAATGGTACATGTAACAAATGTAGTCTTTTTGTAGTTTTGGAGGCAAGGTTATCTGAATTGGAAGCTCGGCTCTGCACTGTTGAAAACCACCCGATAGCGAGCCAGGCCCCTTTAGTCGGTGCGGAGCCACCTAGCGTAGCTAGCTCTGTTAGTCGTCCCCGAGCAGATCCCGAGCAGCCGGGACTTAAGAGTGGCTGGGTGACTGTCAGGAAGAGGAGTCATAGTCCTAAAATCAAGCCCGTGGTTCACCATCGACCTGTCCACGTTTCAAATAGATTTTCCCCACTCAGCGACACACCCGCTGAGGACAAAACCCTGGTAATTGGCAGCTCTATAGTCAGAAACGTGGCATTAGAGACACCAGCGACCATAGTCAAATGCATTCCAGGGGCCAGAGCGGGCGACATAGAATTCTATTTAAAACTGCTGGCTGAGGATAAGCGTAAATACGGTAAAATAGTTATTCACGTCGGCGGTAATGACACCCGGTTACGCCAATCGGAGGTCACTAAAATTAATGTTGCATCGGTGTGTAATTTTGCCAAAACAATGTCGGACTCCGTAGTTTTCTCTGGACCCCTGCCAAATCTGACCAGTGATGACATGTTTAGCCGCATGTCCTCATTCAATCGCTGGTTGTCTAGATGGTGTCCAGCAAACAACGTGGGCTACATAGATAATTGGCAATCTTTCTGGAGAAAACCTGGTCTGATGAGGAGAGACGGCATCCATCCCACTTTGGAAGGAGCGGCTCTCATTTCTAGAAATATGGACATTATTAGTCATCCAAAAACATGACAACCCAGGGTTGAGACCAGGATGCAGAGTTGTAGTCTAACACACTTCTTCCGATCTCTCCTTTGGAAGTCTCTGTTAGTGAATGATTTGATCTGTGATCATCATATTGATTTATTTAGTCTTACAGAAACCTGGCTGCAGCAGGAGGATCATGTTAGCATTAATGAATCAACTCCCTCTGACTATTTAAATGTTCATGTTCCTCGAACCACAGGCAGAGGAGGAGTGGCAGCTATCTTCAGATCAGGGTTACTAAGCAGTCCTAGACCCAAGATTAGTTTTAGCTCTTTTGAATCTCTGATTCTCAGTCTTATTCTGAGTTTCTGTCTGAATTCTCAGAGTTTTTATCCCAGTTAGTGCTGAGTACAGATAAAGTCATTGTAGTGGGTGACTTTAATATTCATGTAGATGTTGAAAATGACAGCCTAAATATTAACTTTAAGGTTCAGGTATTCCCTTTATTTTTTTGAGCAGTGTAGTATGAAACCATCTCTGCGACTTATGATGCCTCCCTCACTTGCTTATCTGCTTCCAGTGAACAAGCAAAGAGCCAGATGTGAAAACTGGAACAAGGCTGCATGTCCAGGGCCCTGAAGGCTTGGACAAACAGCTATGTGGGATTCTATAGGACCCCTTCAACCGTAGTCTGAGTCAGGAGAATGTTCCAATGCTTTAGAAAACATTCTGCCCCTTTCTGTGCCTTAAAAAATCTCATCCATCTGTCCTCAATATCTGCAGACCAGTTGCCTTAACATCCCACATCATCAAAGTCCTGGATAGACCATTATTGGCTCAGATAAATATTCAAGTAAATGCCTTTCAGGACCCACTGCAGTTTGCTTAGCACCCTTGAGATGGATCTGAAGACACAAATATCCACCTGTTTTAATGAGCTTACTGTCATCTGGACAAAACAAGAAGCATAGTGAGGATATCCTTTCATTTCTCCAGTGACTTTAAGAGAATACAGCCTATAATAAGTGGAAACTCCAGAAAATACAGGTGGATGTCTCCACAATCTCCTGGATTACTGACTACCCGATAGATAGATCGATCACAGTTTATGAGACTGACAGGTTGTGTGTTTTGAGCGCCACAGGAGGAATGCAGAGGACTGGGAGAGGGCTGGCTCTGTATCGATGACTGCTCTGAAGCCCCTGGGGCTCTTTGTTGGAAAGATGAACGCTGCATTAATTGTTAACTGTAATAAATAACATGGCACACGCTGTATACAATTTACAGTTTAAACGACAGAGCTGCAACAAGGCTAACAACAACCTTTGGCTGCTCAGCGACCGAAATCTGAGTTCTGAGATGTTGCAGTCCCAGACCAGTGGCAGGTATCTTTCCATTCAAACTTTTAGCATTTCTTTCTGTTTTTTGAACACTGAGTAATTAATTAATAGTACAGAGGTATTTTGTGCAGCAAATATTTAGGTCAAAGACTTGTGTCTTGTTGAATCTCACATGCATTATAGTACCTGATGCTTTCTTCATGGGTGTCATTCTCTGTGCAGATAAATGCAAGATGAATGTCTTCTCTGCTTAAAGCTTCCTCCATTGAGATCTGACTCACTCCCTGGTGGGTATTCAGGCTTCTCCTGTTGGCAAAAACATACTAATGAGAACATTACTTTGATCAGAAACAAATAAGACGGTCTACAGTGACAGCATTTTTTTTTCCCCATTTTCTGCCAAGTCTACAACTACTGCTCCCTTTCCATAGATTATGTTGTAAATAGGGAAATGTGAGCATATACTGCAGTTAATTAGTTAATAAGTGTTTAATACAGTTCTGCAGAAATATAACAAATTATCACTAAATTCTTTCAAGTAGATAAAGAGAACCCAGTTTGCTATACTACAAAAATCCAGTTTCATGTTTACAACATGTTTGTAGACGAATAAACAAAGACAATTCTGAGAATTCCAATTTCGGAGGGGCGGGGGTCAAGAGCCCATCCCCAGAGAGAGGCACAGCACTCCCTGGACAGGTCACCAGTCCATCACAGGCCCAACACAGACACAAACGAGACACACAGCCATGCATACTGGCATGTTTTTGGACTCTGGGGAGAAGCCAGAGTATCTGGAGAGAAGTCACACATGCATCGGGTTAACATCCAAACTTCACAGAGGTTCAAACCAGGAACTCTCTTACTGTGAGGCAATAGTGCAAACCACCACTCCACCTGGGCCATTGTTATGGCTGTCCAGGTGTGTGGAAAAACCAAAGGAAGGGAAGTAAAGAGCATCTTTTGGGCCTCTATATATATGAAAATACACATCAAGCTCAGATGGCATCCCTAAATTGCTCTAATCATCAAACACTGTTCCTTTTTTCACATAAGTAGGAAAGTGTTTCTCACTCTGGCTCTATTTGCATTTACCCTGTTCAGAGGGTGTTTTAGCCCTCTTTAAAATAAGCAAAAGTAGGACAGAAACTACAAATACAACTGTTTAGAAAAACTGTACATTGAAATTGTTTATTTAAGGAAAGGCTAGCTTTATTTGGAACGTGCAGTTTAGACCATTTTATCTTATAGTACAAGTTATGGTGATGTTTTAACATTAATAATTAGTCGTTTAGCGGACTTTATCAAACCACCTTGAGTGATTTTTGGTTGAAAAGACATCTAATAGAAATCTAAATGGCCCATAGATGTGTAGCTAAAACAGAGGTTTTGGTTCAGATGGCAAAGCGAACCTCTCTTTAGGTTCGCTTTAAAAAAAACTCATTTAAAATGAAAACTCACTACATAGATTTAACTAAGCACATAGAAGAGATCCCCCCAGTGATAACGTATTGTAGTAAATAAAATGATTCAGCTGGCAAGTTATTTAACCCTAACTGATCCACAGAATAGGTCCACATAGTTTCCTTTAGCAACAACTATGGAAAACACATTTTGTGGTCATGAAAAACAGAGTAGTCATATTTCAGAGGGGGCAATCTATATGGTCTGTATCAAGCAAACAAAACAACTAATGAGATTGCTGCAACTATCAATATACACTATATTGCCAAAGGTATTTGCTCTTCTGGCTTTACACGCATATGAACTTAAGTAACATCCCATTCTTAATCCACAGAGTTTAATATGACGTCTGGCCACCCTTTGCAGCTATAACAGCTTCAACTCTTCTGGTCAAGCTTTCCACAAGGTTTAGGAGTGTGTTTATGGGAATTTTTGACCATTCTTCCAGAAGCGCATTTGTGAGGTCAGACACTGATGTTGGACAGAAGGCCTGGCTCGCAGTCTCCGCTCTAATTCATCCCAAAGATGTTCTATCGGGTTGAGGTCAGGACTCTGTACAGGCCGGTCAAGTTCTTCCAAACCAAACTGGCTCATCCATGTCTTTATGGAGCTTGCTTTGTGCACTGGTGCGCAGTCATGTTGGAACAGGAAGGGGCCAAGCCCAACTCCTGAAAAACAATTGCTAAAATTGGGTCTTAATTTTAGTCACTATTCACAGTTTAAAGGCTAACAACTTTGGAGTAATTTATCATTTTTGACAGTGAATTCTCTCGACACCACCGTACCTTCTGAAGGAGAAGAAGATAGTAGACCTGACTTTGGTTGGCACTTAGCCCAGCTAGTTAGCTGTGAATACACCAGGGGCCTCATGTAAAAAGACTTGAGTGGATTTCCTACTGAAACATGGCGTACACTCAAATCCAGAAAACGTTGTACGCACAAAATATCCAGATGTATGAATCCAAGCACATTTGTACATTCCAATCTATGTAGAATTGAGCGCACATGTTGGAGTACTCAACTCCTCCCTGTCCACGCCGCTACTTAAACATGCAAATCATATTTAAATGAGCCCTGCACCTGCGATTCCAATAATCACACAATCATAAAATGGAAAAAAAAAGAATGAGTAAGACTGGGGGAAAAAAAGAACTTCACAGAAAGCAAATTGGAGGTGCTACTCTCTGAAGTCGAGGCCCGAAAAAATGCGCTCTTTGGCACGCTGTCCTCTCGCAAAAGCAACAAATGCAAGAGGTGTGGGTGGGAGAGCGTGTGTGAGGCTGTGTCAGTGCTGTGGGGTCTGAGAAGCGCACACAAGCAGAGGTGAAGAAGAAGTGAGCTGATATTTAGGTGGATGTGAAGCGGAGAATGGCTGCCCACCGCCTAAGTGTGGCCAAAACAGGCGGGGGGACAGGAGAAGAGGGGCCCACCCTGTTTGAACAGAGAGTCGGCACAATTATGGGTGACACTGCTCTCTCAGGGGTGGTGGGAGCACATGTGGGTGACTCTGATTACCCCCAAGGTAAATACCGATGTTTTTGTGTAACTCACAGCAAACGTGTCGTTCATACAGTAACCACTGCAGAAGTGCGCAGGGGAAAAGGTGAGGCTGATTAAGACATTTCGTCAAAGAATCAACAGCTCTAGAAAAGTGCGTACACCAGCCATGAAGTTGGCGTGAGGCACCGCACATTACCACGGTCATTTCACTCTTGATACATCTGAACTTTGCCGTGAAAAAGAGCGTACGCCACTTTTTTGTGCGTATGCACCCTTTGCACATGAGGCCCCTGGTGATAGCCAGCCGGTCCGCTGTCTCTGGGCTTTTCTCAGTAGTCAGCTGGTTGTGGATGGGTTTCTGTGGACTTTCAAGTCGCCTGGCGAGTTGTGGTAGATCTCTCTTCTCCACTGGGGGCTTCTCGTTGCCAAAGAGACGAAGGTTTGATATGGAGACTTCACCATCAAAAATAACATAATTGTAGGCGCGTTGTTGGAGCTGTTTGTTTGCTTGGTTGCATAACTAACTCTGGTGAGGTGAACTTCAGTTTGCATGAATATTAACAAAAAGTTGACAAGCTTACGCTGGCTTTCTCGCAGGGAAAATATTACTGTGGTAACTTAAAACGTGCGATGAAAAACAGACATGAAAGCGAGATCACGACGGACAAACGAAAAACAAAACGAAGTACAGCTTTCTATTACTTAATTCTAATTTCTTTCTGTTCTCTTTCTTACACTTTCTCTTTCTTTTCCGTTCTCTCTTATTCTTCATTGTCATCCCAAATTCTGCATGATGTAGACTTAGGCTCAACTTTCAGCCAATAATATATCTGAAAACTCAATTTCTCCATTATGTCTTAAAGGAGAACAATTATACCCCAGTTCAATTGATTGAATGAAAAAAGTCAGCTGTGCACCACCAACTCTTTCATTGATCAGTTTGACACCTGTGATCACACACACCAGGCATGCTTTCTGATAGCAACATCAGCGTGTTAGTTTAACTGGCTACCGTCATAACTGAAAGTTGAGTCCAGGGCTCTCAAGTCTCACACATTGAGCGTGATGCACTCCCACCACATATTATCTCACACACTGAAAAGAAATTATAATATAAATTTCTCTGGCGCGCCGCTATTGCTATGGAAACGGCTCCCATGAGTCTGAGCAGAGCAGTTATTAATAACAAAACTAATAATAATATTATCAATTTAACTTTTTCTTCCCCATTCAATACCAAAATTGGGGACATCTGGTTACCCTAGCGTAAGGCTGTCATGGCTGTCAAGATTATCATGGCCAACATGTTTGCTAATTGCGAGTCCGTTGCTAACGTTAGGCTGATTGACTGAAAACAACACAAAGGCAGCTGAAATAAAACCAAAACTTTAAAACTACAGAGTAACAACAAACATTCATAAATGTTATCACATCCAACTGATGTCGTTACTATGGTTACTGCTAATCAGCGATCTTCTTTCGTTCTTCTTCGTTCTTAAGCCGAGCCATAGATACATCAGTGAACAACCATCTACTGGATGGTGCTTTGTGAATCACCAGCTCTTTGTTTGTGGTTCTGAGCAGATTTGTGGAAAGAATGTCTCAAAAAATACGAACATGTGATTGGTGATCCACAAATGCTGAGTCACGATTCACAAACAGAATTTTAAGTTTCACACATGGCTTTTTGTTTTACAAACAGGATTTTCAGTTTTTTGTTTTACAAACAGAAAATTATTTATTCACAAACACACATATATCTGTAAAAACAGTAAAAAAAAAAAAAAACAACTTAAAACATAGCAGATGTCTAGACCACACCAATTTATAAATTATTTTAGATTTGGTCTAGTTTTGCTGTGGAATTAACTTCCGAAATGCCATTTTCAATCATTGTGTCAACAAATAAACTATTAAACTTACTACCTAATATAATACCTCTGTACCAATGGTTGGAACCATTATTGCTTGAGTGTATCTGTGCTTGTGGGGTAGCATGTGTGCATTACCTGGATATAAATCCTTTGACAGCAAGTTTCTCTGCAGGGCTGCCAGGCTGTGGAGTCAACATGTCTCTAATTCGCACCCATCCTGCGGTGCCAAGGCCAACCACCACTGCCCCAAACATACTGGATGAGAAATGAAACAAAAAAATCCTTTTAAAGAGGTTTGACAGCAGTGAAGGCCCTGGACACACTGTTCAGCTCACCTGTGCATGACAGCTACCTCGTCAAACATGAACATGTGCAATGATCACACAGAGACAAAGCTGAAAATGACAGCATGAAACAGCCCTTTAGTGTCTTCATCCACACAGCTTGTTCCACTGTCAGAAAAGCAATGGCTGGGCAATAGGAAGTGCTGCCTGTTAGCATTTAATAAGTGTACACAAAAGTGTTCTGAGATATTTTTTTGTTGTTGCTCTTTGTTTGGTTTTCATTTCTATAAAAAAAAATAAAAAATTCTAAACAGTAGCTGGCTAGTCCAGGCAGCCGATACGTGCTCTATTCACTGGAAACACTCAGAGTGAAACCTTGCCTTCATTAACGTCAGGAGGTGGGAACATGAAACCAGGTTGTCTTCTATCTCTGCAGACTGGATGCATAAAATGATTAAGAAAAAACAGGCAAAAATAGCTCTCTAGAGGTTTGCTTTGTTGCTTTTGCTGAGAATGTGCACCCATGTCACTGCACTTGAGTTAATTACCCCTAAGTGGTAACAAGACTGACCCGTAAGCTGTGTGACTGGGAGCAGAACAAATATATATCATCTTAAATGAAAGGCTGTTGGTCTTGACAGATCTTTGTGACCTACAAAAAAATCAATGGACCACAGACAAGAACATCTGGCCAGAGATCGGGTTACCCAATGTTTATGTGTACCTCATGTCTATGGCAGGAAAACTCCCAAAGCAAAGCCTGAAAGTATACAAATATCTGAATTCCTGAATAGTTGTAGTTCAAATAGAGATTTTTCAGCAAAATTAAGATGGCAAACATAAAAGTTTAACCAACTGTAATGAAAACCGTGAGCATGGACAGAATCCCCAGTGCAGCCAATGTTATACTATGGGAGCACTGTGACACAGTTAAAAATGGCTCAAAAACTTTTCACCTGTCCATCAAAATGTCAATAAGAAAATTAACTTAAACATGTTTGAAAAAAATTTGAACAATAGGTCACTTTCTGTTTGAATATCCCTGGCAGAACAGACCAGAATAAATTGTGTGTTGTAATAGATGCCCCTCCCCAATTACATGCAAGCAAAAACACTGCAGTTACACAAAGTTTTCTAAATATCATGTTCATGTACAATATTGTAAAATAATTCATTCTACTCAAAAATCAAACATACCAGACACAACGTATTCACTGTCTGGGCTAAGCCGTCTGTGAATGGCAGAATATATATTTTGCTCTCTTCTCTTAACTTTTTCACATTTTGTGAACTTCTTCCAAACTTCTGTCTGAATCAGTTGGTGCAGTTGATTACTCAACAGCTCATCACGATTATCAAGCTGTGTGCATTTTACTGGCACTCAAACAGTTGGCAGTCACTGAGCCAGCTTTTTCACACTCGGTTGGTGCAACCAGGCATAGGTTACATTTGGCATACCCAAAGTCAAATGTCTTATGACATCACCTACGCCCCCTCTCCTGAGAGTAATGGAGTGCCAAAGCAGATAAAAGCTGGTCAAAAATGGCAAGCAGGGACAAGGGGCACACGAGATGGATCGAGTTGTGGGTTGCACTAAAGCGACCCAGGAGGGCGCGAGATCAGACTTGGGGTACACGCTACTGAGATAGAGACAAGAGAAGTTACACCCTGCTGCTGCTGCTTAACAAAACCATGAAGTGCTTTTCTCCCAGCAATTTCTTTCGATACAAGGCAATGATGTTGAGCCATGATTCAACTAAATATAAAACGTGTGAGCTGTTTGCTGAAGGAAATGAGCAAAGAGATTTGAATTATCTTTTGCATCTGCACCTTCTCCTGCAACAACACAATGAAATGTTGTAGAAGAAGACATTTGATTAAAGGAAAATAATACTCCCGTGTAACTACATCTTACTTTATAATGTTTTGAGGGTGGTGGGAAATGCAACAT
Source organism: Leuresthes tenuis (assembly GCF_036924035.1). Classification (NCBI taxonomy): domain Eukaryota; kingdom Metazoa; phylum Chordata; class Actinopteri; order Atheriniformes; family Atherinopsidae; genus Leuresthes; species Leuresthes tenuis. The sequence continues at coordinate 32,188,575 of NW_027325368.1, read as the reverse complement.
TTTGTCACGGTTCGGAGAGGTAGGACCCAGATGCAGTTCTTTTCCAAAATCAAAAGGTTTATTTCCAAAACGGGGAGCAGGAAAAAAAGACACTAACAAAACCAGGCTATGAAAAAGAAGAAGCATGAAGGGATAGTGAGGTAAGGATTCTGCAGTGACTGAAAGGAAACCAGAAGACTAAATACTGTGGAGGGAGTGATCAGTGAATGAGGTGCAGCTGTGAACAATGAGCCAGGCGACTTGAGTGAACCGAGGTGGCAGGGGAAAAACAGGACTAGAACATAACTGAAACCATGATTAAACAAACTGTGACCGATAAAACATAGACTGTGAAAGAGCAGGCTGTGACACATTTCTGAAACAATTCACTCACCACTAGTTTAAGTTTAGCTACTTGTTTAAAGTTTGCTCCTTATAGCTGAGTGATCTTATTAGACTATTCTACCGGCTACAAACCTTGTCAATGTTTCAGCCTCATAATGATTCATTAAATGTTTGGGGGAATGATAAACCTTCCGTGTTGTTTGATGGAAACTGATCACTTGTAATTGTGAAACCAACTTTGCTGTAAAAGTCTGAGAGTCCTGCTACATCTCTGGCTTATCACTGTGGAAGATCTTTAACATGCTTTCCCCCAAGAGAAATACTCAAACCCTTTCATATCTGACTACAAAAAATGAAACGGTCTTAGGATATTAGGCTATAGCCAACTTCAGAATGACTTGCTTAAAAGTGAAGAATTGATCATTGATCTGTAAAATTGCAGAAAATATAAAAAAAAATCAAAATACTCCGAAAAGTAAACCTTTACTTTTAAACAAAGTAATTTAAGCAGCTAAATAGCTACAGTCAGCAGTCATGTAGTTAACAGAGGAGACGGGTATGTTGAAAAAGTGCCTTATATTTATTCAAAAAGATCAAATTAAGACATCATGTCACCGGAGTTACATTAGTCTGCCGAGATTTTTTCAAGTAAGAGAGTGAGAATCCCACCTATACAAGTGGACAAGCATAAAGCAGCCCAACCTCTTCACACAGGCACTGAATGAAGAAGAGAGGTCCTGCAGCCATCCGAGGCTCTGAGCAGAGGCAGAGGACCCTCCTGCCTGCTCTACTTGTCATTACAAGGCAGATGTGAGGCCAGCGGTTTAGTCCTGTGCCCTCCTCCCAGTCGCTTTCTTCCTCTCATTAGTTGTGTAGCACGTGCATTATGTACAGCAGGGGTCTCAAACTCAAAGCTACGTAGCTATGAAATGACGTTAAAGCATAAACTACTGTCTCGCGGGCCGCACTAACATTGAACTTTAAATTAAGGCGGGGGCCACAAACTATCGTCCCGACGGCCGCAGTTGGCCCGCGAGCCGCGCGCTTCAGACCTATGATTTACAGTGACTTCTGAGCCGAGCAGACACTGTGTGATGGTGGTCTTTTTTAATAAAGATTCCCATCGCAGTTTTAATTCAGTTTCAGAGGCACAGCTCAAGGTGAAAAGCGCCATTAACGATCGCTTAAGAGCCTGGCCCCACCCCTGTGATGTAACTGTTAAATAACTAACGGTAAGCGCAGCGATAGCAGCCAAAAAACATTTCATGTAAAAAAAAGAAAACTTTTTCTTTTTAGTCACGCATAGCTTTTAGATCGTTTGCTGTGGAAGCGTGCTGAAGCTGCTGCTTTCTGTCTGGGGTCCGCGCAGCTGCCACTCCGGGCTGGATTCATGTCATTCAGCTGCGGTCACCGCAGATCACGGGACATGTTGTTCTCTTACCCGACTTTATTTCACTCTTCCTTCAGCAACACGGAGAAATACAGCTAGTAGCGAGGTGCGTATGTATCCAGGTAGAGATGATATAATGTGAAGTACTATCCACCGGGAGACAGTTCGCTGTTTCCTGGCCTTGCGTAAGAGGAGCTGCTGCAGGGCTTAACCGAAGGGGCGGAGCTGTCTGTGCACAGCGATCTGAATATCGATCCTGAAATGCAAAAGACGCCTTTGCTTTTTTCATGAAAAAAACCCTGGAAAAAAATAATAAAATGAAAACTGTGACCTCAACACATGCCGAGGCAACGTGCATCACGACATGCTTTAAAATGCGAGGGGCGTGAACTCCCCAGTCTGTATTAAAGCCAATCAACATATCGTTTTTCAAAAGTCTTGTGTTACAAGGCCTTGTGCAGAGCAGACATACTGACTGACAGTATATATAGATATACTATACTGACAGTATACTGTCAGTATAGTATATCTATATATATAAAAACTTGCATCACATAATGAAATGTGACATCTTCCTCACCACAATAATTGATATAATTGATGTCCATGTCAATGACTTTTGTTAAAATATTATTGGGAGGTGATTCCGTTACCATTCAGTTTGACACACCCACAGACTTCTCTGAACTGCAATGCAGATAAGACAAATGCTGACTGCTCCCCCACCCCACACCCAAAGTTTAAGAGTGGACTATTTATGAAGATGACAATGGCTTTAGCATTGTACTGTAGTCATAACCACTTTCTGAAGAATGAAAATAAGATCAAATAACTGGTAATATGGAGTGCCCATACTGTGTCTCTTGTTGTGATGACCCCTCAAAAAAGTTAAATTCACCCATACATACAACACTCCTCTGGAGCCTATTCCAGCTGCAATCAGACAAGAGTTCATCCTGGACAGATCACCCCTTCTTCACATGGCCAACACAGAGACAAAAGAGACAACCATGCATGCTTACACTAATTACTATGGTTAATTTGGAATCACAAATTAGCCTAACATGCATGTATTTGGATCATGGGAGGGAGTCGAGTACACGCATGCCTTGTCATCTCTAAATATTACTAATACAAAGGTAATTAAAGCTGCAAGCAGCGATAAAGGCCCTTGCACCTAGGTGGCGCTTCTGTCAGTGATGCAACCGAGGGGCCCAGCATTCTTCCCATCGAGGCTTTCAGGCTCTGGCTCATCAGGCGTTGCACTTAAAGGTTGCAGAAATGGCTTAATTCAAGCAGACATTTCGTGAGAAACTTAACACGCGTTTATGCTAACATGATCAGTCCAACTTCCCAGTCTGTTAGCGATAATGAAAAATATGAGTTGTTTTGGTCAGTGCACTTCTGACTAACATCTAATTTCTGTGTCATAGTTAAAGGGGAACTCCGGTATTTTTAAACCTAGACCTTATTTCTGGCATGATATACGTTTATCTACTCACCGAAAACAGTTTGGCGAAAGTCGGCGTCCTTCGGAAGCTATTTAGATAACTCGCGATCACATATTATTGGCTGTATATCCATATAACGGAGTTAACAGGGCTTAGACGATGCAGCCTCTAAATAAGGCATTATCTGTCTTTATTTCACCAATACTTTAAGAAGAATGAATGTACAAACGCATACTATTGCTCTGTTAGCTCATAGCTGCTGTTATGTGGCTAATTAAAGCTATAGGAGAGCTAACGGAGGGATTCCATTTCTACACAGGCACTCTACTGGGACCACTTCATGGTGAGTAGATGAACATATTTCATGCCAGAAATAAGGTCTAGGTTTAAAAATAGCGGGGTTCCCCTTTAAGGACTGTCATTTAACAGGAAGCATCTTAAATAAATAGCAATAATATGTAAACTGAGGCATATTGAAAGGATTCAATTCAATACAATTGTATTTATATAGTGCCAAATTACAACAATTGTCATCTCAAGGCACTTAAGTAATATAGTCCAATTCAAGCCAATTGGAATTCAATTCATTGTAATCATAATCCAATTCATTCATATAGAGCCAATTCAAAAATAATATCCTAGCTAAGGAAACCAACAGATTGCACCGAAACATGTCTTCAGTCCAATCTCCCGTCCTGAGCGTGCCTGTGGCGACTGTGGAAAGGAACGGCTCCCTTTTAACAGGAAGAAACCTCTGGCAGAACCAGACTCAGGAAGGGTGGCCATCCGCCTCGACCAGCTGGGGTTTGAGAAGACAGAAAAGAGGGGGGAAAAACACCATAAACACCATTCAAAGGACATCTGTTGGAACAGGGAAACACAAGTTAATAACCACAATAATGTCACATGTACATAAAATCAATTGAGAAATTAAACAGGGGGAAAAAGAGAGCAAAGTGAGGAAAGTTGTGACAGATGAGGTCCCCCAGCAGTCTAAGCCTATAGCAGCTTAACTATGGGATGTTTCAGGATCACCTGAGCCATCCCTAACTATAAGCTTTATCAAAAAGGAAAGTTTTAAGCCTAATCTTAAAAGTGGAAAGGGTGTCTGCTTCCTGCACATTTACTGGCAGCTTATTCCACAAGAGAGGGGCCTGATAACTGAAGGCTCTACCTCCCATTCTACTTTTAGAAACTCTGGGAACAACAAGTAAACCTGCAGTTTGGGAGCAAAGTGCTCTGTTAGGAAAATATCTTACAATGAGATCTTTAAGATATGATGGAGCTCGGTCATTTAGAGCTTTATATGTGAGAAGAAGAATCTTAAATTCTATTCTGAATTTAACAGGGAGCCAATGAAGAGAAGCTAAAACTGGAGAAACATGATCTCTCTTGTTAGTTCTCATCAGAACTCTGGCTGCAGCATTTTGGATCAGCTGGAGGCTTTTCAGAGAATATGTGGGACAGCCCAATAATAAAGAATTACAGTAGTCCAATCCTGAAGTAACAAATGCATGAACTAGTTTGTCTGCATCACCCTGAGACAGGATGTTCCTGATTTTAACAATATTACGAAGGTAAAAGAAGGCAGTCCTAGGAATTTCTTGTCATGTTTTTTCCCTTGTCACATTAGGTTCTCTCAAGTCACCCGTTTTTGTTCCACAGCTGCACCCCATCATCAATCACCTCCCCACAGTATTTAGTTTCCAGGTTTCCCTCAGTGCAATGCCAGATCCTCACCACCATTCATGTTGTCAGGTTGATTGTTAATTGTTCTTGCCCATAGTCATTGTCCAGAGTCATAGTCTTGTTTTCATAGTTCAAGCCATGTTTTGTTTTGTAAGTTTTTCATGTTCACGGATAAGTTTTTTTTGTAATCCAGCTCAGCCGCGCTTTTTGTTTGTGCCTAAATAAAACTTTTTTGCAATATCTGCATCCAGGCCCTTCCACACCACGTTCATGACACAAATAAAGCAGTAAGCAGAGGGAGGAAGCAGAGACATGTCTGCACTCTTCAGAAGCAGGAAGTATTCTCTGCTAGCCACTGTCATTCCAAAATGGTGGCCATTTTTAAAAATGGCTGCCATTTTAGAATTTCCAACCGCCGCTTTCAATGATTCTGTTGTCAAATGATAGGTACTTAACTCTGGAAATTTCAAATTTATAGATCAGAAATCCTTTTTATATCTATTTCTGCCATTCACTCAGAACATTTTCTAAAAATAATGTACAAAATATGCATAAAAACAGCATTATTCCAGCAAAATATGTATTACAAATGTACAAAAATGGTCAATTTATTTGCTCATGAAGGGCTGAACCCTTTGCTTACTGTACATATCATTTGTATAGCATGGCATACAACAAGCAAAATGTTACAGTTAATTATAACCTAAACATTTTTTAATCAATTGCCAAATTTCACTTTAACATCTGTAATGCGAATAACCTTAACATTCTCCAATCAACAGTTGTGTTAAAATATATAATAATCTAAACCATGCTCTAATTAACATATAGAACAGAGCTTAATCTTCACATCTGCAGCTAAACAGTGCTGTGCAAGTCAGACCAAAGTGGTAGCATTTGCACCTTCCATGACATTCAGATTTGCAACAACAATGGTCAGTTCTTGGCAACTTTCCACAGTAGGGGGGAGATTGGTCCTCAAGATCTGCCACAGATCAGTTGAACTTGGTTCATCCCCAGCCAGCAGGACTTTGTATTTCTGGTTCACAAACTAGTGATTGACCCCATATGCATCCTGTCTGGTAGGCGGCACGCTTCACATGTTGGAGTAGAGCAGCTCTAGTAGGAGGGATGGCTTCGTATGGCCTCTGTTTCCATGCAAACATGTCCAGCCTCGCATCATCAACACCATCAGCTGTACTGGATCGGTCATACATCATGACCACAAAGTTTTCCAATGTCTTCATGTCAGCATCATGTATTGTTGGTGATGCATCAAAAGCCTCAGCAAAGACATCCAAGGTGTGCCATGCAGTCTTCTTGCCTTTACCATGGAAGGCTGACACAACATCGTAGCCAGTGAAGGCATAGAAGAAGAGAATGCCTTTGCTCTGCTGCAGTCCAATGGACAAAAGGAGTTTGTGGGTGGGAATCCATCTCAGATTGCGGCCTTGGCCAAAGGCAACCCACAGTTTATGAAGCCCAATCTCCTGACATGTAATTTTATACATCTGTACAGGTTCTGTAAGGTTTTAAGTGATATCCCAAGTTGCATTTGAATTAAGTAATATGTATTATGTGAAGTACATTCTGTCTTTTTAACATGAACAACAGAGGAAACCATGTGCATGTACCATAGTTTATGTCACGTTTTAGGTTTTTATTCATGTCTTGTCTCGTCATTTCCTGTTTTATTTTGAAATATTAACTTCCCTCTCGTTTCAGGTACCTTGCCCTTCCTCCAGTGTCAAGCGTCTCATTGCCTTCCCTGATTCCCAAAGTGTTTCCACCTGTTCCCCATGGCTCCTCATGTGCTCAAATTTGTGCATGTGTTTTGTAACCTGTCTCGTTCGTCACTCTAGCGCCTTGTCCCACAGAAATCCACAGACTTGTATCCACGAGCCTGTAGTTGAGCGAGTCTCCTACAGGGCTAGTTTTGTTTGTAATTTATTTCATAGATCGAGTTTAGCCTCTGTAAGTTTTCAGTCTGTTTTGTTCCTCCCTTTTGGAGCGATTTTGATTTGTAGCCATTTCATAGAAACCTCCGTTAGAGGAGGTTAATTGTCTAAGTTTCATAGTTCCTCCGCTAGTGGAGTGATTTTGTGTTTTGTTTTCAGAGATCCCGTTGTGCCTCCATTAAAGCAGTGCTTATAGTTAATGGTTAAGTTTTACAGTACCTCCCTTTGTGGTGAGTTTTTTGTTCTGTAGCGTTTGTGCCCTGTTTATCAGGTGAGCGTCTTTTGTTTAAGTCCGCCTCATAAGGAGAGTGTAAAAGCTTATATTGTAATCGTTCATAGCCTGTTCTGTTTTCCTCCTGGCGTGGAGAGAGTTTTTGTTTCGATCATTTTCACAGCTGCACTATCCTGATATATAGCTATTGATGAGAGCGCTTAGGATTTTCATAGCCCCTTGTTTTTGCTCTGTCTGGAGATCCTCAACTTGTTTATTCCAAATATACCTTCTTCCCTTGAAATCGACCTAGCATCTGTGTCCTGTGGTCTGTGACAGTTTACCATGTACCCTTCCAATCTAGAGTTACAGGGTGCAGTCACTTTTGGGCAGCAGAGGCCCTGTCTCTGACTTTAACATTCTCTGTCGCCTCTGACAATCCTTGGACAACCACCTAATCTCTGGACTGCCTCCATGCAGTAGCAGATTTTTGCGTCACTGCTGGTGGTAAATGCATTCATCCAGATAATTCTCCGGGGAAAGCCATCAGTGCAGCCATTGATACAGATACCAAATGGCTTCAGGTTGTCATCGGAGTTCAAGTAACAAATATAAATGGGCCCTTTTGCAAAATAGTTTCATGATGGAGCCATCTCCTTCCTGAGTTCAACACCCCTCGGGTCAAGTTCTCTTAGAATTACGCTTACTTCTTCTTACTTGACATGTAATCCATTATCCTTGCATTTTGTGTACATCCACCTATACCCAAAGACTTGGCCAGATGTTTGTAACTGTTCAAGACTGAAATTAACTATGCGATCCAAAGTGATGTATCCCTTGCACAGTCTACAAGACTTCAAAATTCGTTTTAAATGTCTTTCAGACACATGACTGTGACGACTTGCGAGTAAAGCAGCAATGTCCTCATAATGAAGTCCCAGGTTAAAATATAGCTGAACTAACTCCTGTACTGTAATTTTCACACAGAAACACAAACCGAAATGCAGTGGATGGTCTCCCAGACATCACACGCGCATGCAATACTTTCTGGTGCGCCCGAGATACAGAAAGTATCTCATGCTCACTAGAAACGTTTAATTTATTTTTCCCATGTCCCTTAGAGAATACGTACTTTAATGTGTAGAAATGTAATTGTTATGCCCCAGCAGTAACAGTTAGGGGCCAGAATTAATTAGGAGCTATTTACTATTGTTTAGTCAGTTGCACTGATTTGTGCTGATGTTGCTGGAGGAATAATAAGTATGCTTTGAATTTGGAGCCATCTGTGTTGCTGTTGACGTTTAATGCGGCTTACGTAGAGAAAGCTGGTAGTGAAGTTTGTTGTGTTGAATAAATGAAAATATAGGGGGAAAACAGTTGTTTTACCGTCTGTGTTGGCACCCAGCCAGCTCAACGGGTAAAGCAGTCACGTCATTTCTCAAGAGTGGTTAAAAGAGTAAGAAATAAAGAAGGAAGAAAAGAAGATAGCCCCTATAGCCACATACGCACATAATGATATCAGGATGTATAAAAGATCTCACAAACTAAGGTTACTGGGAATTTCCGTGCATGTTGCCATGTACGTTTCTGTGTTGTTCTTGTTAATAAGTTCACCATAAGAGGCTGCAAATGTGAGTCCGACTACTCTTTTCTCCACAACATTTTTGTAATATTATAGAGTGTGTTCTAGGGCCATTTTGGCACATTCCAAAAATATTTGCATTGTATCACAGTTTTCGAAAGTGTTATCATCTTGAAATGTATGCTCTGAGCAGATTTGAAGAGACAATAGTTTGCTGTATGGACTGAGGGGGCAGCAATACGTCATCGCTGTATCTCGTCTGCCTGAGAATAAAAGACGAAGAAGACGAGGAGGCGGACAGAAGAAGGTTTCGAAGGGGTCTTTGGGCGTCAAGCTGTAAACCACAGCACTGTTGAAGAGGTTGATGCTGGAGGAGGTCAGGAGAGTTGGCGGTTTTCGATGAGGAGATACTTCCGGGGGACAGATAGTTTGGTGGAGTGCGGTAAATTAAAAAAAACAACACGAGAGAAAAAAAAGTGAAATAAAGAGTGTTTAACATCATCACTAGAGTGTAGAAGGTAGGTAGAAAAGTAACTTACGGAGAGTAGAGTGGGGGATATCGGCCGACGGCCTGTACAGGTCCGGTAGCGATATCCTAGCGCTACTTTTTGTAAGCGGGTGTAAAATGGAGGGGGATAAAGAGAGCTGTAACAATACGGAGATGAGTGAAGAGGAGTTTGAGATTGATAAAGAGGGTGGTGAGTGGGAGCAAGTAGGGAGAGGAGGAAGGGGTAAAGGGGAAAGTGGGAGAAAGAGAAAGAAAGAAGATAAAGATAGCGTAGAAGACACGGAGAGTGAGGGACAGGAAGATGAGGAAAGGAATAGGAAGAAGGGAAACTTTAATGTTGTAATGAGATTTGAAGGTGAAGGGGGAGTTAAAAAAAATGGATCCATTAAAAATTACAAAAATAATCAGAACACAAGTAGGAGAAGTCAAATACGCTGAAGTGTTAGGAGATGGAAACTTGCTAATCGGGTATAACACAGATACACAAGTGGAAAAAGCTCGGAAAATGGCGAGTGTAGGAAAAATGAAAGTTACAAAAACGGTGAGAGTTGGAGAGCAGAGAAGTTTTGGATGGAAGGGAGTGATAACAGGGGTTCCCCTTGGAATCAGTATGAAAGTCGTAATAGAAAACCTGAGAGTAAGAAATACAACAGTTAAAGATGTTAAAAGAATGACAAGAGGGCCTGAGAAAAAAGAATCAGAAACAGTGATTATAGAATTCGATGCAAAAACGATCCCAAAGGAAATATAATTTGGATTTTTTAAATATAATGTTAGAGAATTTGTCCCAAAACCAATGAGGTGCTTTAACTGTCAAGAGTACGGACATATTGCTAGCAGGTGCACAGGGAAAAGAAGGTGTGCAAGGTGTGGAGGGGACCATGAATATGGGAAATGTGGGACAGGTGTGAAACCAAAATGCTGTAACTGTGGAGGAGAACATAGTGTAGCATACTGGGGATGTGAGGCTATGAAGAAAGAGATAACAGTGCAGCGGATGAAAGTGAATGAGAAAATATCGTATGCTGAAGCTGCCAGGAGAGCGGGAAAGGAGAATGATAAGCAGAAGCATAGAGAGAAACAAGTGGAGACGGATATTGGGCAAGAAATTTAAAAGAAAATGGTGGAGGAGAAAAAAAGATTGGTGACATTCATAGCAGGGGTCATAAATGCGACTGCAGATGTTAAATCTAAAACAGAAATAATACAAATCATAGTTAAAGCAGCAGTGCATCATCTGGGTATGAGAGGGATACGATGGGAAGAAGTGAGAGACGAGTTAAGTGTTCAGGCCAGTCAAGATTCATCATGTATTGGATAGTATTAATAATAATGATAATCCTTCAATGGAATGCAAGAAGTCTAATTGCTAATGGTCAGGAATTTAAACAATTCATATATAGTCAGCAGGAAAAACCGGAAATATTGTGCATACAGGAATCATGGTTAAAACCAAATTTAGATTTTATTATCACAGGATACATGGCAGTCAGAAGGGACAGGGAAGAAGGGGTAGGAGGTGGGTGTGTCACGTTTGTTAAAGAGGGCATTCCTTACAGGGTTATCGATATAGGAGTTGAGATGGAGACTATTATAATAGAAATATGGATAGGGAAGAGAAAGTTGGCAATAATACATTTTTATAACTCATGCAGGAAGTTAGATATAAAGAAACTGGAAGAAATGGAGGGCAAGAGCAATGGAAATACAGTGTGGTGTGGAGATTTTAATGGTCATAATACATTGTGGGGGAGTGAGAAAAAGGAGAAACAGTAGAAGAAATGTTAGATGGACAGAATCTGGTTTGTGTGAATGATGGACGAGGGACAAGGATAGATGTAAATACTGGGAAGGAGTCGGCTATAGACCTGACAATAGTGACGTATGTATTAGCACCACTGTGTGACTGGAATGTGTATCAAAAAGGGACCATAGGAAGTGATCACTACCCTATATATAATAAAATAAATATAGAGACAGTACAGGACACGGAGAGAGTAGGGGGAAGATGGATCTTAGAAAAAGCAAATTGGATAGAGTTTACAAAGGAAAGTGAAAATCTGGATCGGGTTAATGATAACGTGGAGGTGGAAATGATGGAGAGAGACATAAAGCAGGGGATTATATCAGCAGCAGACAGATGTATACCTAAAAGTTCAGGGAGAAAGAAAAACAAGTTAGTACCATGGTGGGATGAAAAATGTAAACAAGCAATAAAGAGTAGAAATAAAGCGTTTAAGTTAGTTAAAAGGTACCATAACTTTCAACATTTGATTCAGTATAAGCAAGCGCAAGCAATGGTAAGGAAAACAATAAGACAAGCAAAGAGGTCGTATTGGAGGAAATTTTGTGGATCGATGGGGAGCAAAACTAAGATAGGAGAAGTATGGGGAATGTTGAGGAAAATGGGTGGGGATAGGAAGGATTGGACTTATCCAAACTTGAGAGGAAGTGGCTATAACTAATAAAGAAAAGGCGGAATTAATGGTTAAAACTTTTGTTGCGGTGCACAGTTCAAATAATTTAACTGACGAGGGAAGAAATGGAAGGAAGAAAAAGAAAGACGAAAACAGGGAGGTGTTAAAAAGAAAGGAAAGTAGAGAAAACGAAATAGATGTACCATTTACAATTAGAGAAATGAAACGAGCAATAGAGAATACAAGAAGGAGTGCGCCAGGCAAAGATGGGATATGTTACACTATGATTAAACATTTAAGTGAGGGGGGATTAAAGAAGATATTATCATTATTCAAGTCTGGAAAGAGGGGAATGTACCACGAAGTTGGAAGGAGGCAATAATAGTACCAATCAGAAAGCCGGGGAAAGATCATAGTAAAACAATAAATTACAGGCCCATAGCACTAACATCCCATATAGGTAAAATAACGGAAAAAATGGTAAATGAAAGGCTGATGTATTATATAGAAATAAGGGGATTGGTGACGAGATATCAGAGTGGGTTTTGAAGAGGTCGGAACAGGATCCAGTGGATGGATCCAGTAGTATGCATTGAAAATTATATAAGAAAAGCACAAGTAAATAAAGAAACAGTGGCAGCAGTGTTTTTTGATGTGGAAAAGGCATATGACATGTTGTGGAGAGAGGGATTGCTAATTAAAATGCATCGAATAGGAATTGAGCGAAACATGTTTAACTGGACTATGGATTTTTTTAAATGAAAGAGTTATACAAGTTAAAATAGGGTCGGAGGTGTCAGAGAGCTATGTGGTAGAGAATGGCACACCGCAGGGGAGTGTGATAAGTCCAACGTTATTTACAATAATGATAAATGATATATTCGACAGTATACCAGTAGGAATGGGAAGATCTTTGTTTGCAGATGATGGGGCATTATGGAAGAGGGGAGGCAACATAGATCACATAGTTAAGAAACTACAGGAAGGGATAGATCAAGTGGAGAAATGGGGAGAAGAGTGGGGTTTTAAATTTTCAGTGGAGAAAAGTAAAGTAATGTTCTTCTCAAAAAAGAAAATTAGTGAAAATAAAAAGTTAAACTTGTATAGAAAGAAATCAGAGAGAGTAAACAGCTTTCGATTCTTAGGAATGATAATGGATTCTAGATTAACATGGAGGGAGCATGTTAAGGGAATAGTGGAGAAAAGTAAGGGAGTATTGAATATTATGAGATGTTTGGCTGGGTTAGAGTGGGGTGCGGATTTTACAGCATTAAAATATATATACATCGCATTAATAAGGTCTAGAATAGATTACGGCAGTGTAGGATATGGATCGGCAGCAAAATCAGTCCTCTCGCAATTAGACATAATCCAAGCCAGAGCATTAAGAACTTGTCTCGGAGCAATAAAAACAGCACCAATATGTTCACTACAGGTTGAAGCAGGAGAAATGCCACTATGGCTCAGAAGAAAACAGCTGATAGCCAACTATTGGATAAATTTAAAAGGACACAAAGAAGAACATCCAGCAAAGAGAGTTCTGGAGATGTGCTGGGAAAAGGGGAAGGAGGAAAAAACGAGTTTTGGGGTGGGTCAGTGAGGGTTTAGCAGAACAACTAAAAATACAACATGTGGAATTCAGCCCAACAGTTCTGTGGACAGTAATACCAAAATGGATGTTACAAGAAACAAATGTAGACTTAAACATGTGGAACATCAAGGAAAGAAATAAAACAGCAGATCTAGTGCAGGAATTTTATAACTATGTGGAGGAAAAATATGGAGAATATGTGTATATATATACAGATGGGTCCAAAGAACAGGCAACAGGAGTAACAGCAGCAGCAATGGTGGTTCCCATTTATAATAAGACAATTTCAAGAAGAACATCAGATCATTTAAGTATATATGCAGTAGAATTATGTGCAATATTGATAGCAATAGAATGGATGGAGGATGTGAGGGATAGGAGAATAGTTATATGTAGCGATTCATTTTCATCACTCTTAAGTATTAAAAGCGGAACAGCAAAAACACATCAGGAAATTTTCTATGAAATACAGTTAAAAACATCCAGGTTAATGCAACAGGGGAGGGAAAGAGTGTTCATGTGGGTACCAGCTCATGTAGGAATAAAAGGAAATGAAAAAGCAGACAAAGCTGCTAAGGATGCAGTAAAGAAAGAGGTGGTGGAAATGAAAGTAAAATTATCAAAAACAGAAGTTAAAATTTTAGTATGGAAAGAAATAAACAATCAGTGGAATCAATATTGGAAGAATCAGGAAGGAAAAAGGAAGACATTTATATAAATTACAAAGTGTAGCAAGAGAGGCAGGGTGTTATGGACAGAACAGAGAGAACAAGTCATTATTAGCAGAATAAGAATAGGACATTGTAAATTTAATAAAACACTTAAGATAATGGGGAAACATCCAACTGGGCAGTGTAGCTGTGGGGAGAGGGAGACAGTGGAACATGTGATGATAGCATGTCCCAGATATGGAAGGGAGAGGGAAGTAATGAAGATAGGGCTGCAGAAGGCAGGAATAGGAGAATGTAATTTTAAAAATATAGTAGAATCTGCTAAGTCTAAAGAAGGCAGGAGAATAACAATAAGATTCCTGGTAACTACTGGAATAATTAAAAGAATATAGAAAAGAAGAAATAGAAAAAAAAGAAATTTAGTCCAGTAGATGGCGGCATATGCAACACCAAGGATGCCAGCTGCCATTAAAAATCAAAGAAGAAGAAGAAGAGTCAGGCAGAAGAGGCAGACAGAAGCGTTCTGTCCCACAGCCGATACTAAATGATCCATGACCAACGGTATAAGGTGAGACCGTTTTCAGACACGGGGTGCGGTGGGATATTCGAAAAGTTTTCGCAAATCCACTCTTAATCGATCTAAAGAAAGAAGTCACAACGTTAAGGAAAGATGATTGTAAGGTGTATTTGTAAAGACGCGATACAACGCACGTTCGACCATAACAAAAAGAAGCTGCAGCAGAAGTCCAAACGCTGTTGAAAACAGGCTTTTATACAAAAACATATTATGAGCAAACTATATGGAATTTAACTTTATCACGTCATTTGAATTGGAAGATTAAAAGCTCCCAAAGTTCAATGATACTGTCAAAGTATGCTCAGTCACCCTTAGTATTTGATGTTCACCTTTTTACATTTTAGTACGCACGTTTTCGCACGAACATTCCATGAGAAGTTGCAGCAAATTACAGATGAATGTAAGAGTTTCGTCGTCAGCACCATAGACATACACAGACGCCACATTGACTGCTTCTGCTCACCAGAGGTGTGTGTCTACAGGGCGGTCATCTTGGTACAGAGACACTCGCTCCTACATTACATCGATGGAGGAACGGTGTTTCTACACAATAAAAGTGATCATAAATCACTCAGTTGTAAAGCTCTTTTCACGAGGTTTGTTTGTCAAACGTCAGACAGACAGACATAGATTAAACGAAAAGAACCCAGAAAACGTTCAGGTGTATTCAGATCTTTATTTAAATTCAAGCCTGTCTTTCAGCTCTTCATTTATGAGGTTTTTCTCCCTCACATCCTGGAGAAGAGCGTGCACAGTTTTGTTGACCCTTCGCGTGCTACTACTCTTCTCGCGCTCCAGACTCTCCATTCGAGCCAGAGCTTCACTAAGTCTGGCCTTTAGAACAGTGGGAGAAGCAGACAAAGCATAATTGTGGTCCGAGTGGAAAGAGGGATGGATGGGAATACACAGTGAGGTTTATAACGCATCACTCACTGATGTAGCTGGCCCACATTCTTAATTTCATCCCTCAGTCCCAACTGTTTGCACCCTGGGTATGAGCTAAGCTGTCTAAGTGACAGGGACATAACACACTACAGTATGTTTTAATGTGTACTCATGTGTTTCAGTGTGTCTAAACTGAATGGAAGAGAGCACATGTGATACAGGTTTTAATATGACCAGTAGTGATGGGTAGATGAGGCCTCGTGAAGCGGCACATTACCCAAAGTGTATTGATACCGTGTTGGTACTGTGTCACTGTGTTGCTCAGTGCTGACACCTGCTGGATCTTAAACATCATTGCAGGCAACCTAGTTGAGAGACTGAACTGATATACTGATTCAATGAGTATACAATAATTGTGAGAATGCTGATTAATTTATTATTATTCCAACATCTTAGTTCTTCCGTACATGTTTGGGACTTTAACCACTCCTGCATACTTTCAGTGATTTAAACGGTTTTGCTCTCAAAACCTTCAGCTCGTTCAGGAGATTTATGCTATATCTTTTGGTGTTTATACTTTTAAAAATGTTGACCTTTTATTCAAATTTTCCCGTCATTCAAATGAATGGGAAATGCTTTCAACTCTTCCGTCTCTTTTTAACTTAACTACTTCTGCATACTTTCAGCTGGACACACAATTCAAACTTTAAACGGGTCACAAGACATTCAGCTATTACCAAATGGTTCAGCATTTTCAAATATTAAGCCAATTTTGAAATATGACAGTTTAAAAAAACATGAACATTTTTGCTCCTTCTTGATTTTGATGAATGAGAAGATTAGAGTGGCAGACTGATCATTTTCAGCTTTTTCTGATATTCAAATAAATTCCTCTAACTTTCATACTGTTTAACTCAGACAAACAAATTCTACCTTAAAATGTAGGTACACTTGTCCTCTTTCAGCTGATGTAACTACTAAATAGCTCACATTTACAGAATTTCAGCTATGAGCCTTGAAGCAAGAGAAATGTTTCAAATTCTCTCACTAACTCCAATGGAAAGTGTAGTATGACACCAGAGATAGGTTCTTACATTCTTAAAATTTCCTCACTCGTACAGTTTTCTCACATGAGGTCATAGTAGCCATTCAGCCATTTCTGCTGGTTTGACTGGGAGAGAACTCTTTAAGCTGCAGCTGTTGACAAACATTGCTGTCACTGATGACATCACTCTTCCACTCCCTGCTGTATATTACACTGAAGCCATTTGAACTATTATTCACTTGACTTCTGCTAAATTTTCACTATTTTTCAGCATTTTTTATTTTTTTGGTCAGCTAACCCCATTCAGCTTTTCAGCATGTTCACTGCTGTTCACAGTTTTTTTTCTAGTATTATTTAAGATTAAAATATACTGTCAATAAATGACGTGAACGTGTGTCATAACGTGAAAATGTGATGATGCTTATGTACTTGTCTTTTGAGTCAGGAAAAACATTGCTCCGAGAGTGTTTGCATTCAAACGATTACGTCTTTTGGATACAACTTCTCCAGCTTTTGAAAAGAGAATAAAATTGAAGGGACAGCAAGAAGAGGTTTGGGTATGTGTACTGTTGGTTAGACCACTACTGTAAAGGATCCTGGGATATTGGTATGTTGGTTTCAGCCAGGTGTCTCTGGACCTCAATTACGGCTGCACATTCCATTTTCAGCCTATTGACTGCTTCCCCCACTTGGACGAAGTGTTTTAAATCTGGGGTCCAGAAGTGTTGATAGGGTCAACACACTTAATGACTCCAGATTGGAAGCAGTGTATGTGAGTCGTCGCCGAAGGCGTTCATGAAAGTGTATGCCTGTGTGCAAGTGCATGATTTAGCATTTTCATCATGGGGATGACGTTTGATCCTGAAATTCTTTTCTCCTCAGACAACTCCACTGTAGCTTGATGGAAAGGAGCGAGCACAAGAAATGTTTCTCCTATAATGGTAATCTCATCAGCTGTAAGTGGAGTTATGTCTGTGTTTAGTGAGGCAAGAGATACCCACACAGGTTCCTTCTCACCATGTAGCCTTGCCAGCACAGAAACTCCTCACGTCATTGAGCAGAGCACAGAAACTCCTCACGTCATTGAGCAGAGCACAGAAACTCCTCACGTCATTGAGCAGAGCACAGAAACTCCTCACGTCATTGAGCAGAGCACAGAAACTCCTCACGTCATTGAGCAGAGCACAGAAACTCCTCACGTCATTGAGCAGAGCACAGAAACTCCTCACGTCATTGAGCAGAGCACAGAAACTCCTCACGTCATTGAGCAGAACACAGAAACTCCTCACGTCATTGAGCAGAACACAGAAACTCCTCACGTCATTGAGCAGAGCACAGAAACTCCTCACGTCATTGAGCAGAGCACAGAAACTCCTCACGTCATTGAGCAGAACACAGAAACTCCTCACGTCATTGAGCAGAGCACAGAAACTCCTCACGTCATTGAGCAGAACACAGAAACTCCTCACGTCATTGAGCAGAACACAGAAACTCCTCACGTCATTGAGCAGAGCACAGAAACTCCTCACGTCATTGAGCAGAGCACAAACTCCTCACGTCATTGAGCAGAACACAGAAACTCCTCACGTCATTGAGCAGAACACAGAAACTCCTCACGTCATTGAGCAGAGCACAGAAACTCCTCACGTCATTGAGCAGAACACAGAAACTCCTCACGTCATTGAGCAGAACACAGAAACTCCTCACGTCATTGAGCAGAACACAGAAACTCCTCACGTCATTGAGCAGAACACAGAAACTCCTCACGTCATTGAGCAGAGCACAGAAACTCCTCACGTCATTGAGCAGAGCACAGAAACTCCTCACGTCATTGAGCAGAGCACAGAAACTCCTCACGTCATTGAGCAGAACACAGAAACTCCTCACGTCATTGAGCAGAACACAGAAACTCCTCACGTCATTGAGCAGAACACAGAAACTCCTCACGTCATTGAGCAGAACACAGAAACTCCTCACGTCATTGAGCAGAGCACAGAAACTCCTCACGTCATTGAGCAGAGCACAGAAACTCCTCACGTCATTGAGCAGAGCACAGAAACTCCTCACGTCATTGAGCAGAGCACAGAAACTCCTCACGTCATTGAGCAGAACACAGAAACTCCTCACGTCATTGAGCAGAGCACAGAAACTCCTCACGTCATTGAGCAGAACACAGAAACTCCTCACGTCATTGAGCAGAACACAGAAACTCCTCACGTCATTGAGCAGAACACAGAAACTCCTCACGTCATTGAGCAGAGCACAGAAACTCCTCACGTCATTGAGCAGAACACAGAAACTCCTCACGTCATTGAGCAGAACACAGAAACTCCTCACGTCATTGAGCAGAACACAGAAACTCCTCACGTCATTGAGCAGAACACAGAAACTCCTCACGTCATTGAGCAGAGCACAGAAACTCCTCACGTCATTGAGCAGAGCACAGAAACTCCTCACGTCATTGAGCAGAACACAGAAACTCCTCACGTCATTGAGCAGAACACAGAAACTCCTCACGTCATTGAGCAGAACACAGAAACTCCTCACGTCATTGAGCAGAACACAGAAACTCCTCACGTCATTGAGCAGAGCACAGAAACTCCTCACGTCATTGAGCAGAACACAGAAACTCCTCACGTCATTGAGCAGAACACAGAAACTCCTCACGTCATTGAGCAGAGCACAGAAACTCCGAACCTTTCAATCTTCATCCCTACCACCAACATACTTCTACAAACATATTAGCTTGCTTACATGGCATAAATGAAATCAAATGTGTCCAAAAGTTGAGGCGCACTCTGGGGTCCTGGATAAAATCTCTCATTAGGGGGCGAATGTCCAGAGAGATCATTATGTCCATGTGGGCATACATCAGGGAAAGGTGTGTCCGTCTTTGGGTGCTGCGTACCCATGTTTTTAACTGACACAAGGAGGAGAGTGCGCTCCGATGAGGCTACGGAGATGGGTAGGCACAGACATATAATCCATCAGGTTTTCTGCCTCTGTGTTTGTGTCTGGAGCTTTGTCAAACATGATGCCACATCTTGGACTATAACACACCCTTTTGTGACATGGGCACTCTTGTCATCCTTCAGCTCATGGAATGCAGTGACGCGTCTGATGGACAGATACACCACCTCATCGGTCAAAGGCCCTAGATGTTCACAGTAACCTCATCACAACCAAGAAGCAATTAGTTGGGCTGTTTTCACTTTAACGACTCTCTTATCACTGTGGAGACACCTTTAACAAAGTTCAAAGTATCTGCCACAAGACTCACTTCACGTGCCGCTTCTTGGAGAACCAAGTCCAGTGAGTGGTTGCTGCAATGTGCATGAAGTGACTGCAGGTTTGCTTCTTTAAGCCCAGCTTGCACACCTGAAAAAATACCCAGACATATTTGCTGCTCCATCAAAACAAAATCCTGCGATGCTTTCAATAGGATGTTTAATCTTAGAAAAACATCCTTAATGCAACTGAAAAGAGTTTCTCCAGTTCTGTCTGGGGCGTTATAAAATTCTAAAAAGACAGTGAGGCTCCAAGTTGCTGTCAACATATTTCAGACTGCCAGAGAACCGCTCAGTGGTGCTGATGTCAGTCGTAGCATCAGCTGTGAGACCTTAAAATCGACAGTGGGATGATCGCACAACAACTCTCTGGATAGCATGGGCAAACATTTGAATTATTTAATTTTGTATAATGTCTGACATCCAGTTGTCTCTTCCCTCTATCCACTTCCTTTCCTCTGGGAGATCATAACTGCTTTCCAGCATCGGCTCATATAGTATTCCGTCCCGAGTTGTGTAATCCCGGAAGGCAAGTCCCTTGCTTCCAAGGAATCGGATGGTCCTGAAGAGGAGCTCCAAACAGTGTTCAGCTGTTTCCTGCTTTCTGTCAAAAATGCTAGTTAAGCGAGCATCTATGGGAATGTCATCCAAAGCAGCCAACTTTTGTATTGCCACAGTGTGCAGCTCTGATTTCCCGTGATCACAAAATTTTTCAGTGGTTTTACGCCAGTTTGAAAAGCCGCCATTTACAAAGGGGTTGCCCTTCTTAGATTTGTCTCTAGGTATGAGTTTTTTTCGACTGCCTTTAGGCAGAGAAAACACAAAACGTGGTCAGTCTCTTCCACATAATGAAGCCACTTCCATCTAGAAAACCAAGCTGGTGTCACAGAACTTGAGAAAGTTTCATTACCACAACGCATGCAGGGAATTTGAAATTGGATGTGGGCTGGAAAGGCTTGTGTTATCCAGTCACACCAGGTTGGGGCTGGAGCTGCCGGTAAAGTTGACGTTTTTTAGGCGGGCGGTGATTTTCCAAAAAAATCTAAAATCCGTTTCTGTACCATAGAAGCCTTTCTTATCAGTTTTTTCCTAACTAGACCAGACGGAAACGCCGTTAGGTTAATAGGCAATCACTGTTGCCTTGTAACCTAACAGTGTTCCTACAGATGTGACTTCCGTGAAACGGCATTCGGACAGAGACGTTCTAAGAACCTTGAATTTTGTTTCAGAACTGCCCTTCATTTTGCATTCGCAATTGAATCGGGGACCTTGACAGGGACTGATGTGACGCAACCGTCTGCGACAGACGTGTTACTTTAGCGCCACACACAACAA